>NC_047015.1:41326911-41652107 GCF_902652985.1 Pecten maximus | reverse complement strand
CGAAATAACCTTCAATTTGTGAAGTCTATACTTACCAGTAACAAACAGCAAAAAGGGCACACTATGGTAGTAAATGGAGCAATACCAGCAACGTGACTGGCCTCCGTCATCGTATATCCATGTCGTAATTCCAAATAAACTCTGAAATTATTCCGTTATTTGGTATTTCATTGATAGTTGCAAATGTTTTATATTTGAAAGTGATGTGAAGACATCTGATATCTAAAGTTTGATCAAACCTCTTATTGTATCAATGCTGCTAGGAACAAACTAAGTAAAAGGACGTTTACTATTGATGTTTATATTTGTAAGACTTTTATATAGGTAGTTTCAATATGCTTTCTAGTTTCCTTACGGTAAATTGGTCTGTTTTACGATCCAACATACAGCAGTAAAGCTAACAGTCAGCAGAAAAAGCCAGTAGGATCCAGGTAGTGCCCGTAACACACTCAGTGTCTACAAGTAAAATGTTAAGGATAATACCATTGGTAAGTCATATCCGGATTAGAAGCTGTATGATGTAAACAACACATAATCTTCATTTGCGGTGTGTCATCATTCGCAGACAAATAATTTTGAAAATAAAATTATGTTTTTAATCATAACAATCCTTTGAATTACATCCATAAAATATCTCGTTTTAAAATGCACAGAAACAAAACCAAAAAGCAATACATCATTTTATTAGATTGGGTTTAATTATATTCGAAATGAACGAAGACTTATATTATGTGCCCGAAACCCAAACTAGATAGCAAATAACGATATTTTAGAGGATACATTAGTCTGATTAACGCGAATTAAGTTTTCATGTGCTAGAGTATATGATGCATGGATTGTTTAAAATGTATCATTTGTTGATATCTTAACATTCCATTATATAGCTGTTGTTGTACTCTGATTTGAAATGACATTTGGATATAGGTTGTTATATGCAGATACAGTTCGAATATCCCAAATAAAGTTTCCTACCAATATGTTCTTGTTTTCATTATTTTCTGTTATTTCAGGAGGCTGTAGATGAAGAAGAAAGGCTAATACTACTGCACACAAAACTCCGAGTCCACATGATACTGGGCCTATAATGAATGCAGTAAACGTCGTGTATACAATGTAGTAAGTTATTTTTGTATTACTGCTATCATTTAACAGATCAAGTAATAAAACGTACAGCTTGACTCTATAATGGGTTTTTGACTTTTAAATACCACTACACAATTTGTCTCATAATTGCTATTCAATGCTTATTATTACCATTGATATTACAAGTACTTATCTGATTGTATAATTTCCGCGATTTCATTTTGTGATCTTCATTTCTGAATACCTATTTTATGACTGTACAACAAAATGCATCTGCTGTCCGAATGTAACACTCTTCTAACAATTCATTTGAAAACTGTCGTGTAAGATACATTTTCCACATGGCTTTGACTGTTGCAACGACGTCATTTCCGGATAAAGAAGAATACACGATTAACCTTCCGGTCTTACAGGTATACTATCCAGTGTGATGAGGGATTGAAAAATCATTGCAAAACAAATAGCATGTCCATAGAATACCGTTTAATAGCATATGGTAGAACATAAACTAATCGATTTAGGTAAATTTTGAATTTCCTGACTTCCCTTCTAGATTTTCTCAAGTATGGGTCACTGACGATTTCGCGGCATAGCTGCATGATGTAATGTGAAGCTTCTGCAAATATCTGATGATGTCTTATCACTCCACAATACAAACAGTAAACTTACGCTTTACAATAAATTCAGTTTTCTAATTCATTAGTTATTGCTTTTATTTGTTATATTTACATATGCAATATTTGAATTTGTATGAGATTCTATTTTTAGAAACACCCTATCAACCTGCATTTCGTGACCATTTCTGCGCGACCGCTAAATATGACTTTTTAGAGAGAACTATGTGGCACTCTAAACATAATTTTATAATAACGATTATTATTTGGCTGTTATTGTGTATGTTGCTAATTGTTCATGTTTACTTGAGTGTCTTGTATGATCCTTACTGTGCGCATACCTAGCCATATGGCGTATTGTAGCCCTATAGTCGTTGTAGTGAGTGGTGTGGTGTACAAGCTTATTCCCTGTCCGATATATCCAAAGATACCGAACGCCAGGGCGGTTAATGTGGCTTCTGGGAAACAATAAGAGACAACTCTGGCCTGCACAACTGTGGATAGGAATCGAGACGACAATAAGAGACATTATATTGACACAGTGATATTTTACAATTGCATCCTTTTGGTAAGGTCGATACATTAATCCGAGAACAAATGTCTGTCAAAGGCTGATATCATTACAGCGTTAGACACTAGACCATTGAAGATATCGGTAGCCTAAAAGTAGTAAAAATGCACGTTCACTTGAGGTGTACTGTTCCGTCGGCCGGATGTATGACGATTTATCTAACGCCATCTAGCGAAATGAGACAGAGCTACAGATCGAGAAGTACGTGTTTTCATGCGTGGCGGATACTTTCATTATCCGTGTATTGCGCTCATATCATCTTTTGACAAAACTGTACGTATACTTAGCATTAAAATATATAGTTCGGGTTTGGGCCGGTATTTTTTCTAGATATAGACAACCAGATACAGACGGTCGTGCATCTAGAAAATACTTCCAATATCATTATTGTTGAGATGAGAAGGGACCTCTTGATCAACAATGCTCTAAGCACGCATGTATCTACGGTCAGCCAGACGGTGACAATCATGTCAGCCACTGCAAGTCACATATGAAGTTTTACGAATTTTAATTGATAAAGCATTGCTTTGTTTCAGAATAAATCGAAATAAAATATAACCTAAGCGTTTTTGGTATTAGTGTTCATTTTGACGATAGCCAGTGTTCACAGTCGCCTAAACACAGCCAGATCTCGAAAAAATATCAAATATTAAGAAAGTAAAAATACACTCCATGATTAACATGATCACAGGAATCGGCCGATTTGTGGAATAAGAAATGAAAATTAAAAAAGAGTTCGTTTCCGGTAGGTCTACAGTAACACGTTTTTAACAGCGGGTAAGCTAGCGATATGATAAATGAAAGCCTATGTGTTATATTATAGCATTTGCATGAAATGTATATATATGCATATAATATACAGTAATTTGCCTCTTTTGTTTGCAAAACGATCACTTTCGTATGCAATAAAGATTAATGTCAAAAATACATCGGTTTGTCCACGCTCGTTTGCCGACTATGCATTGGCAGACGAGGCAAGTACCTGTGAATGTAGCCTAAACACCTCCTACATTATTGTCACTCAATGCATATACTGCTATACGCGACTGACAAACCGATACACCTAAGTTATCTGAGCGACCTGACTACCTATTACCATCAGCGATATGATATTCACCGCGGTAAGGTTAATAAAACTATGTATCGACAGATACAAAAAATGGCTATTATAACATGTACATTTAGATACTGATAATCAACAAATGAAATACACTGTATACTGGTAGAGACTATCTCATCAAATATATGTAACACTTTAATGTATGTACTTGAACACAACATAACCAAAACGGTGTACTTTTACGTATACAAGTGCATTCAGTGCACCATTTCTTTAATAATATAATTACATTCAATCTTTCAAAGTTATTTCTTATTATTTACTTTAAACATACTAAATTGCCGATTGACAAGGGATTAGGCACAAGTGGTTTTTTTCAAATTATAGACGCCCTCTTCCATCAAACGAATACATTACATAAACACATTAAGATAGACATAAACATACAGGAGATATATAGAATACATGTATTTAACATAAACACAGGTTTGCAAGAAAGACTACAAGAATACATATCAAAATGACTTAATTTGACTTCATATTGCAAATAAAATCATACAATTTTCAGATTGTATTGAAAATAATAATTTATGATATAACAACATATTGGTCAAAAGAATGCTGATCAAATGAAGATTATCAGGATTATAATTAGTGCTTGGAAGCAAGACGGTGTACTTTTACGTATACATATGAATATGAATTTAGCAAGAGTTAAATTACGTACAGCTCTGTTAAAATATACTACAAGTAACATTCTCTTTGATGTATTTTCTATGAGACCTAATTAAATGCTTTGATTGAAAAGCTTATAAACAAAATGCTTTATTTGCATCAATAGATGGTTACACAATATTTATCGCTAAATAAGTGCATTATATTTTAATGGCATCGACACTTTACTTGGACAGGTTGATAGATAGGACTTAGATACGTACAACGTAGAGGTGTATCCCCAAACGCCAGGAACCCATACCCAATCACCATCAGTATATACATGGGCGTAGCCACAGGTGGATGAGACGATGCTCCAACAGCAAACAGGATTGAGCCTAACAACACCAATGTGCTAAACAGAATCGCAGATCCTATAAAAACAAAGTGAAGCTTAATGTCACGTCATTGGACATAGTTTAACTAATGTTATGCCAATCATATATATCATATCAGGAACTTGGGTCAAAGGCGTACACCAGCACTGCTGCCCAACATCCTCGGGGTTATATTGTCTGTCTTCACTACATCTTTCACCATACCATTATATATTACATGGGACATCACACAGCGAAATTTTGTCAGTATGGAATGTACTACATAGGGTAAAGTCGTATGCACATTTTTTTAAATCTATGACACGCAAGCAAGTTCAACATATAATATTACCGCAAGTAACACATAGATTAACGTATTTTTACTTACGACCATTACCAAGTCTGTCGATTAAAAAGCCTGATGGAAGACAGATAACGGCTGACCTGCAATCAAGTAAGATCAAAAATTATCATTCAGTCATAATAATAGAACTTTGTATAGACCTGTCTAAACACATTTCCGTATATAAACAAGTTTGCTTTTTTAAATCAAGAGACATTTTTTTCTTTTTATAACGAATCCTAAATGTTATTGCACTTTCTTGTAAAAATATATTTTGTTAAATAATGCACTTTAAGTATTGTTTTTCGAAAAGAAGGAAAATGTCCATGAAGTATTTAATCTGACACTTAAAAATATCAAATAGATGTGAGACATATATGACCACCAGCTCCGGTACTCACGCCCATCTTGTGACGGAGAATAATAGATTATACCGAACCTCTCCAAGACCTAGACACACTTTACAGTTGGTCTGGTTCCCCGTGTTGTTAGACATGAAGAATGAAGTCTGTAAATAGGAAATATTGGTTACAAATAGTAATTTTTGAGTATGCGTACAAAAGACACACGTGGAATATGCAATATACACTGAATGTCGATCATTTGTCGATGGTAAATTTCTAAACTTAGCATACTTACATAACTGTATGTCATTTCATTTTGTAGGCTGATCGGGATTTCCATAAAATAGTAAACTCCAAATATCATTAGACTGTTGCAAGATAACACACCATATCGCCAACATGCTAGAGAAAAAAATGGGTTAATGTTGCAGTGTTTAAGATTTTTTATCGAGAGCATCGTTGATTACTAACGTTACGTCTCTCCTCATTTACTATCGTACAATCACACGTCATTTACCGACGATGAGAAATTATATTGAAGACAAAGTATAATTTTCAAAAAAGCCACACCACATGTTGTGACGTGGGTTTTTTTCAAATTATTTTTAAATTCTTTAATGATGTAAGATTTTTGTGGGACTTGATATTGGAACAAACCTACTGCATATGGAGTAGTATTGAGTTCTGCGTGTAACATAAAATTCTTGATTACATGTGTAACAGAAAGGAAAACTCGGGTGTAGGTATCATGTTAACAATCCATAACGTCTTCGCTATTATTTGATCTAATATTTTAACCTTAATAAAGACACAAAATATCATAAATGTTTGAATATGTCATATGGATGGGGTATCATTTCTTTCTAATTTCTCTATAGGTAAAGCCTTGAGAGCAGCGTTACAATCAACAGTTCTGTAATATATTAGTTGTTACAGGACTGTTGATAATTATGTTGCATACAACTAATATATTGCGAAGGTCATAGTTAATACATACATGATATTATGTAAACAGCGAACCAAACACGGAAATCCTAACCAAAATGGTGATGATATCGTAAAACAGAGATCCTCACCAAACTTAATGATATGATTAAACAAATACTATTTAATTAATCTTACCTGCCATCTTCCGTCTCGTTGCGATAGTAATCTATATGATGATCGATACAATTGAGAATGGTGGTTTACGTCCAAGTCAATGATATCATACGAATATGTATCCTGTTGTCATAATGGACTGAAGTCTACAAGTCTGCCTGATTCATCAACAGGGATGCTTTATAAGTTTATAAACACTCACGCACCTGCTCTATCTGACAGAACTCATTTCGTGAATACCTGAACTTTAACCTTTAGGCAAGGGCTATAACATTATGTATGAAGGCATTATTTGCATGGATCACAAAATACGAGTTATTTCTTATTGCGCCTTGATGCCTGTAAAATATGTTACCTACCCATAGTCATAGCAAGCTGATGCTTCGTTGAACAAAATATGTAAAAAGGAATACAAATTACGAGATGAGAATCGCACAGCACAATGACAATACATTTTTTAATATACATATACCTACCTCAACAATAATCTGTTTATGTAAGCACTGCATTGTAGTGCTCCAAGGCAAATCTGGAAGGTATGATTGTAGCTCGAGATCCTTTGGTATTTTTTACTCAAAATAACGAGTGCACATGGTTTGTATCTCACAGTACAATTGGCACTTTGTATACGCATACCTATTTCTCCATCCATCCTGAAATTACGCCATGCTTCATAATTTTAAGACCCGGTAAACGAACGGAATGTATTCATGTTGTCATAAAATGATTCAAGTAATGATATCCACGATAACAAGAATATAAAGCAACGTATCCGATTGCGTGGTAAGTTATCTATTTCAAAACATATCTTAGTTTAAATTTTAATAACTAAACTGCAGAATGGACATTTCTATAATGATCAATGTTGTTAATGCTACCATGAAAAAAAAATTAAAAAATCAAAATGAAAAGGTGAGAAAAATAAAACTCATTAGTATAGTGTCAAGTGTATAAAAAACAAAGATATCTTACCTAGGCACGTAAGATGATGTATATATATATTTTTAAATTATTAATGCTGATGTAATATACTGAAGCATCGACAGGATAAATACGTTTCATGATTTGAATTATGATTGAGATAATTCTGGATCAATTAATTTCAAGCAACAATGCATGCTTTTGTATTAGCTAGTGAATATTTGAATAAAAAGATGTTCCTTGGTACATTGCACATGGTGAAGAAGAAAGACTCCTGATCAATTGAATAGGGACTAAAGACTTTCTGTTTACCACGGTGTTGATGTTATATCATGAGTTGTCATCAGGAGGGAAAAGACTGATGAAAGAACAACGACATAAATATTAAAGAGATTGTTCGTTAAATAGGCCATACGATAGCTGTTACCTCTACATTTTATTTACCTCTATTTGAGAGCTGGGGAATTCAGGTAATGTGATAGAACGGACTCTTGTCTACCAAGAAATAACTTAGTATTCACATCTTGCCTCATTAGCAGCTCGACAATTAAAAAAAAATATGTTGATCCCCACGCACGGAAGGGGACTATATTTGTAGGTAGCATTTTAATTTTGTAACGACTAGGTATCTCATAAATCTAGTCGTTAGAAACAAGATAATATATTGTGCATTTGTCGGCTTCTCTATGGCGTTTGACTGCATATATAACATTAGGTATATTTATGTCATCTCTGTCTTATACACGAGCTAGGTGACCACAGCTAGTTTGCTGTTAAGAAACACTCGAAATTGATAATGAAGACGTCATATGTGTTGAAAAGGTCATTTATTAATGACAAATCAATTACAGATCTAAAGATATACCCCCAAGTTATAAATTAGAGAAAGTATGACTATAACAGCAAAGATGGGGTAAAAAAATAGGCACTGATGACCTAGTCCAGATATTGTATAGAAAAAATATCTAGGGCAAGGTCATCGCCCCATCCAAGTTAACAATACGATTGTTGTATTTTATTATGCCGTTAAATGATTCGTTAAATCTGGAGTCGAGTTCAACCAAGCGTCTGAAGATATCCAAGGCACTTTTTTTACCTTTTCCGTTCAACTCTATGTGTCTAACTTGACAAATTTCCTGCTGTACTGATATGGTATTTTGTATGAACGAGTACCACAGACGGATACCACAGGCGAATCCTAACGATATATCAGTAGGTAATGTAATCCCAAAATCAAAACAAAGATGCCAAGTTCAAAAAACAGATATTACAAATATATTATTAGATAAATTGTAGTACCGATGATAACAGAAGATTTGTGTTCGACACAATATTATCTTTTTGTCGTCTTGCTATCTAAAATTGTCAATAATTACGTGCATGTCCAACATAGGTTCATACATGCAATCCATTGTACCATTTGCTTGAATACTGTATACGATTTATGCGTTTGAAGAGTGGAGGAGCTGGATCACCGACTCGTTGTTCCTTTCTTTTAACGTATTATCCCTTTACTTCCCAACGAAAACGAGGAAGTGATAATTTTTCAGTGTCCGACATAGACATATATGAGTAGTATCATGTCTTTATCATGTAGGAATAATCAGAACCATCAAATTACCGTGATGCATATATATGTACGAAATAATTCCTATAATATGCATTGTTTTCGTCTGATAATGTCATTGATTTGTGAATAGAACTACAAAATATTCATCAAAGAACATACTTATTTTAGATATGTCGATGTAGATTACATGAGGATGTAATCAAGGGTTATGTCTTTCTATTTAGATCCTCAAATAAACCAATAATTAGTCTCTCCAACTAAATATGAATCGTTTTCCTTTGAAATAAATTATAACGCCATAATTAAAATATAAAGATCAAATGGTTACTTGATTTGATTGTCCGGGTTCAGAATAAAAATGAAAAATATTTATTTAAGGAGCACGGTTATTTTCGATATGTCAATAAAAAAAATTGATGATTGTTGAATTTTACGAGTAACAATCTGACATCAGATTTTAATCATCAAATAAAGAACTTGATGTCATTCAAGCACGTATTTGACATATGTGTTATGTTAAAACATCACGTGTAGCTTACCAGAAATGGGAGCAAGCTAAATTTAGTTGAATAGAATAGATCATTTGATAATATTTACGCATTAAACAGGTTTTATTGATACATTTTTTTTTCTCGCTCTCGCGCTCTGTTCCTTATTTCTTAACGAAAAACTAATTCTAATATGTCAGTTACGTCACCAAAGAATTGCAATAAACATATCGGTTAAATAGTTAGTACAACAAAATATAGAAAATAGAGACCTACTAATTTAAATCGAAGAATTCTCAAGTTGACATTCTACGTAATCCAAATGTAGCCAACACGGAATCAACAACAGTGTGGTGTTACTATCATGGTCATGAAACAAACGAACTCTCTTTCAACATATCACAGACTATTATCGGCCAGATTGGACATTATATACGTATAAACACTCATTCAATTTTGATCTGAAAACGCAAAAGGCAATTGTGAATAACATTACACAACAACGTCATGAAAGGAGTTTCAACTAATTAAAAGTCGTCGCTTTTACCACAGTACTTGCTGGATGGATCTGTTTTCGACATAAGTTGTATGGTTTCTATATTGGATTGTTGCCATTTGCGTATCCTGGAATTCAAAACACAGCCCTGAAACAAAACGTAATTAAAACTCATATAATTCTTAATCAGTTGAACCTAATGACACATAATGTCGTGTTACATAATGAGAGCAAAGTCATCCTCAAAGTGGTATACATGTAACTTTATCAAATCGGTACTCTGTTTTGCTAAAAAAAAATAAGTTTTATAATGTTCCTTGGAAAGTTGGTGCTGCTTATACAAGTATGCATGTGGGTTAATGCTACGACTCATTATTTTGTTCATTAGTGTATAAATGTAAATATACATTGTTTTAATTTGTACATTCCGATGACGTCAAATTGTTTACCGGTCCCGCGTTGTGTCTGTGTTGCCTGTAACGAAGGCTTTGTTCTGTGTGTTTCAGTGATAAAACACCATCAATCAATACAAAAAACGGCGTGCTGCGCATAAGACTTTCAGTTTTTCACTGTGTCACTCCATTTGCGATTTAGCCAAGTGTTTAATCTACAAACTTGTATGTACAACCGGAAACGTTATCTGAAACGTAACACACAATACCTATTTTTTTCAAACCGTGGGGAAAATTACCTGAATTAATAATGATTCATTTCATTGTATTAACTTTTGTTCATTTCTATGACGGTTTCGATATCATATCGCTGAAGAGTTCTAATACCGAAGCATGAACATTAACACTTGCTCAATAAATCGCCCCTGCGCACCCTACAAACACCCTTAAACAATACTATGGAACTTGTAAGAGCGTGGGGATATTTGTAAGAGAATCACGGAAAGTACTTATATTTTTACGAAAACGGCTATTTTATTTTAAAAGTAGGTAGGAAGGAAGCGGTCATTTCGTCAACTTATGTATCTACTGCCTTTGCATAACATGCAGCACTTCTCCAGTTTCAAGTAAGATGAACACGTGTATCACGTTAACTTGTAAAACAAAATACATTAAGAGGATGTGCCGATCACGTGACCACGCGCGAACACAATTATTTGAATTATGATTGAAATAATTCTGGATCGGAGATACTATTCGTAAAATAAGTCAAAAAGTTAAATTTTTGGCCGAGATCTCTTTATCAATTAATTTCAAGCAACACAGCATGATTTTTGTATTACCTAGTGAATATTTAAATCAAAATATGTTCCTTAGTACATTGCCCATTGTGAAGAAGAAAGACTCCTGATCAATTAAATAGGGACTAAAGACTTTCTGTTTACCACGGTGTTGATGTTATATCATGAGTTGTCATCAGGAGGGATAAGATTGATGAAAGAACGACGACATAAATATTAAAGAGATTGTTCGTTAAATAGGCAATAGGATAGCTGTTACCTCTACATTTGATTTACCGCTAATTGAAAGCTGGGGAATGCAAGTAATGTGATAGAACGGATTCTTATTTACCAGGAAATAACTTAGTATTTACATGTTGCCTCATTAGCAGCTCGACAGTTAAACAAATATGTTGATCCCCACGGAAGAGGACTATATTTGTAGGTAGCATTTTAATTTTGAAACAACTAGGTATGTAATAAATCTAATCGATAGAAACAAGATAAGATAATGCTAAGACAAAATACATAAAGGGGATGACACATAACGTGACCACGCGCGAACACAATGTCCGAAGAAAACGTCAAAATAGGGACGTTGGACACCGAACATTAACATTCAGTTGTGAAAAAAGACGGAACAGATGTGGAAAATTAAAAACAGACAGAACTGATGTTGAAATCATTAAATAATATATTTATTTAAAAAAACATAACGATTTTTGTTCTGTTAAAAAATAACCGCAACATAAGCCGTGTAATCTATAATACAATAATATATTAGAAAAAAAATCCCGAATAAATAACGCTTAAAGAATAAATTACAAACATGAGGGATACAAATGACCATTTAATTGAATCATGTCTCAGTACTTTTAATCTTACCGTTCTGATATCCAGAGTATTCATCGCAACTCCGCATAGTATCCCCATCGCCGTCAGGAGGATTAACATGATGAACAACTGCCTGTAGTGACGCAGTGTCTCGTCCTTGTCTGTTCTGTAGATTTAAAAGTATCTGTTGAGGAACTATGCAAAGAAGGTTGGAAACAATCTGTCGAAAGTCAAAAATAGATTAAATAGGATTTTTCCCAAGTATTTAATTGATTTCATTTCATTTTCAACATAAATATCTCGGACCTTAATTGCACGCAATATATACATAAAGAACATTATGCATATATTTCGTTCGTCCAGCACTCCTCAGGCATTTAAGGGACTGACATTGTAGATATCTGCAAAAGGGGACATATTATAAGAGGGGGGGGGGAAATAATTAACCAACCCATTGTTATTTAATCAATACATGTATCATATTTGTTGTAGATATGCAATTGTTTTAAAATGACATGAAATACAATACAAGACGATAATCCAAACTGATGCGGATATTCGCAAGATTTTGGCCATAGAAAATAGGATTGTAAAAAAAGGCACACAACTAGCGAAGGAGACAAATGAGCTGCATATATGCTTTGCTACGCAGCTTACAATCTTCAACCCGAATTGATTTAAAAATTTGTTTTAAATAACTGACACATATATATACACACATGGCATTAATCACTCCAGTAAAACATACCGGTCGTCTTTGATGATTGAAATCAGTGAGTAAATTTTACCGAACAATTTCAAACACACACAATTAACGTTGTCTTCAATCATATTCAGCGTTTCACGTTTCAAACTTATACATGCATATCCATGTAAATCGATTATTTGTCATTCAATCATGCATTCTCCTACTGATCAGCATTCCACATTTTATATGCAGATACCGTAAATACATGCGTCTTCAGCAGAAAAAACGTTAACGTAAGTGTGCATTGTACTTCTTTTTCTTTATCTTTCAAACGTGATATAATTGTTTGTAACCGATACATAGTTTGTTTAATTGATAAAATGCTAAATTGAAAGTATTATTATTATATGGTGGTTGGGGTAAATTAACTAAACTTTTCGATCTGCGCCTGACAGGCGACAATCAACTCGAAGACACCGAGGACATGTAACGTTAACAGATATGGTCATTATTAAGAAAACATCGATATATTGTCAACGATGAATAATTCGATGTCTCGCTGTTTCCAAGTTTTTCTGTTAGTCCCTTGAACTTCGAAACATCGAAGTTTGACTGTAATTAGACATTATACTAACACATTGCCCCTCTGTAGTATGTAACCAGCAGCAATGAAGGCAAGCGCTGTCGTAAAGTTCCTCACTAAATGCACCAAACCGGAAAGAGTCCCTACGTACGAGGCAGGAGACAAGACCAAGAGAACCTGCCACGTCATTAGCTGAAACAAAATCAGGATACTAAATGACCTTTATTAAGCGATGATTTTGTGTTTATTTGTTTGGGCTTTTTTTTTTTTTTTTTTTGCGATGACAGTTTTGATCACAAGATATACCCGGACGGACTGAGACAATACAATATTCACTAACTTAGTTGAATGTAGACAGTAAGGTTAATCTTAACAATATAATCTGAAAACATATACAACTTTTTCATCATTGACTCACTTATTTGCAAAATTATAAAGCAGCTTGTGCAACAAATTAAAAGTTATGAAAAAAATGACTATTTTAAAACAGTGTTGTACAAATTATTTCGGATTATTATTCGATGTGAAACTAAACTTTCGTCAAATAGGACGGCTTATACGAAGGAAGTATCATTACTCGAACAGTAAGAGTACAAAGAGATCAAGAAACAGTTAATATTGTAGTAAGATATGAGTAAGGCACTTACCGACAGCATCCCGATACCTATCCCGTCAGCCAAGGATATGAAAATGATGTTTACATCTGGGAAGAAGCCCAGCAAAACATAGAAACACGAAATCCAGACTAACAGAACTGTATGCATGATTCCGTCACAATCAATTTCTTTCTGCAAACAAATAAGCGAATGGTTAAATTACAAAAACATTAATTACAATCCATATCTAATATAAGCAATACGTACAATAGTAAACGGAGACTATCAACATGAAAAATGAAGCGTAGCTCAAAATCGATAAATCGAGGAACAGAATAAAATAAATTCAGATTGGTATAAACCCTGTTAAAACTGTAGAGGAATACGACCAGGTATCCCGGAGATGTAAGTATTTTGGAACGGAACTGCTTGCCATATCAACAAGCAATTAACAAGCAATATACAATGTATATCCCAACATGAAATATATTTTTTTCCTATTGAGGTCAGATGTCGACCATACATATTCCCCATTATCTATACTTGTTTAAAACAAAACAATACTATATGCAGGGCAGTAATTGATAATGCGCTTGGGCTCAATCTAATTAAAATATAGATGCTCATTATCACAACGTTACATGATTGAACATCTCCCGGAAAAGCGTGGAAATTTAAGACGATGTAACGTTTTCTCCTTAAAGAAATTGTACTGGGAGTTCAACTTTAAATATCGAGGAAGATATATAATCAACACCTAATATGTGTTATATATATAATAATATGTCAAATTTATAATTACCAGTATTAAACCAAAAAAGAGACACGACAAGTAGGTGAGTGGAGCTATACCAGTAATGTGACTGGCCTCTGTCATCGTATACCCGTGTTGCAGTTCCAAGTACTCTCTGGAATTATATCGTTTGTTTCTTATTTTATTTCACAATTTCAACGAACCTTATTTTGTATTTTAAAATTATATATAGATTTTTCGAATATTTTATATTTTGATTACATTCCCATGTGTTCGGTATAAAACCAAACATGTGAGCATGACTTATTATGAGAAAACTATGCTAATATTCATGAATGTTTATACTTTCATGGTTGGGATTATTTAATTTTGAATTTAGTGATGTAGTCTGTTATATTTTGAGTTTCCTTACGGTAAATTGGCCTGCTTAACAATCCAACATAGACCAGTGAAGCCTAAATTCAGTGTTAACAGCCAGAATGATCCCGGTAGTCTCCGCAACGCTTTAATTGTCTACAAGGAAAATGTTACCAAAATATACCATATACTATATGTGAAATGTCTCCCCAATGAAAAAATAGTATGGGAAGCCGTTTAGGACCCCCGGCTTCGTTCAAGATTTGTTACTTCGAAACAATAACACTTGCACGAAAATGAAAAGCCATGCACCGTTGAAGATATTTATCGTTAAAGATTTTTGCGATTAATTAATAAAGTTCGATCAACCATAACAATTTCCAGATCACCTGAATAGAAATGATTTTCGTTAAAATGGCACAGCAATGATATCAACATCTTACCAAATCAGGTTTGTTCATTTATTTGTAAAAAAATAATGCTAACATGTAAATGTTGATATAAGTGCATAACTTCACCAAAACCAAAATAAATCGAAAATAACGAAAATAAGAGGCTGAACACGAATTGTATGTTTGTTGATTTAGTGCATTCCAGGCACAGGTGTCCAAAATATTGTATTTTTACTGTAGGTGTTTAAAACCAGATTAATATTGCTGAGGACAGCATATATCTACCTAACGCAAAGTCATTTATGTGATGTATTTTCAATGAGGCTAATATATCGAACTGTTCCTGCATGTACATGTAGCTGCTGTTTTGTTCTGCTCAGAGATGAAATAAAACGCATATGTCTTAAAACGTATCATCCCATTCACGAGACACCTATCCACATGAATGGTTCTTACCAATACTTTCTTGTTGTCATTATCCTCTACATGTTTTACAGACGACTGTAGATGAAGAAAGAATGCTAGTCCAAATGCACAAAAACACCCGAATCCACATGATACTGGACCTGTAACAATAGCAATTCTCGCCTTAAATAGTAAAGTCATTACTGTACCTTCGTACCAGTGCAATTAAACGTGTCATGGGGTAAAAGTTTAAAGTTCAACTAGACTGTATACCCAATGTTTTCAAACGGAAGATAATCGTTATGTTTTATCTTCAATCTAATTAAAATAAGACTTGTTATTTCCACTCCTCTACGATTCTTTACGATACACTATAATATAAGTTCTATTTTATACGTGTATATTGTTCTATACAATACTTTTTTTTAAATTTAATGTAGATTTACCTTTTATCTTTTGCATTATTCCTAACTACACTTATTATTATCATTGGTATCACTTGTATATGTATGAGCATACAAAGCACAAATTTCCACGGATAACAACTTGCTGTTTGGATGTTGGATAGCATTTTGGATTGAGTTTGTTTTAGTTCTCTTGTAAGATACCGTTCATCATTAACGTCTAACGCTGTTACAACAACGTCATTCCCAGGAAACTTTCGATACGCTTTTAACTTGTAAATAAAGTAAAAAAAACAGCCAGTTGTAAGGACTAATTGATGTAAAACACTCTGGTTTTAACGTTATATCATGTAAAAACCCCTGTTTAAACGGCTATATGATGTAAAATCATCCAGTTTTAACGGATAAATTATGGAAAACCATCCGATCTTAACAGGCCTATGATGAAAAACCATCCGGTCACAACGGGTTTAAAATTCAATCTGATGCAAAAATGAAAAAAATTAAAAAGCATCATCATTGTGCTTGTTTAAAAACATGAGCTGATAGGATTCATCAGTATGAAGTAGTATTTCAAATTCAGTATACCGAGTACACGATTTAAAGATTACAACTAGCATGTAATGTACCAACATGTATGCATTGTGGGGGTTAAATCCATATGTTTAGGACGATTTTGACATTCTGTCGTTATTTCCCTACTAGATTCCCTCACAATTTGCCCTTAGCACCATGTCACTTGACGATTTCTAGAAATAGCAGCATGATGCAGCATGATTTACATTGATATGGGTGACATTACTAAACCCCCTGGTCTTCCGTACAATCTTTGACGTAAGCATACCTATCCAGACGGCCGGACGTAGACCTACAGCCGTGTTTATGACTGG
This sequence comes from Pecten maximus, assembly GCF_902652985.1. Taxonomy (NCBI): domain Eukaryota; kingdom Metazoa; phylum Mollusca; class Bivalvia; order Pectinida; family Pectinidae; genus Pecten; species Pecten maximus. The sequence goes on along the minus strand of NC_047015.1, from coordinate 41,635,411 downwards.
TGTGGTGTACAAGCTTACTCCCTGTCCCATATAGCCGAAGAAACCGAACGCCAAGGGCAATTAAGGTGGCTTCTGGGAAACAATGGGAGACGACTCGAGCCTGCACAACTATGGATAGGAAATAAGACAACAATATAGACATAATATAAGCACCATGATATTTTACAAGACATAATGCTATGCATCGTAATCAAAAGGCTATTACAGTGTTGCTATTATAAAATATCAACATAGTAACACAGTTGATGAAGGAAGACAACTTTATGACCCGTGCCGTTTCCGGGCCTCGAACACGATCTACGGCACCAAATCGCCTTGCCAGAAATACCCGCAGCTTATACCGCTGCTCCACATCGACGTTCTTAAATAAGAACGTTTCAATGGCGCAATTATGATCGGCCCGATATCCTAGCATGATCATATTGGAAGTCGTCTATTAGATAATATGAATACCTGGATCGCAATGTATTTACATACATGGATGCCAATTGTATGCATATTATAAATATCCATCGCAGTAAAACTACGACAGGAAATTCAAATCTTTATCTTCTGATCAACACCACATAGTGCATATGATACATTGGAAGACAACTTTTTCACTCGTGCCATGACCGGCCTCGCACTCACAACCTACGGAACCAAACTGCCTAGCTAGAAATACCTGTAACGTATACCGCTGCGCCTCATCGGCGTTCTTATATATACATTTAAATTATCAAGTAGAAATGACGACACTACAGACAAGTAAATTGTCGAGTTTCCGAAGCAATATGGCCCTTTATCAGGACACAAGTAAATTACAAATGATCACATGTAGACATAACACATGGAACAGTTATACACATTAAATAGGTAAACTACGTAAACAAATGACTTATTTACGAAAGACTCTATTTACATCAATGAATTGTTGCAAACATAATTATCAAGAGACTATAAGCTCATGCCATTTCAAAGACATTGACAATTTTTTGATTGGTTGACAAGAGTTGAATGCGTACAACATAAAGATGTATTTCCAAACGCCAGGAACCCATATCCAGTCACCATCAGCATGTACATTGGTGTAGTCACAGGGGGATTAGACGATGCTCCTACAGCAAACAGAGTGGAGCCTAACAACACCAATGAGCTAAAAACAACTGCAGAACCTAAAACAAACAGTCAAAATGAAGCTGAAAGTGACTTTATTACGGATGTTAGTAGGTTTTTTGCAATTCATGCATTAAGGAATGCCATGTAACTAGGATCGAGGACGCCCATCAGGACTATTTAATCTATGCATTCCGTAAAACGTCACATTCTTTAAAAAAAAACATAAATGAAACGCCAATATGTTCAACTAAATACGTATAGGTTCTCTTCTACGCTTCATGATACGTTTAACACAGACACAGAACCGGAACCTAGTTGTAGCCAATTTATATACGACCATTTACGTTGAGCGGGGAATTAAGCAAATAAATAGTTAAATCGATAACATCCAGGAAAGCCGATTAGAAATAACTTCATTTTACACACTACGCAATAGTTTTAGGGAAAAAAATGATATATATAGATAAAAGAATCAGCTTTGGGTACCACGACAGTACCGACGAACGCAACACGAAATGTAGGGCAGTGTTTCGGCAAAACGCTGTTGAACACTAGAATGTTTTATTATAGGGGTGTATGATATGGAAAGATAAATAATATTCAGCAATATTCTACTTACACTAGACCTTAACATTATTTTACTATTGAAGCATTTCAAAGGAAATTAGTTTAGGTGTCTTCGTCGGAGAGGCGACACAAGTATAAATTATTTGTAGTTTACGTCAAATGATACGCACCAATATCTCAATCTTTGTTCATAACATCCAGGACATTCATTCATGTCATTCCTTATACTTATATACATTGTACGATTATAATTGTAAGAACACCCAATAAACGAATATACAAAATATGATCAAAACCTCTATTGATGTGTAAGTAATAACATGCCACATTTCATTAAGACATTAAAACCAAAATTGAACATGCATAATTCTCTTCTATTTCTACGACTTCACAACATAATCAAATAACTATTGATGACGACATGCTGAGTTTAAAGATAAGCAATCTAAATCAGCAATAATGTAGTACCAAAGTACCTTCATGTATACTTTACTTATCAGCGTGTTTGTAGTTGTATTGTCATTAGTATTATCATTGGTGTATTTTATTATTAAATTGAAAAAATCAATACGGTCCGTATATTAAATAACGTTATCATTTTCTGGCAATATTACAGCGGCCATCAGCGATTGCATGTAATGTCACATATGTGACCTATTTTTATATATACAAAGGTACAAAATAACATACTCATTTGTACTTACAACCATTTCCAAGTCTGTCTATCATGAATCCTGATGGTAAACACACGGCGGCTGACCTGCAATCAATTGATATATAAACACCTCCCTCAGCCACTATTCTAATATTTGCTTTAAAATTATAGTATCTTTTCCTGTGTTTTACGTAAACCGTGATATAGTCATTTTCACTAGCGATAGTATAGTTGACTCGAAACTTGTTTTTCCATTTTTTAATCGAAATACCCTTTGCCGTTATAAAAATTCAAATTATGCATTCATGCATTGCCGATGGGTATCTTTGATTGCAATTTGTTGTTGTTGCAACATATTACTTCTTTTAAAAAAAAAAACTGGTTTATATCAAAATCAACATAGAATGTAGCAATTCCTCTAGTTCCTGTGCTTCTGATCGATATAACACGAATAGGCCGCATTTCAGAAAGGAAGGCAACATTGATTCCGACGCGATATGATAAGATATAGGCGTCAGACATATAAAAACGCAAATAATACTGAAGGGGTGGGGGTTCGTAGAGAAGGAACCATTGATTGGGACGCTAAATGATATCAGACATATATAAACAACAGTTTACGAGAACATCCTGCACTTACACCCATCTTGTAACGGAGAATAATAGATTGTAACGAAACTCTCCGAGACCTAAACAGACTTTACAGTTGGTCTGGTCCATAGTATTGTTTGAACCGGTGTATGTATTCTGTCAATTGAAAAATAAGTGTTAAAATCTTCATTGCCACTCCAAAGGTTTAATTTTTGATGATTTGTTAATATGAACATTGTCCATTCGTTTCAAAATGAGCGTACAAAAATATTACTTATTAACTAAATTATATATATATATTATATCTATTCGATTATTTATATAGCATCAAACCGGTGAATTCAATCTTTTTCAAGAACTCGAATATATAAATACATACAGGAGAAGTACACCTCTTAACTCGTAGTTTAAAACAGCTATCCATGAAACAAATTCAAATGCTCCCCATTTCATTAAAATTTGCTAAAGACCAAACCAATTGATCATCCCATTGAAACGACAAAGTATGAATTGAATACATTATATACCCGGTAGTGTATGAACATGGAAGTTGCATCACAAATAGTAAACAATTGTTGTCTATGTTTATGCCTGTCTACGGATTTTTTTAATTTATTTTTTTTCATGACAAAATGTATTATTATCATGCAGTTGACATTCTAAGAATGATATATATGTATATATATATTATGGATTATAAAATGTATTACTTAATATTAACAAGTAACCAACACATCGAAGCATCCACACAAAATGTATATAGTGTGCATTTATGATACACCTCTTCTCAGAACTCCATAGCGGTAAATATATATATGCTTAACTGTATTTAATAGATTCATGTTTTCCAGCATACCTGCAATAATTGTTTTTAATTAACTAACACGTTGTCATCCAGATATAAATCAGCTAGTCAATTAAGGAAGTCACTTGTGTACCATTTACTGATGTGTAGTCCTAAACTAAACATACTTACATAACTGTATATCATTTCATTTTCCAGGCCGACTGGGATTTCCATGAAATAGTAAACTCCAAAAGTCATGAGACTGTTGAAAGATAACACGCCAAATCGCCTATATGCTACAGAGAAAAATATGTTACTTTTGCAGATGTGTTCAAGATGGCGGATTTTAAATCGCAAAAAACAAAGTAAAATGTTATCCCACGGTCAAAAAACGCACTTCCGTATACATTCCCAAAAGAGCAGGCCAGATGTTCTGACGCTCTGAAGATATATTATTTTACTATTAAGATAATGCAAATTGTAAATGATGTATCCTTTTTCCTGAGATTGAATTTTAAATTGATCCCCAGTGTGTGTTCAGGGAAAATCTCCAATATATGAGATTCTCGCCAAACATGATACCACCTAAAACAGAGATCCCTCACCAGACACGATGTACTACCTGAAAACAGAGATCCCCCGCCAGACATGATACTACCTGAAAAAAGATCCCTCACAAAGCATTATACCATTATTGAATTCCTCACCTGTCATCTCCTGTCTCTCTGCTATGAACAGAATAAACCGAGTATATGATCGATCTTGTTGTCAATAAAACGAAGCTACTGGTATACTGTGGATATTTATTCCGTAGTCATCGTGAAAAGTAGCCCACTGCATCATCAAGATTGTATTCTAACAGTATGTTTACTAGCTATGCATACTGGTAATATATTTACTGACAAAGTATGCCAACAATTGAAGCACTCACAATGTTTACTGACAATGTATGTATTGGCAATGTCTTCTAACAATGAATTCATTGATATTAGACAATGCATTAACAGATAATATATACTGTTGTTATTTCATTTTTATTTCAGGACACTGGTGCCGTGATCTCTTTTTACCGTAGTATCGTTTTGGTTAGGATCTCCATTTTATGGTTGTATCTTGTTTAGTCAGGACCCCTATTTCACGGCAGTATATACTGTTTTGTGGACATCTCTATTAAGGGTACTCTCATGGTTGATGATACTATCTTTTTACGGTATTATCATATTTGATGAGGATATCTATTTAAGGATAATATCATCATGCTTTGTGAGGATCACTCTATGTTTGATACGGGTTTTTTTCTGTTTTACGGTAACATTATCATTAGTGAGGATCGCTATTTTATGGTATTATTATGTTTGGTTAGGATCTCTGTTTCACGGTAAAATCATGCTTGATGAGGATCTCTGTTATACGGTAATATTGTATTTGCTGAGGATCTCTGTTTCACGGTATTATTATGTTTGGTGAGAATCTGTTTCACGGTAGTATCATATTTGATGAAAATCTCTGTTTTACGTTGTTATTATTATGTTAGATGAGGATCTCTGTTTCACGGTATTATTATGTTTGGTAATGATCTCTGTTTTACGGTATTATTATGTTTGGTGAGGATCCATTTTTTACGGTATTATCATGTTTGGTGATGGTCTTTGTTTCACGGTATCATTATGTTTTTATTGATGATCTTTATTACGGTGTCATAATGTTTGCTAAGGATTTTTTTGTCACTGTATTTTATGTTTAGTGAGGATATATATTATAGGGTAGCATCATGTTTGATGAAGATCTCTGTTTCACGGTAGTACTATGTTTAGTGAGGATCTTTTTACGGTATCATAATGTTTGGTAAGGATCTTTGTGTCACGGTATTTTATGTTTGATGAGGATGTCTAATTCACGGTATTATTATGTTTGGTGAGGGTCTCTGTTTCACGGTATTATTATGCTTTTATTTATGATCTTTTTACGGTATCATAATGTTTGGTAAGGATCTTTGTTTCACGGTATTTTATGTTTGGTGAGGATGTCTATTTCACGGTATTATTATGTGTGGTGGTGAGGATCTTAATTTCACGGAAGCATATGTTTGGTTAAGATCTCTGTTTCATGGTTTTTCATGTTTGATGAGGATCTCTGTTTTACTGTACCATTAGTGTGGATCTTTACAATACGATAGTATCGTTTTTGGTGAGGATCTCAATTATACGGTAATATTATGTTTGTTGAGGATCTATGTTTTACGGTAGTATCACGTTTGGTGAGGATCTCTATTATACGGTAGTATCATGTTTGGTGAGGATATCTATCATAGGGTAGTATCATGTTTGGTGAGGATCTCTGTTATAGAGTAGTATCATGTTTGGTGAGGATCTCTATTATACGGTAGTATCATGTTTGGTGAGGATCTCTGTTATAGGGTAGTATCATGTTTGGTGAGGATCTCTGTTATAGAGTAGTATCATGTTTGGTGAGGATATCTATTATAGGGTAGTATCATGTTTGGTGAGGATCTGTATCATAGGGTAGTATCATGTTTGGTGAGGATATCTATTATAGGGTAGTATCATGTCTGGTGATGATCTCTATTATACGGTAATATCATGTTTGTTGAGGATTTCTGTTTCACGGTATCATTATGTTTTGTGAGGATCTCTTTTATACGACATTATTATGTTTGTGAAGATCTCTGCATTATTGTTTTTTTGTAAAGACATCTTTTTACCGTATTTTATATTTGGCGAGAATCTCTGTTATGCGTCAAAATCATGTTAGGTAAGGATCTCTGTTTCAGGGTAATATGCTGTTTTATGAGGATCTCTACAATACAGAAACGTCATGTTTGGTTAAGATCTGTCTTACGGTATTATTATATTATGTGAGGATCTCTATTTCACGGTATTATTATCTGTGGTGAAGATCGTTGTTTCAAGGTATCCTATGTTTGGTAAGGATATCTGTTTTACACTATTATTGTGCTTGGTACGAATCTCTGTTTTACAGTATAATTGTGTTTGGTACGAATCTCTGTTTTACAGTATTATTGTGCTTGGTACGAATCTCTGTTTTACAGTATAATTGTGCTTGGTACGAATCTCTGGTTTATTTCAATAATAGCTCACCACCATATAGATAATAGCGTATCGCCTCCGGCAGCCCATAATTTGCATAACAAAAATGAAAATAAATATCCCGTGAGAGGACCCTTAATGCCCGATACGAACGCACCGCGCATGACCCAAAACCTCACTTCCGCTTATGGCAGCCATCATCCCAGAAGGATTTTGACGACAGCTCGTTTTCCCAGGGTTTTTGTTGCATTTAATTAGTTTTTCTTTTGCTTTGCTTTCGTAATTTGTTATTCTCATCTTTGTTGACAAGTTTTTCATTTTCGTTTGAACTGTCAGTCCGTTTGTGTGTCGTATTTCGTCTTTTTTGTCGAGTGGTTACTGCACACGTGGACTGTCTCGCTACGGTACCGCGGTCTAGTAGACCACTTCGGTGTCTATTTTTCTCGCTTTATTTGCTACCGTTTTGCTTTTGTCAACTCAGTTGTTTTATTTCTTTTTCATTTTGTACTTTTCTGTACTTATTTCCAGTTTACGGGACGTTTTTCCGTAATTTTATCGGGGGATTTTTCTTCCGTTTTTTGGCTGGATTTTCTCGTTTGCTGGAAGCTGCCCGCCTAGCAGAATGCGAGGTAAGAGACTTACTTCGGGTCCAAAAACTCGGTCAGGAGACTGCGGTCATGTCATCCTCGATGGGGATGACCATGACACCTGTTCTACCTGCCGAGGCTGCTCCCGGGACAACATGTGTTCCGTCTGTTTGACATGGTCAAACACTTTGTGGGACAGGGTGTTGTCCCATCAGTCTGTCGCCCGTAATAAGGGTGCTAAGTCTGGGGCAGACAGTAAACGTCAACCTAAAGTCCAGTGTGGTGCTGTTGTCAGCCTCCCACCTGGCAGTGAGGCATTTTTACCCCCTGAAGGGGAAGTAATTTTGTCTCACAGTGGTAGGCACTCTTTGGCTACAGAGGAGCCTATTCACACACATATTTCTGAGGCGGTAGGGCCTTTGGGTTCTATCGGTCATCAGAAGGGCACTCACCCGGAAATCTCCTTGGAGGTCGAAGGGAGCGAGTGTCCAGGTACCATCTCCGTTAGCGGAATGGTTACCGAACAGGCCAGTCATGCGACCCGGGCCCCATTGAGGGGTGCCGGCGTACCCACTGACAGTAGGCCGGCTGGTACTGCCAGTTTTTACGGTGGTTCTGGAGAGGCTGCACTAGGAGCTGGGAGTGTCTCTGTTTCACTCCCAGGCGTTGGTTTACCGTATTTTGAGTCTGGTTTGGGTTCCGGGGTTATGCACCCGTCGGTTCCTAGGTCTGCCTTGCCTCTATCTGGTCCTCCTCCAGTTAGAGCTCCTGGCTCAGTGGGGTTTATGGGTGCTCCAGGGCATCCCCCACCTTATCCCTATCCTCATTCTGCACCCGGGTTAGGTGGTAGTTTGCAGTCTCCTGGCAATTTTGGCCATTTTCAGCCATATTGGCCAGGCAGGTCTCCAGTAGGGGGCAATTCATTTCCTGGTCCTGCGGGTGTCGGAATGTTGCCTTCTCCCCAGTATTCTGGCTTCGGTCAACACTGGGGCCCCTCCCAGTCTATGGGATTTCCATACCCTGGGTATGGTCAAACCTTTCCAGGTTACACTGGTCAACCTTGGGTTTCCAACAGGGTTAAGCGTAAAGTCAACTTCTCTCATCTTAGTGCTGGCCTTTCTTCTGCTTCTAAGTGTAGGAGAATGGAGGCTCCAGACCAGACTGTGTCTCGGTCAACCTCCAGTTTTGGCCAGTCTCCTCAAACTGATCTTCAGGAGACTGAGGATATGGATTTTGAGGAGTCCGAGACTGAGGGTGTTGGTCAGCTGACTTTGCCTGATGATGGGGACACTCTGTCGTTGGATGCTGGGTCTGATGTGGATGCCGAGACTCGCTCATGGCTCCCATCAGTACCTACCGAGGGGTCAGATCATGAGTCTTTTCACTCTGAGGCTGATAACCCCGACTCAGATTTAGGTCTGGCTGCATCTCAGGCAGAGAGGAATCTTGATTCCTTTCGTAGCCTTCGTTTGGAGGTTGCTTCCCTTTTGGGAGTTGAATTTTGTCCCCCTCCCTCTGCTTCTAGCCTCCCAGAAAGGACTTCAACTTTAAGTGCCTTTCTTCCCTCGGAGCCAGAAGCTAAGGCATCAGGTAGGTCTTTGGCTGAAGGGACTATGGTCTCTTCAGCATTGGCCCAAATTGAAAAGGTTCTGCAGGCCAAAGGTTCTTCTAATAGGAAGCAGGATCTTTCTGGTTTGCTTCTGGGGGTTAGCGATATCGAGGGGTTTAGTCCTTCTCGATATTCTGTGCACAATTCCTCAGTTGAACCTACTCCAGCCAAGGTGGATCTTATCTTAGACCATCGCTGGCCTGGGAGATCAAATGATATTGTTCATTTATCTCCTAAGGAGCATAGTCGCATGGAAAGACTGCTTCGTCTTGCCATTCATGTGCTGGCTTATGCAGATTCTTTTTCCTCTACTTTGTTCGTAGCATCTTCTCATTCTGAGGAGAGCCTACCTAACAAGACTAAGCTTCTGGCTGAACTCAGCAAGGCCATGAACCGGGCCCACATGGATGGAACCGCGCTCATTTTGGCAGTTCTTGCTGATTTTGTTTTGGCCCGCCGTGCAGCAGTTCTGAAGCCCAGACTAGCTGTAGGTGAGCCTTTCATTTCCGATCTCATGACTGCTCCCTTGTCTGGCTCAGAAATGTTTGGAGGTATTCTCACCTCTGTCATGGACCGAGTCAACAATGACAAGGCGGCTTCAGCTAGGCTTGAGAAGCTTAGGGCTAAGCCTAAACCTGGCCGGGTGCAGCGTCCAGGTAAGCCTAAGAGGGGTGCTCAGACAACTCAGTCTCAGACTCAGACTCAGCCTCCTGTAGCTTCGGCTGTTCGAGGTGGGCACTCTTCTCGGGGTCGGGGCAGTCAGAGTCACAGAGGGGGAAGGGGTGGAAAGAAGAATCCCAGCAAGAAGGGACAGAGTTCCTGACTCTTTCAGTCCCTCGGTTCCTCATTGTCACTTGTCCTCCCCATTAGACGATCCATGGTCAGGTCTCCAGCTTCCAAAGCCAGATCTGCCCGTCGGGGGTCGTCTATCCTCCTTCCTACCAGAATGGAAGGAGCTCACCAAGGACAAGTGGGCAATTTCGGTGGTTTCCGAGGGTCTAGGTATTCCTCTCTTGAAGGATCCTCCTCTGTCTGTGGACCCTATCTTCTTTCCTCCACCAGGCGATGTAGAGAAGGCTCAAGCCCTCTTAGACGAGGTCAATTCCTTGATAGCCAAGGGTGCTGTGGAGGAGCTTCCAAGGTCACTCTGGACTCCAGGCTTTTACTCCCGGATGTTTCTTGTCAAGAAGAAATCCGGGGCCTGGCGTCCGATTATAGACCTCAGTGCATTCAACAAGCATGTAGTCTCGCCACACTTCAAAATGGAGACACCTCGAAGTATCTTGACTTCGGTAGCTCCAGGTATGTGGGCGACCTCAATCGACCTCAAGGACGCTTATTTCCATATACCGATAAAGAAATCGGTCAGGAAATTCCTGAGATTCACTTCTCAGGGCAGAGTGTTCCAGTTCAAGGCCATGCCCTTCGGTCTGACCACGGCCCCTTTGGTGTTCACCATGCTACTTCAGGTGGTTGTGGGCTATTTACACAGTCGCGGAGTAAATATCCATATTTATTTCGACGACTCCCTGATGCTGCATATAGACCCAGTCTCTCTGCGTTGCAGCACCAGGTCGGTCTTGACAACTCTTCTACGCCTAGGTTTTATCCCTTCACGGGAGAAATCCGAGGTTCTTCCATCCCAGGACTTCATTTTCCTGGGAAACCGTTTCCTTACGGATCGGGGCCTCGTTCTTCCTCCTCAGTCCAAGTTTCAGAAAGCCAAGGAGTTGGTTATTCTGCTCAACAGTCTGGACTATATTCAGGTCAGGTGGTTTCTGAGGCTTCTCGGATTCCTCAATTCCCTTTCGGATGTCGTACCCCTGGGTCGGCTCCATATTCGCCCTCTTCAGATGTTTCTTCTTTCCAAATGGAAACCTGCATCCCTCGAGTGGGATGCTCGGATTCCATTAGAAGCTTCCGTCAAGGCCTCGGCCATGTGGTGGGCTTTGGAGGGCAATGTTTTGAAGGGCGTCTCTCTTCAGAGAGCGTCCCCTACAGCAACTCTGTATACGGACGCATCTATGACGGGTTGGGGTGCCTACCTCAACGGTCAGTGTCGTTCAGGGGTCTGGCAGGGGGCTCAACTCCAGGAACACATCAATGTGCTGGAGATGAGAGCAGTTCTGCTAGCCATTCAGTCCCTACAGCCTCTGCTGCAGGATCAGTCTATTTGTCTGGCTACAGACAATGCTACAGTGGTAGCTTATTTGGAGAATCAGGGGGGTACAAAGTCTCACAAGCTATGTGCCCTCACTATCAGGATTCTTCTTCTTTGTCAGGATATGGGTCTGTCCCTCTCAGTGAGGCATCTTCCAGGGCACCTGAATGTTTTAGCAGACACGCTATCCAGATCACGGAGTCCAGTTATCACAGAATGGACCCTGAACAGGTCTATATTCAGGGCCATCTGCATGGTTTGGGAGACTCCTCTTGTAGATCTGTTTGCCACAGCTCTGAATTTCCAGATTCAGACGTTCGTGTCTCCAGTTCCGGATCCTTTGGCTTGGGAAGTAAATGCTCTATCCCTGAGCTGGGAGGGTCTTCTGGCATATGCCTTCCCTCCATTCAACCTCCTGGGCAGGGTACTTCACAAGGTCAGGAATCACGATTGCTCGGTTCTCCTGATAGCACCTCTGTGGCCCAGACAGCCTTGGTTTCCGGCTCTTCTGGATTTGCTGGTAGATCTCCCCTTGGCCATTCCGGCCAGGTGGAATCTCCTCAGCCAGCCCAAATCCAGACAGTTTCACCCCAATCCGGAACACCTACACCTTCACGCGTGGAGGCTATCTCGGTCTGTCTCTTGCAGGCAGGCTTTTCTGCAGAAGTTACCGATGGCATCACAAGATCTATTCGATCTTCCTCATCTGCCATCTATGAGTCCAGATGGTCAGTCTTCTGCAGTTGGTGTATCAGCAGGAAGATTGATCCACTCGGTGCCTCTATTCAGTTAATAGCGGAGTTTTTCCTCTACCTTTTTAAGGTTAGGGAACTAGCGCCTAGCACCATTCGAGGCTATCGTTCAGCCTTAGCCAATGTATTTTCTTTTCGGGGTCGTTCAGATGTTGGAACATGTTCCACTCTCTCTAATCTCCTCAGGTCTTTTTCGTTGGAGAAGCCTAAGGTAAGAATCTTGACACCCCAGTGGGACTTGGCTTTAGTTTTGGACTCTCTTACAAGGTCTCCTTATGAGCCTTTGGCTTCTGCTTCTGTTAAGTTCCTTTCTTGGAAGACTGTTTTCCTGATTGCACTTGCCTCAGGTAGGCGGAGAAGTGAAATACATGCTCTTTCTTCTTCTCCGTCATGTCTCAGGTGGTCACGAAACTATTCCCTAGTGACCCTTCTCACTGACCCCTCCTTCTTGGCGAAAAACCAGGTTCCCAATTTTTCACCAGATCCTATTAAGATTCCTGCCTTAAAGGCTGTCTCTGGTCCCAATGATCAGGATCTGCTACTTTGTCCTTGTAGGGCTTTGAAGTTTTATCTTGATAAAACTAAGGGGGGGCGGCAGGGTCCTAGACCTCGTCTGTTCTTGTCCATCAAGGCAAAGCAGTCTGATATATCTTCTCAGACTATTTCCAGGTGGATCTGTGAAACTATTCAGAAAGCCTATGAGGGGTCTACTGCAGAGACTCGTGACAGTGTTCGGGTTAGGGCACATGAAGTTAGGGCTCTATCTGCCTCTTGGGCTTTTCTCAATGGAACCTCATATGATGAGGTCATGGCATCTGCCTTTTGGCGAGGCCGCAACACCTTTGCAGACTTCTATCTGCGGTCGCTGTCCTCCCATGCAGATGGGTTATATTCTCTGGGTCCTCTTGTCACTGCTCAGTCAGTCACTTGTCCCCCAGTCAATCCTTAGGGAGGTTCCATTGCGGTTTCTGTTTTTAAAGAGTTTTTTTTTGTAAATATCCCAGACCCTTAAGGGGTTTTTAACTGATGTCTTTGTTGCGGTCTTTTCAAGAGGTCATTGTCCTCGGAGACTCCTCTACGGTAAGACAAATTCGCTATTATCTATATGGTGGTGAGCTATTATTGAAATAAACTTGAGGTTTTTGTAGTAAAACCAATGTTTATGATATAATACTCACCACCATATACTAGAGTTCCCACCCTCCTCCCCTCGTCTCCTCATCCAATTTATTTGGTTGCGGAAGTGAGGTTTTGGGTCATGCGCGGTGCGTTCGTATCGGGCATTAAGGGTCCTCTCACGGGATATTTATTTTCATTTTTGTTATGCAAATTATGGGCTGCCGGAGGCGATACGCTATTATCTATATGGTGGTGAGTATTATATCATAAACATTGGTTTTACTACAAAAACCTCAATTTAACAGTATAATTGTTTTTGGTACGAATCTCTGTTTTACAGTATAATTGTGCTTGGTACGAATCTCTGTTTTACAGTATAATTGTTTTTGGTACGAATCTCTGTTTTACAGTATAGTTGTGTTTGGTAAGGTTCTGTGTTTTACAGTATAATTGTTTTTGGTAAGGAACACTGTTTTACAATATAGTTGTGTTTGGTAAGGTTCTGTGTTTGAAGGTTTAATTGTATTTGGTAAGGATCTTTAATTTACAGTATAAATGTACTTGGTAAGGATAGCTAATTTACAGTATAATTGTGTTTGTTAGGGATCTCTTTTACACGGTATTATTATGTTTGCAGAGGATCTTTGTTTGACATAGTACACATTTTGCTGTTTACAGTACAAATGAATGAATGCCTATGATGATATTTTAATATCAGGTGTAGGCCTCTAGTTTTTTAACTCTAGTTTTGTGATGTTTTAGTTAATATAACTGAACATTCATCTTTTCAGCAAAATAAAATAACAGAGATACGGCACACACAAAAAGAGGAATTTTGTCAAGATAACAGTATACAACAACGACAATAATATCTTCTCATCTTATGGGATTATTCAGCAATGTTAAGTACCCAGCCTTCACTGATAATAACATACCGTGACAAGAGACTCCATAATGAAAAAGCTATAAAAGGCAAATATGAAAATTTGTACCAATTGTGACATTTATCTGTCGCATCTTTCCGTCTGAAAAGAGTTGGTTTTGAACGGAAGATTTCACCTTTGTGTACATTGATTCAATGACAAAGAAAACCTATGTCTTACCCTTCAACATTAACACAAAAAAGACACGTCTAGCATATATACATGTACTTCTGAACTTTTGTGAATTACTGAGTGGTTAACGATAATTGTGTTAATGAGTTAAGACCATAAGCTACCAAAACCACACAGATGTAAATTCTTCCAAGTTGTCTTGAATATATAGGCAACTTTAGGTGAATAACAGTCAGCTACATACTACAAACGGTACTACTTATGTGATGCATGACAACAATCTGTATAATTACATAGATAGCACGTGATGATTGACGACACGTTGTACGTATACAAAGACACCACATGATGAATGACGTCACATTGTACGTATACAAAGACACCACACGATGAATGACGACACACTGTATCATATACAAAGACATCACACGATGAATGACGACACGTTGAATGATTCACAATGAAACCACGTGATGAATGATAATAAGCTGTATGATAAACTAAATCCGATAGACCAAAAACGTACATGAATGTACACAGTGTAGACAGGTAATCACACAGATATACTGTTTACTTTAATGTCAGGAATATATATTATAAATTGTTTTGAATTATAAACAATATCAATAATCAATAGGGTTGATCTCCAGAAAATCATGAATTTGAAAAACATGCTTCATTGCTTCTAAAGGTCAAGAAATTAAAATTTTAGCCATTATCTTTTTCCATTTAGCATTATGTCTTGGTGAAGTTTTTATTACTTCGGGGTTCAACACCTTTAGGTCAATTAACATTGACGAGTCATGCAAGGATGAATAAGTTTATTGATGTAATTTATTGGGTATATTGCTGAATTGATATTTAGTGTTATTTTTTTGTGGGATTTTATTTTCAAGCACAAACGCAGTGTTATTTGTATCAAATCTATCAACAATTGAAAGTCTAGCTGGAGCCGACGTAAAACTGTTCATACCATAACACATTTATAAAATTCATTCATCGGATCATATAACACGAGGGACAAGACCAACTGTAAAGCAAAATATTATTCTTCAGTACAAAATATGCGTCAGTATATGATATTCTCGCGAATTGGTTGGCATATACGTTGTTGTTGTTTTTGTTTTTTGTTTTGCCTTTGAGGAGTATTTTGATCAATGATTGATACAATTTAAAAACAAATATATACATATAATTTATTGGAGTAAAGTAAAACGAAAACACAGGTGTTGCTGGAAATATCACGTGAATTTTAATATGGTGGCCTATATATCTTAATATAGAGAAAGCGGTAGCCTTAGCTAATATTATATTACATTCTAGTGTATATCAAGGCGACAAAAAAGTGAAATGAGACGACAATAAAGGATTTGCTTGAAAAATCACACGGTTTTCCATACGGCGGACTAATCTAAAGCTTTTAGCTAATGGTGATATATATATATCACAAGGTTCACAATACTTTATTCTGTTTGAAAGCATTCATATCGACACCAAGGGGAGTAATAATTGAGTGAATGAAGACGTTCGTCCTAGTGGGCGAATTAATATACGGGGCGATACACCAATGGCATTGTCACAACGGTATTCATTGCGCTGGAATGATATCACACTAACAACTTCGTTTGAAGGTAACTCATATAGTATACGTGTTCAAATATTCATGTATACGAGATATATATGTGAAAGTTAGTTATGGTTGACGAATCCCACTACGACTACATGTACGTGTGTAGGTGACAGGCTGCTGTGATGTATGTCAGGTTTAACGGAGCCGGTGACCCCGAATATTCTAGAAGTAGACATTTACCCGTAAACTTGTTTATACGCTCCCACACTGGCAATCCTATATTAATCGTAACCGCGAATGAGAGATAATTACTTTGTTCCATTTGTAAAACAAAAAACATTTGCTCCGTTCTATAATAAGAAACTCGCTCTAGTAAATGGAACTAATTTTGTAATGGTCGGGATATCAAATGTGTTATAATTGATATATAGTATAGAAGCACATATCGTCTGCACCAAACTATACATAATTAAGCCGTAGACGACCAAGCAGGTGCATATAATTAAAGTTCAGACCATTTATTCCAACACCGTTAATCCCGTCACTCAATACTAGAATCAGAAGATGGAAAAAAGACAATGTTATCCCCCTTAGTAGTATTAAATATGAGCGCAAGATCACTTAAAATACATGTTACTTGTTTAGATTCTGTCCTGTTCGCTTAAAGAGCGACGTCTCTCGCTCCTAAATTTACACCCATGTAAATGTACATACTGAGTGCAACTCGGTTTAGATTCCTGGTGTTTGGAGATGAGTCTCTTAGCAACACGTATCTACAACGTATCTATACATCTTCCCATGTAAGTTATGATATACATTTGATTCTGGTATGATCTACAGCCATTGTAAGAATGAAATTTCCAGTAAAATATGTAAGAGTTTACTGTTCTTAGTTCGTTGGTTTCCCAGCATTATTTGATGATAGTCTTTGGTAATCAGGATATTCTGCGGTTGCATAACTAAGTAAACTTAAAGTTGTAACGAGATTAAAGCTGATGAAGACAGAAAAAGTTTATTCAAAGATTATATCATGATTCTGATTATTTAAGTACTTTTGAAGGCCTGTGTACAAATGCGTTTGTAAATATATAACAAGTGCTGATATACGACATTTTGCTTTTATTTATTCAGTTACTTAACTCATCTGCAATACCTCATAAATCGGCGTAAACCTTTCCGTTGGAAATTTTTGTTACATCTTGGATGTACCTAATCTTTCCGTCACCAGATTAAAGATTATGACACAGCGGAATATCTAGCGAAATCATTTGTACGATGTCTCATTGATTCGTCAGGCAAATTTATTAGGGGTGACCCATTTCGCTGTCGAAATGATAAAAGGAACTTAACTTGTGAAACAATATGCACCTTTCGTATATGATCAAACAGTAACACAGGATACAATGGCGTGATATATCTGACTGTCATACTTGACCATTGGATAACATGACGTGATATATCTAACTGTCATACTGGATAATTGGATAGCATGACGGGATATATCTAACTGTCATACTGGATAATTGGATAGCATGACGTGATATATCTGACTGTCATACTGGACCATTGGATAACATGACGTGATATATCTGACTGTCATACAGGACCATTGGATAACATGACGTGATATATCTGACTGTCATACAGGACCATTGGATAACATGGCGTGATATATCTGACTGTCATACAGGACCATTGTATAACATGACGTCATATATGTGACTGTCATACAGGACCATTGGATAACATGACGTGATATATCTGAATGTCATACAGGAACATTGGATATCATGACGGGATACATTTGACTGTCATACAGGAACATTGGATAACATGACGTGATATACATAACTGTCATACAGGACTATTTGATAACATGACGTGATATATCTGACTGTCATACAGGACCATTGGATAACATGGCGTGATATATCTGACTGTCATACAGGACCATTGTATAACATGACGTCATATATGTGACTGTCATACAGGACCATTGGATAACATGACGTGATATATCTGAATGTCATACAGGAACATTGGATATCATGACGGGATACATTTGACTGTCATACTGGGTCATTGGATAACATGACGTGATATATCTAACTGTCATACTGGGTCATTGGATAACATGACGTGATATATCTAACTGTCATACAGGACCATTGGATACCATGACGTGATATATCTGACAGTCATACTGGACCATTGGATAACATGACGTGATATATCTAACTGTCATACAGGACCATTGGATAACATGACCTGATATATTTGAATGTCATACAGGACCATTGGATAACATGACGTGATATATATACCTGTCATACATGACCATTTGATAACATGACGTCATATATCTAACTGTCATACAGGAACATTGGATAACATGACGTGATATATCTGAATGTCATACAGGACCATTGGATAGCATGACGTGATATATCTGACTGTCATAAAGGACTATTTGATAACATGACGTGATATATCTGACTGTCATACAGGACCATTGGATAACATGACGTCATATATATGAATGTCATACAGGACCATTGGATAACATGACGTGATATATAACTGTCATACAGGACCATTGGATAACATGACGTGATATATCTAACTGTCATACAGGAACATTGGATAACATGACGTGATATATCTAACTGTCATATAGGAACATTGGATAACATGACGGGATACATTTGACTGTCGTACATGACCATGGGATAACATGACGGGATATATCTGCCATACAGGAACATTGGATAGCATGACGTGACATATCTGAATGTCATACAGGACCACTGGATAACATGACGGGATACATTTGACTATCGTACATGACCATTGGATAACATCACGTGATATATCTAACTGTTATACAGGACCATTGGATAACATGACGTGATATATCTGACTGCCATACAGGACCATTGGATAACATGACGTGATATGTCTAACTGTCATACAGGACCATTGGATAACATGACGGGATACATTTGACTGTCATGCAGGAACATTGGATAACATGACGTGATATATCTAACTGTCATACAGGAACATTGGATCACATGACGTGATATATCTGTCATACAGGAACATTGGATAACATGACGTGATATATCTGAATGTCATACAGGACCATTGGATAACATGACGTGATATATCTGACTGTCATACCGGAACATTTGATAACATGACGTGGTATATCTGAATGTCATACAGGACCATTGGATAACATAACGTGATATATCTGACTGTCATACAGGACCATTGGATAACATGACGTGATATATCTGACTGTCATACCGGAACATTTGATAACATGACGTGATATATCTGACTGACATACTGAACAATGTATAACATGACGTGGTATATATGAATGTCATACAGGAACATTGAATTACATGACGTGATATACATGTATATCTGAATGTCATACTGGATCATTGTATAACATGACGTCATATATCTGACTGTCATACTGGACCATTGGATAACATGACGTGATATATATGACTGTCATACAGGAACATTTGATAACATGACGTGGTATATCTTAATGTGATACAGGACCATTGGATAACATAACGTGATATATCTGACTGTCATACAGGAACATTGGATAACATGACGTGATATATATGACTGTCATACAGGAACATTAGATAACATGGCTTGATATACTCGGCCACACAGTCACAGAATAAATGGCAAAAACTATCTGAATGTTACACTGGAATACTGAACACAATGACGTCATATATTTGAAAGTCACATTTGATCAGTCCACACATTGACGTGATATATATTTTTTACGTCAATGACGAAAATCACCTTCAGATAAATGTAAGAGATATATTTCAAAATCAAAATCATTCAGTGAGCGTGATTATATAAGTATCCCTAGGTCTATGTTTGTTTCAAGTTCTTTTTATTGGACAGTCATCGCTCTCTTTGGCGTCATCATTACAACCACAGTATTTGTTGGCAGGTTCCCCCATCGATATTAGTCCTATACTCTCCTTATTAGATTGTTGCCATTCACGTATCCTGGAATTCAAGGCGCTCCCCTAAACCAGAAAAGAAAAGAAAAATCACAGACAAAATTGGAACAGTTGTACTTATTGACCAAAAAGATATTTGAATTCGTAAAACAAATTACGTCTTGTTACAAAAAAATGGAAAGTGTTCATTAACGCAACCATTATTCCCAGACATAATATGAAACGATATTGATATTGTCGCCTTTCAGACCACGTGAATTTTCTAAAACTTCCTCTAGAATTAGCACCTCGGACATTTTGAGCTCTCCTTCTACGGTTTGGTGTAATTAACGAGCGTCATGTTTCATACTTAATATTGTATGAATGGACAGAGGAAATAACATTATCAATCGGTATGAACCGTGTATCAGTACCGTGTAGCTCACCTTTCGGATATCAACAACATTCATCACCACTCCGAATATTATCCCCGTGACTGACAGGATTATTATCATAAGGAAGAAATTCCGGTAGTTGTAGAGTGCCAGGTCCTTGTCTGTCCTGTAAATATAAACATTGTAACATGTTTGCATTGATGTGTTCAAAAGAAAGCATCTGTGCAGATGTCTGACATTTGATCCAATACCCATTATTTATCGAAAAAGATCATCATTATGACAATCACACAAGGGAAAGCCAAAGCATCGCAAGATAAATCAATAATCACTTCTTATCAAAAATATTGTATGGTAAAATATATTTGCAAAAAAAATAATGTTCCTGAATAAAAAAATCTTTACGACAGGTGAACAAACTGCAGTGCGGCTTGGTCAATTATTCCAACAGTTCAGTAGATGTGGCACGAGTTGATATGACCAAAACAGAAACGAGATGTTAAATGAATGTCTTTTATAAATTAGTATATGCATTGCTGGTAGCAAGCATATTTGCTATGGATTATTTAATATAGTGTAAAAGTACACGACGTGTGTATTTTTCCTGAACTGGTGCAACCTTTCGGCTATTAAGTAAAAATTCAAAAGTGTCATTTAGGTTTTCCGCTAACCTTGGGACCTAATGTCGGCCAGCAGAGTTTATCGTCACGTCGTCTCGCATGTTCAAAAGACAAGCAAATATTGATCATCTTACCTTGCAATCTTCAAACAAAATTGAGTTTTACAGTTTGTTTCTATAAATGACAGACAAAATAAGCAGAGAAATAAGATTTTACTTACACTCTGTCTCTCTGTAGTATATAACCAGCTGCAATAAAGGTCAGTGCTATAATTGCGTTCCTCATCATTAACACAAAACTGCTAAGTGTCCCTACATACGAGGGAGGACACAGGACAACGGTAAGCTGCCACGCCATCGTCTACAACCAAACAAAAACAAAGTGAGAAAGGGCTCATCATATATCATGTGCAGCGGCTATTTTTCAAAGCCCGGCATTTTACCTTAGACCTTAACCGATGACCACCAAAATCCAATCCAATTTGTATAACGTTGTGCTGTGCTATGGTGAGAACACGAACTAAATCTATCTTTTTTAAAGACCTTGAAATTTGGTCGAACACCAAACACCAATGGTAAAGTGTAACTTTGATATGCTGATGCTATTGTTTAAATGTCAAGGAGGTCATGAGATATCGTGTACACAAGGTTAACACGGAATAAACAGACGCACTCAAGGACGTACAAAGTGAGTGTTGGAAACACGAATACTTAAGCGAGTGTATAATTAGCACACCGGATAGTGTTTTGTGATGTGGAAAGATTTTGAATGGTCATAACCATCAACACAACGCAAGTTACCAATCCCGATAACTTACCGTCATCAAAATCATAAATATCCCGTCAGCCACAGATATGGCAATAATGTTGACACTAGGACAGAATCCCAGTAAAGCATAAAAAGTCACCATCCATAATTGAATAATTGTATTCATTATCCCGTCACAGTCAATCTTATTCTGAAAGTAAATATGCGAAAATACAATATTACGCAAACACTAAATATAACATAAACATAAGAAATTGACCATGGGGAGATTCAGAGTATTAGCGCCTTCTGTTTCATCGACGATAACCGTCATACAAATTGTGTGCATGTTTAATTCACACCTGGAAAATGAGAACCAATGTTATGACAAAGGAAGCATTAGGAATATTAACAAAAGTCAAACAATGTCTCGCAAAGTTTGGTGTGTAATGACCCTATCTCGACGTTTTCTGTGGTCCTCGCGTATCGCGTTGTCATGTTACCGGCACGGGAAACTGCATTAACACTTGGTCACTTAAAATTGCAAGTAATTAACGGTTTTCTTTCGTACAAGTAAATGCGATACACCTGTGCATCAAACTTAAAAACTGGAGGAAAACTGTAATTTCTTCTATTTATTCACCTATAGTTAGTTTAAAGCGATAGAAACTTGCATTAATTGATAAAGTGCCTACTTTCGAGTTAGCTTGCCGACGTTTGACATTTTCCTAATAATGTAAAGTGGCAATTTTCGTTGTTCTGATACTCTTCAGTGTCGAAGCCGGCATAGAAACGAACAAACGTTGATACACGAATGCAATGGCTCATTATTAACTCTATTATTTCAGATTCACATCGCTGATGATTTCAAAAAGCATAATGTATGGCATAGAACTGATTCGGCTGCACATACATGATTGTAGATTCAACACTGTAGTAAAATATCCTCGTCGTCGTTGCCATGGTAGCTGATATATAAGCTGCAATCATGAATGCACTGACAAAGTGAAAGCTGAAAGCTTATGAGCAACAAACCGTTTTTCGTAAAACTACATTAATACCTCGTTTCGATTGATATTGTTTTGTCATATATCAATCTAAATGTAAGAGAATAAGTTAAGATACAAACAAACAAACAAAACAAAAAAAAACAAAAACAAAAACAAAAAACATAAAAACACTGAAACACACAGAACGAAGCCCTCATGTCAGGCAGTGGAGACACATCGCGCGACCGATATACAATTTGACGTCATCGGCATGTACAGGTTGCAACAATGTACGGCAATGTATATTCTAAATGAATACAGTAATGATCACCAGAATGGGCCGCAACATTAACCTAACATGCGCTGATCTTAGATTACACAAGAACATAGATTATTTCATAATTAGGTCATGGGAAAGACCATGAAAAATTACCATGATCTTTCTTCGTTCTTCTTTTTGATCACAGCAGAATCAGGAACGTTAGTAGTAATCAGAATAGTTTGGGATGCTGGATTCTGACTTATTAATTACGTGTATATATGCAACCAGGTGTTCATTGAATGCCCGTTGCTAATGAAAATGTTCACGAAATACAATTTGCACGTTTTGTAAAATAATGTTATGAACATCGATACTTACCAGTATCAAACATACCAGAGGACTCAGTAAACATATGAATCCAGATATAGCAGTGACGCGTCCTGCCTCTGACATTGTATACCCATGTTGTAGTTCCAAATAATCTCTGGAATTGAATAATTATTATATGTACCATGATTAAACAAAATGTGTTAAGACTTATCTGAGATTTTGTTTTCATTTGCCACCCCTATATTTAAACGTTTTTAAATGAATATACATACCACCTATATACCAAATATTGATTGAGGGAGAACAAAAGTTTTTTGAAGAATATTTCTTTTAGCCTAACCATTAACATGAATATGTGCATGATTATGAAATTGGTTTAGTGTCTTGTTTTTTCCTTACGGTAAATTGGCATGTTTTACGATCCAACTAACAGCAGTGAGACTGATGTTCAGTGTTAACAGCCAGTAGGATCCAGGTAGTCCCCGTACCACATTCAGTGTCTACAAGAAAAGTGTTTCTGATAATATGCGTAGCAAAAAAATCTCCCAAAGGAGAAACTTGGTGGTGCATCAACGACCTGTTACTGTCTACTATCTATGGACGTCAAAAGACTACTTGAACGAGTGTTGATTGTATTGAATGTATGACACAACCAGTAATCTGCATCCAATTCCTGTTACGAGGGAGGTGAATGGCTGCTCTTTAAGTAGTCGGAGTTCGAATTAAAATTTTGACGATACCGGGAAATGAAACGTAAATTCAGCACAAGGTTTTGTATTCACACATGTCCACATTGATCAAAATAAAGACAGAAATAGAGATTGTCTTTGTTTTGAAATATCAAGAGTAACAATAATATCGAATGCATATCTCGTTTGTCGTTCAGCTGATTCAGATAGCAGGTAGAACTGTCGTTACCCCCGACGTGTTTGGGTACCGTCATTGTCAGGCCAACCCTTAGTACTAGTATTGTTGCAACTAAACCTACGATCTACATCGGCATTGGTGTCCTCGATGAACTGAAGTTAAGGTTAACCTCGCGGCCAGGGCTTTTATGCGTTTATATGTAATTTCAATTAAGAATCACAACCATTGGCATGAATCTCTATGATCACGTCTAGCAGGGGCCCGCTAGGCCTAGGTGTTGTTTACAAAATCAAAATTGTCAGACATGCGTACTCGAATTATTAAACACGAAGCGAGGTTAAAGTCAGGAATATTCGTCATCTTGGTCTGACTTGTTTTGAATGACTAACAATATGTTGGGGTTTTTTTTGTGTGTTTTTTTCCTAACCTGAAAGAAGATTCCTAGTTACCAGTCAACTATCGGTATGCACGATCACAAGGGTATCGTAATTTAATCAAATACTGTAAGTTCGAATTCGTCCTACGTTGGGAACCCCTGTACACAGCGGGACACACACGCACAACAGGTCGTTGTCCTTGAAGCCACGCCTACTTTGAGTGAAATGTCCAATGAGTACACGATTTACTCTCTGCAGCCGCGGTGTATTTGTATTAGATAATTTACAATTGATACTGTTCGCAAAAGTGTTATAATTTCATCGTCCACAGAAAGGGTTTAAAGGCAGTAGATCATGTAGTCGCTAACTATAGGGCTATGATGATTTTTATGATATACAATTCACATTCACCCCCATCATTTACTTCTTCATAATATATATAACATATACAATATTTGACTTAAACCATTGGAACGTTCGTTGAACGTATTATATATACCTACTTCGTTGTTGTTTTTCTCTTCGAAACTTAAGACGCATATCTGGAATTGTATTATCTAGTGGAGTAATAATACTAGGGTTAGTAGACAAATAGACAAAGCGGCAGATTTCAACTGGTGGCAGTATAGTTAGGAAAAAAAGAGAAATAATTATAACGGAGGGAAAGTCGTGAACAAAAACTAAAAAAAATCTAAGTTTCTTCACCCGATGAAATATAACTATTATGCAACAAGAAACAAGAATATCTTCCATGTTTTCGTCGGAAAATAAACCTGTCAAATTACAACCTAAACTAATGTCTTACTAATATAGGCTTGTTTTCGCTATCCTCTGCTTCCACAATAGGTTGTAGTTGCAGAAGGAAAGCTAGTCCCTACAGCACACAAAACTCCGAATCCACATGATACTGGACCTATAATGAAAGCATTTTCTTTAATAGTTTCGACCGCTTTTGACATTAGCTATTTCAAGAGAGTTCATATTTACAAAGTAAATATCCTTAAAATATCATGTTTAAAAGGTACGTTTAGTTCATATATTAAACCACATATGATGCAAAACCAAGGCAAACATCTCTTATAATTACATAACAATTTCAGGTTGTGTCTGTTCCACAATTCGTTTAAGTCAATGTATGACTTGATCATTACAATTTACATGATCATAAAATCACCGGGTTTCTTTCTTCACGTATTCTAAATCTGTGATGTTTTATATAACTCTTAGGTTTTGTTCTTTTAACAATTTGTTAGACGGAAGACAATACACCGTCTTTACCTCGCCTTGGTTGTTGCCACAAGGCCAATCCTCGATGAGGAACTCATTATTACCCAGCAGCTCTACTGGGTTTATTATTTAATCTGATGAAGTACAGTTAAGGTATACACAATGTACAAGATGTAACGATATAAAAAATATATGTGTTTGAGCTTATTTGAGACGATGACTATAAGGATCCATTAGTTGTCGAGTATATATATAGGACAAATCATGAACGTTTCCGTTCTCGTCATTTTGAAGTTCCCTGCCTTTATTTCTTTCTATTTCCTATTTTTGGCCCTAACACTGTAACGTTGACGAGTCATAGACGGACGAAACAGGTGTACAATGCATCTTTATTATAATGTAGTAAATTACCTCCATACTATCGTATTAGGGTCCTTCTTTTAAATTATCAAAAATAAGATAAGGATAAAGAAAAGAAACCATCTTTTTTATTATACAATTTGTTAATGCGGTCAAAATGTGTATTCCCTAATTTCCTTCCTAAACAGTCACACGTTTTACTCCAATAATCACTAATGAGTCCAAGAGGGATAAATGTAAACACTGCTCATCAAACCAATTTTAACAACAATAGATAAATGTTCTTCAACTTACTCCAAAGGCATGATCTTACCATTACAATTTTTGAATAGCAGTTAATAATACACGTGAAATAAACTCTAAATGCATTTTGATTGGTTGACAAGGTGATCTTTAACTGGGTCTATTTTTGATCGCGTTGTTCGATGCGTTTTGATTTGAAGACCGCTTCACGATGTCGCGGGAAAGATGACGCAAACATATAGTAACAAATAGTTTTGTAATCATTTAATTTATATACATTTCAAACAAATTATTGCTTTGAAAAATTATAAACTTACTAAATATCTATCATGAATAGCAATAAATCATTACAGTGATATCTGCAAACATTTTCGAAATTTCCAGTTTTGCATATTAATTAGTGACATTTCACTTTCAGGCATTCTGATATTGTGAAAAGAACACAAGTTGACTAAAACAATACAATTCATCTTCAGAATAGCTTTTCTTTCGTGGTAGAAACAGTTCACACAAACTTGTGTTGATATATATGGTATTTCTTTAATTCCCGTTAGTTATTTTTCCAAAGTTACAAAAAACAGTAGCAATAGCTCATGTTTTTGTTACATTCGAAAAATGATTAACTCCGGTGAAATATAAATACCATATACAGCCTCTATTTCTTTGTATAAAATTGAATGAAAACTTACCTAGCCATATAGCGGGTTGCAGACCTATAGTCGTTGCAATGACTGGTGTGATGCACAAGCTTATTCCTTCTCCAACATGACCTGAGATACTGAAAGCCAGGGCTGTCAATGTGGCTTCTGGAAAATAATAGGAGACCTGTTCTGGCCTGCGCAACTGTGGATAAGAAAATCAAAGGAAATTAAAGACAAAGTAAAAATAACAAGATCTGAAGGTATCTTTTTAGATCTGTTCAATCATGGAAATGCTCCGAGTTTGGATAACTTGAGGTCTGACGAGGTCACTGAACCCGAGACATATCGGCGTTTTCGACGGCATACATCATCTGTCTCTCGTAGTAGGGGTCGTAGATGACAACAGATGGCCTCGCTATCTGCTCCTCCTTCAGGTCGTAAGATGACTGTAGCTACGGCTAGCGCAGCTAAGTAAAACAAGTCAGATGGACAGGATTCAAGTATCTAGCAACTAAAACAGCAACTAAGTATCTGGAAATTGGAGCAACCCCTAACTAATATCAATAAAGTCATGGTTAAAATATAAGCCACTCGGATTATGATCCGCCCAGTATGACGGCGAAGAACAACGTTAACATGCAAGCCCGAGCTGTAATCCCCCTCGACCCTGGCGACCTATTCGCCGATAACGACCAATACTTGAGTCACATTTACAACGACCCCGATATCGATATTTGGGATCAGCCTTATGAGCATGAAGCCTCAACCAAATAAATTGTATATGAGCCAAATGACATCTATCAGGGGTTGTGTTACGATGACGATAATGAGGCATGGATTGGAATGCACCTCAAAAAATGAGGAAGATGAGTCTACGGAGCCCCGATGTGCCAGAGTTGTTGGCACGTCAAGTGAATAAGGTTACAGTCGTAGGGTGGATTCCACCAAACTACACGCGATTATAAAAAAATAGCCTAGGCCAAGTAATTGCAGTTTGCTTTGTGCCTCAAAGGTTATTGTGACATATGAGAACCGCTACGTAATATATCCCAAATTTCAGATGTTGCTCAACAGGAAGTTTCAATAATTATGGTTACAGGAGTTGTCACCTTAGTATATTTAGGGTCGGAATCGGCCTCAGAAAAAGGGTCAAAATTTATTGCATATTCCATTAGTCTGCTTGGGAATGCCATGTTTACTCTATCCATCTAAATTAGATATGCCCTGCGTCCGTACATAAATAACACAAATACAAAGGTATTTCTTCTCAAGACATGCCTATTACAAATTTCCTGTGTGGGGATAAGTTTCCCAAAAGGATTAGGGAAATAAATGAAATATCAAGGTTACCAATTTGCAGTGTGTCCAACTTGCTGCAGAGACAGTATGGCTGGCGATGCTATCAAGGGTACCACGGCAAGTACAATTTAAACTACCAGTGGCGGTCCCAGGGATAGGGGCGAGGCGGCCGTTACAACAGCCAGTTTAATCAATACAGTAAATTCAACATGGGCAGACACAGGGGTGCCACCAGCAGACTCAAACATAGAACAAGACCATGTTAAAGGGGTGAGTACCCTAGAGACACATTTTAATAAGTGGATTGTTCTCACTTCAGATCAATGAACAATAGAAACAGTTTGAGGATATGGTATTGAATTTATGTCAGAACCTATTCAGTTTCACACATCTTATAAAATCACATTTTTATACTTAGAACAAATAATTATTTGATCAATAGATACAGTCTATGCTTTATAAAGGTGCTAGTACCCCTGTTCTTCCTTGTGCGTGTCAATATTTGTCGAATATATTAGTGTGTTTAGGAGGAAATGGTAAACTTCGGCCTGTGATCAATATCCGATGTTTAAATGAATATGTGGAGCATAACCACTTTAAACAGACAAATACAGGTGTGTTTCTTGATCTCATCTCGAAAAATGATTACCTAACATCAATTTATCTGACTGATGCTTATCTAAGTGTCCTGGTACATAGTCAATCCCGTAGTCATCTGAAATTTAAATGGAAAGGCCAACTCTATGAGTGAGTAGTTCTCCCATTTGGACTTCAGATGGACCAGATTGTTAATTTTGCAATGCAGAAAACAGCTATGGTCAAACAGTTGACAAAATTCGGGTATACAGTATATCATTTAAAATGTTTTGCAAATAACTAAATTGTCATTATTTTAAAAAACTTATCTTGGATTCAGAAAAAGTCAAGTTTGCTGACAGATAACAAGGTAGGGAAACTTTTTTAACTTGCTGGAAAGTGTTTATCAACTCCTCAATTCAATATCAGTGATTTATCATAACTGATTGAGGTCGTAATATTTTTTTTTTTTTTTTTTTTGCATTTAATGCTGTGTTACCAAGTCCGTTGCATTACAGACCTTTAGAGAGAGATCAATTCACTGCATTGAATTCCAAATCTGATGACTACGAGTTTTGCATGACCTTATCACTACTCAGCATCAGGGAGATAACTTGGATAGACAACCAGTCTTACAATAGGAATCAAATCAGTAAGCCTTGTCTAGCAATATGGCTAGAAAGAGATGCATCCCTTTCATGTTTGGGGGTTTACTGTGATGATAATCATACAGGCCATAGATTGTCAGAGAGGAAGTCCCTCCAGCACACGAACATTTTGGAACTCAAACAATGCATATTTGGCTCTGCAATCCTTTTCCTCCCACCCATATTTAGTTGTGATTGGTATTAAAACAGATAACAGAACTTGAGTAGTCTACGTCAATGATATGGAAGGCATATGTTCTGATGAGATGGATAGTTCAGTGAGTGAAAT
Organism: Pecten maximus; assembly: GCF_902652985.1. Lineage (NCBI taxonomy): Eukaryota > Metazoa > Mollusca > Bivalvia > Pectinida > Pectinidae > Pecten > Pecten maximus. Next base: position 41,605,931 of record NC_047015.1, on the reverse strand, counting down.
TGGGCCTTTGATCGATCTATTTTTCTTGTTGATCAACATATCCTAGGAACATTAAACTCCACTGTTCATGGCCTGTCAGATAACTTCAGTGATGCTACAGAATGGAAATTGAAGCAAGATATTTTTGATAGGTTATGCTCCCAGTTATTCCACCCTGATATTGATTTGTTCGCTTCAATGTTGATTTTTAAAATCAAACATGCAGCTTGGTCGTATGATCCAAATAGTGCCAGATTTAGTGCCAAATAGTTAATGCCTTTCCAGTTTCATGGTGTAATTTCACCCAATATATTCCCACCGTTTTGTCTATGGGGAAGGATGGTCAAGAAAACCCTGTTAGACAAAGTCGATCATTATACCTTTCTGGTCATCTCTGACCTGGTTTTTGACATTTGAACCGAGGGTGTGGTGCTGTGTATACGATGTATACATAAGGATATACTGATTGATACCCCCTTCGCCTTATGTTTTAACTCATATTATAGCCATCTCAATCATATGATATTAATATTATAGAAAAAGAATGTTGATCCCGAAGGGATGCACATGATCAAGTCAAGCCAGGATATGGTGAAAATTGTTTTGGAAAACTTTGTCTTCACTGACGGTTCAGGACTCCCACAGCACCATTTCCGAACTATCAAAAGCTGTAATAAAATATTACCCTACACAACAAAATACTAAAATATAATCAGGTAAAGATGAAGTCAACTTTAATATACCGCAATGAAATTATTGACGTCTTTATAAAAGGCTGCAACAATATTGACATATCACTGTATTTTATTACGTATATGAAAATCTCTATCGATAAAAATCGGATACTTACAACGCAGTGATGCATCTCCAAACGCCAGGAATCCATATCCAGTAATAATCAATATGTACATCGGTGTTGTCACAGGAGGGTGAGACGTTGCTCCCAAAGCGAACAGAACAGAGCCGATCAGTACCATTGTACTAAAAAGTATCGCAGAACCTAATCAAAAAAAATAAATTAATTTTAAAGTAACAAATTGTCCACAAGGAAGCTACTTACATGTACAACCAGCATTAATACGAACGTAAATGAAAAGGTCATGGCCATTAATATATCGCCAACAGAACGAATATCTTCAATATATACAGTATTAAACCGCACTATGTTTCAAGTTAATATAAGTGTCAGTAGGAATTAATTACTGTATATGTTAAAGCTTTACGCAAGCTTACAAAAACACTGCACAATATACGGTACATTGTGTTTCAATGTATTTAGTAGTGTTTGTACTTACGACCATTACCAATTCTGTCGATCACGACCCCTGATGGTAGACAAACTACGACTGACCTGTAATGATACCAAAAGTTTTAAAGGTCGGGTGGTATCTCAAATCATATCGCCTTTTACAATTTGAGTTATTTATTATTACTTTGTTCGTTATAATAAACAGTTTATGGCCCTAGTTGCATGTTGATATAAACGTTTATTAGTTATCTCCGGATGCCATTTTTTCTCTAGGGCAAGCCCTTGAGGTATATTATATCTTCAATTAATTAAAAGCAATATATAGGCATAACTATGGTTATTATTTTCAAATTTTAGTCTTTTTAGGAGAACTATCCGTACTTACGCCAGTCTTGAAACGGAGAATAATAGATTATACCGAACCTCTCCAAGACCTAGACAAACTTTACAGTTAGTCGTGTTCCCCGTGTTGTTAGACAATATGTATGAATTCTGCAAATAAACATTATCCTATTATTTCACTATGTTCAATAATGAATATAAACTGCAATATACTACTTGGTCGTCAAGCTAGGACTCGTCAGTGATGCCAAGACGCATAGGAGGCCCAAACGGGAATTAAACAACAAAACATGACATACTTTATATTGAATACTGAACGGTATGATAACATGATTATATATAACCTCTTTGCAGTATAAAATTTCATCATGTTTCGCACTTAGTCCTTAATGGTCTTATGTCACTCATATTTGCTAATGTCTGTGCGAAGCATTAGCAAATATGAAGTTCTTTTGTTGAATCACTGTATACAATCGTCATGGGGTGGAAATGTGTCCGTTGAATACCGACTCGCTTCAAATGAAATACAGGCGACAGGTACGTACATAATTCGCCTCATAATATGAATGTATCTGTGTCTTTTCATTAGGAGATGTGTTATAGAGTCAAGTCGAATAGGTTAGTAAAATTTTCAGCGAGAGTGGGGTACTTAAGATTACGGAACGAAAATGTTACTGTAGTATATGTATATTGTAATCGTAATAAAAATCACCTTATAACTTTTTGTGGAGCTCATATGTCTGTCATAGGCCTCTCTCAAATTATATGCATGCCTAACATTCCTATCTCAGAACGAGGCTAAGTGAGTACAGCCACCGTAGCAACGCATACACAATGGCTTCCAGTCAAGCTACATGTAGCAAAAACAACATTATTGTGCACCAAATTGTGTATCCAATGGAAGTTATGGTGATTCTATTCATTTTCACCATATTCCAAAAGATGAGGATATCAAAAAGCAGTGGATTGTAAAAATAAGAAGAGATGAAGGGCCATTATTCAAGGTAGGTTAGCCTTCACCTAATACATGTCATGTAAACGCATACTATGGTCAATCATTTTCCCTTTCTTGTTATTTTTTCTGCAAGTGATCAGTACATGTCAAGACATATATAAAACAACAATTGCAAGCAGTTCAAGTATTTCGTAAAATATTTTATTAAACATAATATAAGTGTTCAGTTTAATACCGTAAATATCATAGTAAATGTGCAGGTTGCTATATATATATACGTATATTATAGATTGCATACATATAACAAATGGATAATATACATGATTTTGATAAATCAAATACATTTTACAGGTATTAAAGTCAACAGTCGTTTGTTCCAAACACTTTAGGCAAGATGACTATAAAAGCTGGACACCTGTGAGGTAGTTTTTAAAGCCAGGAGCCATTACATCAGTATTTAATTGGAATGCTAAACCAAAGACCAGGCGAATTTTGAAAAGGAAAGGTCCATCTCCACTAAGTCAACCAATGCAAAGGTAAATATCACATGATTATGATACAAAAACATTATTTAATATAGTAAATATGGATATGCATTTAGATTGCACATAATTCTAACACACTTATTACATATATACGTATACCTTCAATATGCATGTAGTATATACATGTTCTTTATATTACAGTGATGTTACAATGTGTATTGAGACACAAGTGGAGGAAGAGTGTAGTAAAGATAACACAGAATCAGAAGAAAGCAGGACAAAAAGGAGAAAAATAGAGACAGAGTTGGAAACAACCAAAAACAACATAAAAAAATCTTGAAGAACAACTGTCTGAAAAGGAGAAAGAGTTGACATGCTTACGTCAGCAGTTTAGCATTGAAAATTTTTGTGTAAATAGATTTTCAACAGATGATTCTCTTATTTCATTCTTCACAGGGTTTCAAACATGTGTACTTTTTCTTACCTTTTTATGTATACTGCTAAAAACATACAGAGTGCATATTATAAAAGTAGTGAAACTATTAGTCTAAGTGGTAGAAAGCGTTCTGTGTTGCTCATTGACGAGCTTTTCTTATTTTTATGTCGCCTTTGTGCAGGATTATTAGAACAAAATCTGAGTGTTCGATTTTCATCAAATATATTTAAAACATACTCATTTTCTAATTTTTGCTGAACACCCTAAAGAGAGCCTTGTGGTATTTTACCAAATTTTGATTCTATCGCTGGTACGTTCATTTGTGTTAAAAAAGGGAGAATCAGTAAATCAAGTGGTACTGAAGATAGACTTCCATACTTTGTGTCCCATTCAACATTTTCTCCACGAATGGGGTTGAATGGGGTTGTTTTCAGATTTTGGTTAGTCGTAGACAAGTCCAGTGCGGATTTCCGTGATGAATACCGCTTATCTTTAAATCCTGGATAGCCTTTCCTTGGATTTTCTCCCCTCTTGGGACATGCCAAGTTTGTGGCCGAGATGTCTTTGCAATTTCAACTGGGATAGCTCTTTGACCTATAATCTTGAATTTCACAAGCTGGTACAGAGTTCCCACTACGTGTCCACATGCTTCTGACATTCCAATAGGACAAGTACAATCTGCCTTACTCACTTCAAGAGTGTTGATATCACCGAAACTCACCTGTAATGTTGTAATGATATCCATATAAATAATAAATTATGTTTACATAATGACAAACGTTTTATTCATTGGCTATCTGTATCAAAAGTGAACGACACAAAATAAATTCATTGATATATTTACATTGATTTGATGTGGCGAGTCATTTTTTTCTCTGGAAACGGTAACATTTTCCTATTACTTCACAACCTTTTCCGACTGGTTGTACTATAAAATTTACTATAAAATTTACTATACAAGTCATAAGTTACATAATATATACAGGTAGAATAATCTGTTTTCCATTTCTGGTCATGTACAAGTCTAGTATACTGGGTGCTTAATGGAGTAAATAAGGTTTCCATTTTCTATTTAGAGGACTGACCCTAAAGGACTGTAAGGACTAGGTGTAGTTTGAGATAAGACTTTTTGTTTGTATAAATGCTTATCTATAATTACAATGAAATTAATGACAATTAACGATTAACGATTGGTATCAGTGAGGGGCAGCTGTGAAATGTAAACAGACTGGACCCAAGTACAGTCCCTAAGGCAACAAGGGGAGAGCAATTCGAGATGCTGATAATGAGGTTTAGGAATGGCATCCCCTTTATGTAATTGTTTGTTTCTTGTCCTCAGACACTCTGACACCCCATATATATTACATGTGGCAGTGTTAGTAAAGGGATGAGTACCAACATTTTAATGTTGCTTGGCCTTGACAAATATAAGAGGACAGACTAGGCACTGCATTTGGAAAACCACTACACATGAACATAGGAATATATATACTGTATATATATAATTGCAAACTTACCTCTTAGCTCTTGGATATTTCCTTGCTAAAACACTTCAGTCTTTTATTCATGCTCTTCTCTCCAGAGGATTTTTTTGGGGGGTTTTTTGTTTTGTTTTTTTGCTTGGATATAGTTTTAAACAAATGAAAAGGTAAGTGATGTAATTAAATCTGAATCTCTATCATTGTATGATGTAGTCATAGCTGCACATGTATATTACTAGGGACGCTTCCTCACTTAGCCTCGTTCTGGTTTAAACATGAATATTTATGAGACAATATTAAGAAGGGTCTATTTACCGGAATGTGAAGTTACAAAATTAGCATACTTACATAACCATTGACCATCTCATTTTGTATTGAGGTTGGGATTGCCATAAAGTAGTAAACTCCAAAAACTGTGAAGCTGTTGCAAAATAAGACACCATATCGCCAAGATGCTACAAAAAATATAGGATTCAATGTATTGCATTACCACCTGCAATCTTCTGTAAGGCAAAATATTTTGTTCCTACGTAGTTATTTTCAAAAAACAATAATTTACACCAATTTGAAACATAAAAAATAAAACGAAACAATGAAACGACATCTCATTTCTTGATATCTAATTTTTCAATATGATAATGTATTAACATCAAATATTAACCGCAAAAGTGATGCCCTATCGATATTTCTTCCTAAACAACGACGATCGAAGTCTTGTTTAGGCCGAACACAGTGTAATTAAAGCTTATTATTTCAAATACAATGTATTGCACATCCATTGGATACAAAGGCTCTAGCAACAACTTGTGATCGGCTTGGGTATCATGTTACTGTATCCAGATATGGCTTTTCAGTGTGATCACACTTGAGTCCTTCCGTCTTCGTATGACCTTATCTGATGTAACGGTGTTAAACCACATCAATATCAAATCTTGTAATGTTCGACCCCGCCAAGGATACATGGCGGTGCCTATTTAAAATATTTGACATAAAAATTACTGAAATGATGACTGTTGAGTTCTATCACATATTCTGCCTGTACCCTGGGACGTTTTTTACTAGCTTTTATCAATCAGAAATATATTGTGACGTCAAGAAAGGCAGCATCGCCAAGTCATATATTGTGAAAAGTGCAACAAAACGGCTTTCCCCTTTGATGAAGAACGACAAATTGTTACTTAAAAAAACCCAATCAGCCCCTGCATGTAAGGATAGGTTTAAAGCCAACACTAGGTTCCCAGATTTAAGTCTGTGTGAAAGATCAGCCATTAATATAGGGGAAATGAGTCAAGAAACTAAATTGATGGTATATAGCTCCATAGCTAAACTCCAAAACAACCGTAAGGTGTCAATTTGCGTTGTACATGATACTTACAAAACTTTCAAATTGAAAACCTATTATTGCCTCAGTGAATCCATTAGAGGATCATAGTCCCATAAACTATCTGATACGCAAGCTACATGGTGTACCATAGTTAAGGGAAAAGGTGCTGTTGCAGAACCGCCCACAGCGATTTCTTGAAATCGACTATATTTTCCAGTAAAGCTATGAAAAATACATATGGAATGTTATTTTCCACTTGACCCATAAGTGCGCCCATAGTGCCATCTACTTCACTTTTTCGTTTACAAGCATACCTGTGTTTTACACAGACCCATAAGTGGTATATCTGTTTGTCACTGAGAGGTTTTCTCACGACTAGGTATTGTACATACATTGTAGTTTGAAATGATAAACAGTTGACAATGAAAAAACAAACGAGTTTAGTACAAGATGACGTAGAAAACCAAAATTCTCATTTTTTCATCAAATTCAAAATACCATTTTTAAAATAAGGGGCAAATTCGGCACGATAATATGCGAGTATTATCGATGTTAGTGTTTTAAAAACATATTTGACTATCCCTCTGTATACCAGCAAAAGAAAGTCGTGCCGAATCACTGGATAAGGGCAGTAATTCAATGTTGAAAAATGTATGTGGAAAAAATGCACGGGCGATACAAGTGGTCCTTGTCGTACACAATAATACAACGTATTGATTTATTATGAAAATGATTTGATACAATGTCCATGGCAATGTATTATGTTCTACTATGTTTAACATACTTATAGTAGTTCCGTATTACGTATGATTCATCATTTTTCTCACTTGACCATCTTCGTCTTCAGTACTTCTTCAAAGCTTCTCCTCCGTTGGGGTGTGCCACACAAAAGTTCCCTTTGCCACTTGGTCTTTTGACTACTCACCGCGAATGGTGCTCGGCGTGTTGTTATAATTGCTGTTACGTTTTACAATTCTATTTAGTTCAGTTATTCTGTAGTAAAGTTGTCTTTGTCTCAAATAGGAAAATGGAGAACTCCTGCGTTGGGTTGGGATGTAAAGTTAAGTTCAAGTACAACCAGGTTGGCGATGGTAAAAATCCGCGAAAAAGTCAGGACTGGATGAAAGATGTTCTCCTTTCTGAAGGTGTCATACTTTCTGAATCAACAGAAGCAAAGATGTGTCCAAAATGCTTTCTCAGATACCTCAAGAAACGTCCTGCATCCGAGAATGCCAATGAACCGGAACGGAAAAAAGCTTCCGTAGACAATGATGATTCTGTTGACGAATCTGACACTCTGGACGGGTATCTTTCTGTAGATGATTTATACTATGCCCCTTCTTCGAACAGAAAATGTAGCATTTGTCGAACTTACAACATGAAGAGTTCTAGCTGCATCAGTGAGAAAGCAAGACACCAGCTGCTTATCAAACATAAACTGTACATGCCTGAAAATTCCAGGGTGTGTTCAAGTCATCTTCTTGGTAAGGATATCAGTCCTGACATTGAGTCGGTTTTGACAGGGAGGGATAAACTTGTTAATCACTTAGCCACCAAGTCACCAGCTGTTATCAACGATTTACTCAAAATCATACAGAACATGTCCAATAACTTGTCACCGCTTGTATTAAACTTCGACAACATGGATGATGAAGATTGCCAAGCTTGGACAAGCTGGGATTGTAATCAATTCAATCAAATACACGATGCATGTTCCGAACATATTACTGGTACAAAAGCATTGTCATCTAAGAATGCCCTTCTGCTGTTTTGGGTTAAACTCAAAACAGACATATCTTTCACTCAGTTGGCTTCTCTTTTCCGCATTCACAAATCGAGCGTCAGCAGAATTTTCCAGATCGTTACAGATGCTCTAAATCAAGCCGTAGTTCCCAAACATCTTGGTCCGGATCACGTGTCTAGGCGAAGCGTTGATCACAATACAATTTTCACAAAAACATTCTTCGGCAACAAAGTCACTGTAATATTGGATGGTACATATATATATATCGGCAAAAGTGAAGAACATTAGTTTCAGCGGAAAAGTTACTGCGGTAAAAAAAAATGCAAATACATTTATGAGTATTGTGTTCCCTAACGGTTACGTTCAAGCACTGTCGGCCCATTTCTTGGTAGTGATAATGACGCCAAAATCACTGACAAGATACTTACCTCATTACAAAGTCTGTCAGGTATCCTAGAGGAATATGATCAGGTAATTGTAGACAGGGGTTTCCGAGACATTTTGAGCAAACTATCAGACGAGGGATACAAGACTCACATGCCGACCTTTCTCAAACCTGGACAGAGACAACATGATGGTATAGAGGCAAACACAGATAGGTGTATCACTAAAACAAGATGGGTGGTCGAAAGTCATCACTCTCGTTTCAAGCAATTCAGATTTTTTTTAACTGAACTCACATTAAACTACTTCATCAAAAATCTCGAAAGTCTTCTGAAAAGTGTCACGGCATGTCTGAATTGGCTACGTGGACCCATATATCAGCCTTCATCAACAAAAGCAGCCGAAGATGAAAAAGTTGCTCTGGAGATGAAGTCACTTCTAAACAAGTCCAACATCCTAGAGGCAGCCCAGCTCGAGTTCCCACGTCTTGACCAAGAATATCTAGAAACTCAAGCATGTGGGACGTACCAGGTGAAGTTGGCCCCCGGATACATATCGGAACATTTGACAGCAGATGGAGATTATGAAGTCATGGCATACCAACACTCTTCTGACCTGAGTCGATGTCAAATCCGATCTCGTCATTAATCGCAAACGAAATACAACATATGGATCCAGTACTCAGTTACCGAACAACCACCAATACAGAATTACTACTGTACGTGTCCAACCGGTCAGAGGACTGTTGGTATGTGTGCTCATATCGCCAGTGTTCTCTTCTACCTTGGTGTCTATGTCCATAGTCAGTCTCAAAAACCACTTCGACCAACCAAGTTTATGCCACTGATGAAGTAAATAGCCCGCTAATACATATAATCCAGAATGTAGGGAAGATACTATATTGAATGTTTCTGATATACACAACGTAGCGTCATTGTCACTCTTCAAAAATGATCGACAGTGTCAAGAATGTAACTGTGAATATAATACTCATATATATATATGATATTCAGGTCTAAATACACAAATAATACATGATGAGCTGAATGAGCAAGAACAAAGCACATTAGTTGTACAACAAAGTCACGGAGATAGGAAAATTGGTAAAGGGACTAACATTATCCTGAAAAAAATCTTGAAACAAATAGTTTCCTTGAAGGCGAATTCGTCCAATCGTGTTTCCTATACTATTTCAACGTATTTCTTGTCCGGACGAGATGTCTTCACTAGCATGCAGTGCTTTCAGCACTTTTATCTATATGAAGATTTATGGGGGGTTGACTAATAGAAGTTGCAAAAACGAGGCATATCCAGTAATTTTTTTTTCGTGGATTACACAAATGAATGGAGATATTTTCTATCGACAAAATTCGATAGTACTCGGGGTTTGAATTAGACAAAATGCCGTTTAAACGTGCATTCAACTTTATGAGAAATATCTTTTTTTTTATGTTTGATGTCAAATTTCACAGAAACTAACGAAAAGATTCATACAATCGATATCCGATTACGTTGCCCGATATATAAATGTAATTTTAGTACAATTTTCCTTACAAACAAATAATATTTTGACCTTATAAATACTTAATAAAGTGTGCTTGTGAGTATTTACGACTTTGGTACAAAATGGCCTCGTTCTGGTATGTCCGGAACGGAACAAGGTTTTCATATGTACTATCAGATGCCCCATGGATATGTCTATCCGGGCATTAGGTAAAGGATCGATTTCCTTCGTGGGCGGTTTTAGAGCATTCCTGCAACAGCACCTTTGATAACCGTTGATTCCTCAAAAATTGGAACATTTCCTACATAACGCAGAATTTGTATTCAATGCTGATTACAAGTCTTGAAATATTAATTGGAGGGGCCTATACTAAACAAGAAAATTCAACTTTTGGCTTTAGGTATAGTGGGATACAATGCACAACTGCATGGGCGGAAGATACTTGCGCTGTTGTTTTTGTTAAATCTCCCGTTAAGGCAGATGCACAAAATGTAGACTTGTCACCAGTTCTCATTATAAGATGTTTGAAATAAACCATTGTAATCCAACAGATTCAACCCAAAAGAATTCGCTAGTTGTGAAATTAGGACAATTATTATGACAATGGCTTAAATAGATGTTCTGAAGCCGTCTGATAAACCAGCAAAAACAAATAGTACACTTACTAGTAGAGCATATCGTATTCATATTTGGTTTTCCATTACAAATTATCATAGATAAGTGGACAGAACATGTAAACAGAGTACTGAAAGAAACGTCATACTAACACTCACAAAGTAATGCAAAAATGTAAGTTTCCATAGAACCATCATGCCATTGTGGCAAAGAAACCTAAAAATGACACAACCACGTGGGTTGTTTATTTAAACCAGCTTTTGCAGGAGTTCGATTTAACATCTATGAATCATCAACGATATTCCAATTCCTTTTGTTATACAATCGCGATGATGTACTTCCTATCAACAACTTGCATCAACCGCGTCGGCGATAGTATGGGAAGGCCATACAAAATCGCTTGAGAAAAACAGCCTAAATATTTTGCCCCTTGTAGATAGACAACTAACAAATCGAAACCAAGACAAGCAAAGCACACGGATACAATTTGTAAGGAGTTAATCTACAAGTGAGGGATCTTGTATATTTGAAAAACCCTCTTCTGAAAAAGCAAACTTCAAGATGGCGTCCATATCATAGAATAGTGGAGCAAAAGACACCAGTGACTTTTATTGTAAAAAATCAGTACTAGCAGAAAAAATCAGAAGCACAAGCGAAATACCGTGAGGATCCATTTTCTGCGGAAGAACTCCTTCAATGATTTTGCAATTCATTCGTATGTATGTATATCATATTATGTTCGTGTGTGAACTTTTGATTAAACTTTTTTGGGAACTCGTAATGTCAGGACTGACATATACTTGTTGTAAAAATAACTTTTTTTATAATTGATGTTTTTAACCGCGTGAAATATATTATGAAAATGTTACTCATTTATTGATAATCGATATTTCAATTAATTTGTAAACATCAGAGGGGTGAAATATATTGTATTCCATTTGAATATGCCACATGTTGTTGATAAATGAATATAATAATCAATATTTAAACTGCGTTGATTATATTATCAATTTGTTATGCATCTATTGGTAACTAATATTTAATGAATCGTAAATATCAGAGATATGAAACGTATTTTATTTCATTCGAATATGTCACATGTTTTTAATAATTGAATTGAATATATGATATAATAATTTTAACCGCGTGGATTATATTATCAAACTGTTAATCATCTATCGATAATCAATATTTAATTAGTTTGTAAATATCAGATATTTGAAACGTATCTCATTTCATTTGAATACGTCACATGTTGATAATAATTGAATGTGCTACTAACAGGCTTACATGTTGACTTATATGTTTACTTTCGACTATTTCATAAGACGTGACGAGACATCATTCTGATACATCAGAAGATCATAAGAAGATGTTCCAAAGGGAAACACGATTAAGTTAACACATAATGTACAGAAGCGAGTACAAGATTTTTGGTGGCGGAAATTGGGTAGGGGGCCGCGATGGTCGTGTGGTTAAGGTGTCCCGACACTTTATCACTAGCCCTCTACCCCGCGATGGTCGTGTGGTTAAGGTGTTCCGACACTTTATTACTAGCCCTCCGCCTCTGGGTTGCGAGCTCGAAATCCACTTCGGGCAGTTGCCTTGTAATTTCCGTAGGTCGGTGGTTTTTTCTGGGTTACTCCGGTTTTCTTCCACCTCCAAAACCAGGCACGTCCTTTAATTAACCTTACTGTTAATAGGACGTTAAACAAAAGAAACCAAATCAACCAAAGGAATTGGGTAACAGGTACTTCGAAACAGGATGGTAGTAAGATTACACAATCAAATTTCTTGTTGAAAAAGAAGGCGAATGTGACACTTTGTGCTCGAGGGGGCTTGCCAAGCTTGACCAAAGAGTGAACTAGAAGCACAATCATGCAGTAATTGAAATCAGAAAAAAACATTGTAACATATTATCATAAGTAGTTACGGGCAAAATTAGCCGCATAAATCTGACTCGATAAAGATAGAAAATGAGATACCGACACATACCGACAGAGATACAGACATACCTACTGACATAGAGAGATACAAATACAGACGTTGTACGAACGACACTCAAGGAAAGAAGATTGAACATTAACCAGCAAACCAATGTCTATCTGTCTCCGGAATAGTAAAATTATAAATTAAATTTTGCTTATATGATTCTAGTTTCGAGGATATTTTTTCTGGTTCAAACTAGGGGAAGAAAATCTAGTATCAGAATTTGGTGTAGCAACATTAGGGACTGGTGGCCAGTGTACGATATACCTACATACATAAAAAGACACAAATACACACAGTATAGATCAGTCATTATAGCAACCAAAATAGTTTGGATTATTCACGTAGTATTAAATTCGTTGATTATAGCTGTTTAGTCGTAATTTGTATCAATATAAATTGACGTAGAGAGGATATCATTACCCGATACATATGTAACAATAAATGACAAAATAAAACCGAAGTGAATAAATATATAATTGCACTATTACAAATGAACAGAAAAACCTTACCTGTCATCGTCCGTCTGTATCAGTACACAAAACTGGCTCAATCCTAAATTTTCTTGTAAATGAACTTTCACACCCGAATCAGTGGTATAGTATGGATACATATCTTATAGTCATCATCCATAATAGTCGATCAAAACAGCGCAATAGCGTAGTGATTTTGTTCCGTTACAAAGAAGGCTGTATACGTCAATGCGATATTTTGTTGCTGCTGAAAAAAAAACGAAAGATGTGTACCTGGCAATCAATCAACTTTATATCATGCACGCATACACAATGTTAGTAGCGTTCAGGATAGTATATACGAATTTACATTCGTTTAGTACAGAAGCCATATATATACAGACATATATATTTCAATAATATTGTTAAGCACACATATCATGAAGCCCGGTAAACGTAGGAGATACTTCACATACGCATAGTATTTTTAATAATAATACAAAAAAAGATAAGACAATCGCATTGGACTTCTCTTTATGAAATAAATTCTAATCTGTTCTGACTGACTACACAAAGCTGCTTCTTCATATAGGACATTTTGTAACCAATACAACGATGACAATATTCGGTTTGTTAAGATTCTTTTATTCTCCGGTCAGAGACCTAAAACAATATAATAAAACACGATTACACTCTTACTAACATTCCTCTCACACACATTATCTTACAATTGATCATAAATAGATAAAATATGTTAGAGGAAAATAAGAGTGACTTACCAGGGATCCTGCGAGTGTTAATGATCTCATGTCCATTCATCTGGGCAGGTATCGCAAGAGTGATACCTGTACAGGTAAATGTTGGACAGGTGGCGGGAAAAGAAGAATGGGATGGTTTAGCCAACAGCACGCTCACATGCTCAGGATGTATGTATTACTACACCTACCGGTGACCCCATGACCTGAATTTATAATATATACCCAGGTTACGTAGGACATAAGACTTTCGCTTCTGTACGCTATAATTTATTTGTGTTAACTGTAATCGGAGAGTAAACGTGCGTAGGAGGAACTTGAGCTGTCGAAAGGATGGCTGATAAATAACCTCGCTCCCTGAACCATCACGATTCCAATTTAACTTGATGATTAAAGGAAATAAGAGGAGGGGAGAGAAAAATAGCATATTAAAACAGTACACACAGTTGCTACACAATTCGAGTGTACATGTGATATGACGGAACAAGTTTCAAAGAGTTTAGACTGAAATTGTTGAAAGTTCTGTCATGCGAAACTTAAGTTGAGATGCACGTCTTCAGTATGATAGCTCAATCAGTGAGGATTCTAAAAGTTTTGAGGAATACTGTATGAGTTATCCGGCACGATTCTACATAATAACTACAAGAAATTACACAGATGAAGAAAGCGCACAGATATACAAAAGAATTGTGTAACAACTACATCAGTGAAATTTCAAAACAAAATTGATGAATAGTGTAGGTTGAGGAATCAAAAAGAATAAGTAATACTCATATTAAAAAGAATAGAACTGCAACAATAATTAGCAGATAAAACAATAAACCCATGTGCACAACTTCAGTGTTTCACTATTGCATCCACAGAGTTTTAGGATGTCTCCATAAAAACAAAAGGAGCAATGGTCAAGGACAAAATCCTGACTCAGACAAACAGACTGACGACGGACGGACGGACGACTTGATTCCGGTATACCCTATAACTAAGCTGCAGAGGTATAATACTTAGCATACATGTATGTGTTGATTCTATGGGGAATGGATATAACACACGAGTAAAGGCTATACATTTGCGAGAATCAGTTCGGGGTCTTCTACTTTCCCTGCGTCAATCTACTTCCATTGTTGATTCGTCGTCTTCGCCAGTATTACCGCAGTACTTGTTTGACGGCTGTATCATCGACATTCTTCTCATAGATTCGAAAAAAGATTGTTGTCATTTCCATACCTTGGTTTTCGCACCTCCGGTCAAAAATGAAACACATGTATTATTTATTGACTTGATACGTTTTGATTTATATTACATCGCGTAATACAGTAGATGAAACACAATATGTGGGTCGTTAGTCAACAAATATACTTAGATAATCAAGAAAATATCCTCAAAAGCCTATCTATGGTTTAATGTTCTTAATTTATCCAACTATATATATATATATTAAATAGCATATTCTTTATATTCTTCATAATCGATAATACATAAGAAGTTGACATAATTCTGGATGAATCATCAATAACAAATTGATTTCTACGAACGGTACGAAAACAACCTCTCCAGCAAGGTAAAAAGAGAGCTTGGTTATTGTTTAATAATACGTAAACAAGCCTTTCCGTTAGAGGAACATTGAAAGCACGATATCAACTTAATGTTTTAATCATGCAAGCGATCATTTCAGTAAAATAGCAAAAGCTATAATTATCAAGATGAAAACGCCAGTGTGCTTTGTAAAAGAAGTTTGGCTTAAAATACGCCCTGATATGAAGGTTACTTTAGAAAAAAGTATTTTGTTGTTATTCAGGTGAAGAAGTTATCGGCAAATTATTACAGTTATCATATCATATATCGTGTAGTTACTTCTATTACTCTTTTCTTATTTAACGTTTCGCAGAAAAGTTGTTCTTAAGAGAAATATATTATCATAGAATTGTTAGAACTTGTGAACTTATCAGATATGATCACCTAGACCAGTCATCTACATTATAATACATTACTCCTTGAATGTGCTTGAAGGTATCTTAATAAGTAATAAACGTTATTCACAATGAGTAGAATACTTGATAAACGGAACTACAGCAGGGTCCTATGTATCAATTTTCGACACACTTATCAATCAATGGCACCCAAATCGCTTATCTTAAAGAACGTGGACAAACAATGATGTTAGCGAATGCTAACAAATTTGTTGGTACATTGTTTTTGTTCAACAGTAGCGTAACACCCCTTAGGTAAGTCTGTCAGTTAGAAGTGTGATGTTTACTGAAATAAATTTCTTATTCATCTACATATTTGACGTCAGTGTATAACATTTTCAATTCAGTATATTTCAATTTCTACTCCGGTTGCATTCAATGAAACTTCCAAATTCAATCAAAACACTAAGCTCGCTCAATTTTAGATTTACTTGTGAAACAAACTTGCACTCCTGGGTCAGTGGTATAGTATGGATGCATATCCTATAGTCATCCTGCAAAATAAAAAACGACCACAACAGCCAAATAGCGTAGTGTTTATCCGTTAATAGGGAGGCTGTATACGTCAATGCGATTCTCGTGCGCCTGTTCTGTACCTCAGGAAACTAATTTATGGTCGACCTGAACTTTCATCTTTATCGGTCATGTGAATGCGGCTTTCGAACTTGAATACTCATTAGTGATATATATATATATTTGTTTGTGTAGACTTAAAGAGAAAAACACAACACAAGTACAGTATATATGTAATGCTTTTTATGCAAACCTGTACAAATATTCTTCAATGGAGGACTATATTTTATTGCTACATGAAATAAGTGAAAGATGTGAATGTACCTAAAAATTAATGGACTATTCACTTAACAACATACCGAGCCTATCCTTCAGTCAACACAATGTTAGCATTGTTCAGGATATTATAATACATACCATTATTACTTCAGTACAGTAACCATGAATACTTAAACCTATCTATATAATAATATCAAGAAAATCGTTTAGCAAAGAAACGCGTCTTGATCATCAAGCTCGATAAACGCATGGTATACTTAAATTAAAGGAGAGAGCATTTTAGTTTTTGTTTTGATTTTTCACTATTGCAACAAATATAAATTAGATTTCCCACAAGCATGGTTCGTTTTCTAAGACCATCAAATTTGTATGAAATTCGTTTCATTCTGTTTTGACTGACTACACAGAAGCATTCAGGTTTTATATTTTGGTGCAAAATTTACAAAAAGGGATCAAGTCGGACACTTCTTCTCCATATGAGACATCAGACGTGTTGCATCTGTTCGCTATAATGCAGCATTAGTCTGTTTACTGGTTAGGTTTAGCAGTATTTCCACGAATTCTGCTTACTCTCACATTTAACCTGTGCGTAATATACTACATAGGAAACGAAACAAATCGCTGGAATTTGAGAATAAACGTGCGTAAGCGGAACTGGCACTGTCATAAAGATGTCTGAATAATACCCCGCTCCCTAAACCATCCCGATTCTCGTTCTGCTCCAAAACCATATCGAGTCAAACCAAAAGGGTCAACTAGGTAGGAGTGTACAGTAAAAATGACTTAATTCTGAAAAATATGGCACATTTTTAGATATGTAAATATTGCCGGTTAATTCTACATATTACCTTAAATAAAGTATATATATTTGTAATCTATACAATATTTGCAGTTTTAAGACTGCTCTGAAGGATAAGTAAACTTATTTTTTTCTATGTTTTTAGACCTGTGAATACCATGGTATTAAAGATAACTTAAAAATTGCAAAATATTATATTTCACCCAAAATGACACAATGCTCTATACATTTTTTTTCTGAAATCTATTTAAAATTGAATTTTCTCCATCCCAAAGACAGAATTGATCTTGTTTTGACATAATGTGTACATTAAGATTTTCCCGCAATCTTACCTTGATTATTAGCCACCACTTTTCGCTGTAAGCAAAACTAAATTTCTTGTGTAAACACACTTTTGGAAAATCCGAAAATTTAAAATCCGGAACCAATTTATTTATTTTAGTTTTAACAAATGTGAAGCTTGTATGTAATACTTGCTAATGAATATACCAATTATAGTAGTTTTTATGTATATCATAATACAGTGCTTAACAAAAAATCACCCATGGCCAGGCAATCTTTTTGTGGTGTGCTACCCTAGCGGTTCAAATCAGTACACACAATTGCAAAACATTAAGTGTGCATGTGATAGGACTAAACAAGTTAAAACAATTCGATAAATTGATGCTTGTGCAAATGCTACAATGATATCCCTGATGTGAGCGAACACTCGGAAGCAATATTAAGGACACATGGTTAGACGGTGTTGTAATTGTTTTGGGGACGGGCTTTGGTGGGAACAGGCAAACATGGAAAGCAGACATAGGTAATAGGGTCAGAAGTTTGTACTTGCTGTTGTGAAAGAACAATGTGGATTTCTTCGTCATTTACAAACCCTTCCTCATTATTCCCTTCATAACCATGATGAATTTCAAAGTTAAAGTCGGAAAACTCCATGTTTTGATAATAGACTTTGAGCTTTCAAGCCTATCAAATCAGACTCCAGCAGGGGACAGACATGAGGAATATATATATTTGAGTGAAAACAAGCATACACTTGACATGCTCAAATAAATGATAATTACTTGTATTTCAAATCACATTTTTTAATTGTTTACGCATCTTTTTTATAAAGTGTTGTAAGACTCAGTTTCAGTTTATCCCCCTTATACAACATCTTGCATTACACATATGTGATACAAAACGACAGAAAGCATTTACAAAAATATACTGCATCACTGTGGTAAGATTACATAAGTATGTGATACAATTGTACATAGAAAACAACTATGTGTTGCTGCTATTTTAACATTTTGATCCGCTTTAAATATTCGAGAATCAGTTCAGTTTCTGTTCCTTTCCTTGCGTCAATAGACCCTCATCGGTGATTCGTCGCTTTCGTAATTGATACCACAGTACTTATTTGACGGCTGTATTATCGACATTATCCTCATAGATTCCATATTAGATTGTTGCCATTTGCGAACCCTGGTATTCAAAGCGCCGATCTAAAATGAACCAAATGAATCATTTATTGACTTTGAAGTTTTTGTTTATTATTACATCGCGTATTATAGCAGATGAAACAAGGAATGCATGCCTTTAAGAGGCAAGACGAGTTTTTCAAAATGATATTCATGTATTAATGTTCTTCTTAACGTATCTAAATAAATATGTTGAATAGCAAATTGCTTATATTTCTCATCATGAATAATACTTAAGAAATGACTATAATTCTGGGAGGAGGAACCATTTTTAATTGTTTACTTCGAACGATATGGCAACAAAATCTTAAGCAAGGTCATGACATTGTACGAAACGCTTATTTACCTTTCGGATATCCAATACATTCATGACTGTGCCACAAATCAGTGATATGGATGACATTACTATCAACATCAGAAAGAAATGCTGATATCGTAGCAGAGCTTCGTCCTTTTCCTTGCTTCATAAGAACATTGAAAACGCAATGACAATTAGGTGTTATTATTATGCAAGCGGCCATTTCAGTAACATAATAAATGTCATATAATGATGAAAACGCAATAGTGATTGGTACATGCACATTGGCTTAAAATATGTCCTGATATACAATATACTACAGGAAAAAAAAATTATTTTGTCGATATTAAGTTTAAGAAGTAATAGGCAAATTATAACAAACCATACTCACATGTTATGCCTCTGTAGTATATATCCGGAAATTACTAAGGTTAGCGCCGAAATTATGTTCGCCACAAGATACATTAATCCTCCAAGTGTCCCTACATACGACGGAGGGCACAAGACCACGAGGAGCTGCCACGTCATCACCTAATATCAAAACAGGATCAATCATATAATCGTGTAGTTACATATCATCCCCTCCTCATATTGAACGTTTTCCGAATATTTATTTTTCTTAACAGTAATATTTTTCATAGCACTGTTAGAACTTGTAAAATAAAAAAAATATATATTATTAGATACGACCGGAAAATGCATCTACATTACAGTACATTACTTGTCGAATGCGCGTGAATCTTTCTTTATAAAGAAACTAAACTAGATTTTCTATAGTTTTACATATTTACCAATGACAGCAAGATCAACATATCTTGATACAATCAGCTTAATGATTGTATAATATAGTTTACAAACGTTCATATAACCATTAATCCATAACACAAATACACAGAGGGTACTGAGTGGTTTTCCGTTTAATATAATATATATTTCACGAGTATGACAGACTATCGATAAATATGTTAGATTAAACGGAAAACCATTCAATTTTCTTTTTATTGCATTTTATATACTTAAAAACAAGATTTAAAACATCGAAATATTAATAGTGTCAAAAGCTGCGGGAATCAGTAGCATAATTCATGACGTAATCTCTAAGTGACGTTACTCCGCGTCAACTTGACAGCGCCATTTGGAAAGGACTGATGTATGATTCATATCAAAGACAATATCGCTATTTTATATGTTCCTTAACATTTATTGTGAAATATCAAAGACTATTGTGAGAAGTAATACGTTTCTGTTTCTATTTCACATTGTTTATCATTTTTTGAATTGTAACTAAATATTATGTTTCGCGTCTGTAAACTTCTCTGGTATAAGAGTGACGAAAGATAGGAACTTACTGTAAGTATAGTAATTCCTATCCCATCTCCAAGTCCTACGACGATAACGCTGACAGCTGGACAGAATCCAAGTAAGGCGAATAATGGCACCATCCACGCTATGAATGTCGTGGCCATGATTCCGTCACATTCGACTTTCTTCTGTGAAATGTGTGCATGTATATTGTTTATAGGCGATTGTTGACATAGAGTGTAGTTGGTTAACATCATATCAAGAATTAATCAAATGTAATTAAGGTTTCAAATATCGATAGAAGCAGAGTGCAACTTACCAGTAAGAAACATAAAACAGGACTCAACAGAAGCACGAATGAAGATATACCAGTAATATAACTACCCTCTGACATTGTATAGCCGTGTTGTAACTGCAAATAATCTCTGAAATGAAACTGTAACTCGTACAACATTAACATTATAACGTTTGTCCCAGCCTTTTGCAATACCTTTAAAATTATTCAATGTATATACCATGATTGATTATTGAAAAATAAAAAAAAAAAACTCATTCTGACATGTTAACACAAATTATAATACGAAATACACAATCAATGAACAATGGAAACATCTAGCCAAAATTTACATATCTTGTGTTAGGGTAAGCATATTTTGCTTCATCGTAGCATTAAAGTAACATGTCATCACTGATAAATTGGTATATACATTATTGCCAACGGAAAACATACTATCATTAGTTAATATATCAGGTTCCTTACGGCAGATTGACTTGTTTCACAATCCAACTCGCTGATACCAGTCCCGTGGCTATAACATACAACCAGTAGGTCCCCGGTAGTGCATGTAGCTCCCTTACTGTCTAAAGTATACAATACGGCGTGGTTAGTTAGGATTTCTATGTTCCTTATCTTAAATTATACTTATAAATTATGATATTAAATGAAAATTTAACTTTGTACGTTACTTCATTGTTACTGAGCTGTTGCCATGGTAATTGAACAATGACATTCATATAATGACATACCTACATATACGTTATTTGTGTAATGGCATTATCTTGTTATGGTCTTAAAGTCATAGTTTAATATAATTTTTCTAAAAAAAAAACGCGTCTGTTCGAAAATGAATTAGTATAAAAATATTACTATTTTTGATAAATCGAGTCTGAAATATACATTTCAAAGTCCGACCGTATAAACACAGTCGAGTGATTTTGTGACGTAGAAGACACATTATTTAACAGCAAATATTATTTACCAGCATTTTGTTGTGACGATCATCCGCTATCTCAGGGGTGGGTTGTTTTTGAAGAAGGAGTGCTAAGCTAACAGCACACACAACTCCTAATGCACATGCTACTGCACCTGTAAATAAGATATTTTATCTGCGGCATTGTTGGCATAAATCTATATTTTGTTTACCTACATCTACAGAATTACCGGCAAGCAAACGAAAAACGAAAAAACATGGACGAGATTCAAACAAATATACATTTAAAATTCTGTCCGTTCAAAGGAAAGCTCAATAACATGATCTCCCTCTGACTTCGTGAAAAGTAAGACGTATTGAGAAATGCATAGTTTAGAGATGATCATGATTTCTTTCTAAAGTATTCAACATCAAAATAGACTGAAATTTCTGTACAATATTCAATTCTGTTAAATACTTTGTTAGTGTGCATTCAAATGAGTATAACATAGCTTATTTCGTATTACAAGCCGCTTCTTACCTATTATTACTTATTTTGGGGACATGAAGTGTGATTACGCTATAATGCATAAGGGCTGACCCCAGTGCTTCCGAACCCGGGAAGTTCATACAACTTGCATGGGAAACATATATTTTAATTAGAAAGAATAAATGTCGGGTATTAGGTATACCACCAACACCATTTGCTCTACTGGAAATCTTTTATAAATGCTAACATTCTATAATAAGAGGAAGATAAGTAATGCTTGAAACGTATGTAATTATTTCGAGCCCACAGAAATACTACGAGGTATACAACACTGATAGATGATTGGTGAAGATGGTTAAGTATTTACTGAATTTTAGCAGTATTTAATAATAATATAAATATTTTGTAAAACATCTTACATAGGCATAGGGCTGATAGTAGTCCCGCACGTGTGGCTACCGAAGGTGTGACGTACAAGCTAACACACTGTCCGAAATACCCAAATGTACCGAACGCCAAGGCGATAAATGTGCCATCTGGAAAGCAATGGGCAACCACTCTGGCCTGCACGACTGTGGGTTATAAAACATATAAAACAAATTTGAAAATTTACCAAGATATGGTCTATATTATGTTCTATCGGGGTCACGTGTGTGCACACGCTTTCAGGGATAATAAAGGAGAAAAATAAGACCTATCTTACCTCATCACTCTAGAAACAATTATAAAGTAAGATTAAGAATATAAAACTGGAAAAACTGGAGCTCATCTGATTAGTATGAAAGAAATAAAGATAAGACTTCTGGACTTCATATATATATATATTGTCAAAAGGATAACTGCATGTATTCACTATTGCAAAAATAATCAAAAAGGAAAAAGTCCCCCAGCTGGTATTTGTGATTAAAAACATATATTAATTACTACATACGAATGTTTATTTAAGCAATCACTGCAATCCTCAGGGTCGAAATCGTATCACTTACCACTCTTATTATTTAACTACAACACTATAAACCAAATGAAAGTAAAATATAAATAGTTTAAATACAATTCATGTGTACTGATATATAGTCGTCAACAGTTACATACATCGTAGAGCTCCGTCCCCAAACGACAACAGGCAGTTTCCTACCAGCATCAACATATACATGGGCGTAGTGACAGGTGCAGATGACCAGGCTCCTATGATGAATAGGACTGACCCTAGCAGTGGCAAAATGCTGAACAGAATCGCAGAACCTCGAAACAATAAAGACTTATAGTAATCTCGTTTGTTTAGTGTACAATCCCTAGGATATGTATTTGTCACAAGACAAAGCAATGTTACACAGTGATTTATATTAAAATTACAACTCGCAAGGAACATTGTTTTCCATATTATCACAGCTGTGGTAGAATGTACATTTACCGCAAATCTTTGCTAACAAAATGAGTACATGGTAATAGCGTCAGAATGCTAAAGATCAAGTGCGTGTCACTTTGTCATCTATCGTAACAACAATAACTTTATTTATCCCATAACTGCGTTTGTCTCACAACTGATATGGCACGTGATGTGTTTCGTTACAGTGTATTATTGCTTGTATTTGCACACCGCAGTGTGTAACCACTTTCAAAGTTTCATATTGTTAATTTATGACCAAAACCATATTTGATTAGCTCACCGCTGACCTTTGACCATGGATTTTTATTACTCTCACTTTTTCTTTCCGTTGTATGTCATTCAAAATATCAACTCGGACATATTTTGTGGATTCACCGGATGTCGATATGGACATAACTGCGGTTATAATCGTACGAAATAGAATTTGATGATAGTAAAATAGACTACGTATGGAAGCGAGATATTGCATTGATCATGACGAACAAGACTGCCACCTCTACCTCCCCATTGATTCTCGATATGCAATGGATCCTGATTGCTATTAATGGATTATCAAAACAATAAACAAATGTATAACAGAATGGTTAAATCGCTGTCCCTAATGGATTTCATTTGAATGAAACGGTTGCGGCATGTAAAGTACTTTTCCCTGGTACAGAGGTAGCTGGGTCGGATCATTCGGTACGGATATTGTATCAACAGAAAAAGAAAAAAACAATTTATCACTTTCTTTTCATTCCAACTACCTTTAATGCGAATTTATATCCTAAACACAAAAATATCAAATCCATTGACAAACGTAATACATATATTGGCCAGCAGTCCAGCCTGATTTTCGAAATACATGTTGAAATGCATTGCGTCTTTAATAAATAAATCTCAGGATGAACATTTAACATCTCCATAAACAATAATAGCATACCTACGAAATCCAGGAAAGGATCTACATGTATAACTGATTCTGTCGGAATTATTAGTCTAATAATCAGCTGGGACTTCGCGTCTCGCGATGTCGTCATTGAATATCTGAACGGAGTCATTTAGATAAGCGTTCTGTTAATTATCATTATATAAATAACAAATATATTGTGCAAATGGTTGCGCACCTAAAACAGATAATAAACGTTCCTTCATTCCGAAATATACAATGTTGCGTAGTGATTCTTCTCACAGAATTTAGTTGATATATGGGGACATTTTGAATTCGGTTCATTCTTTGGTAAGAAGCTATGGGATAAACATGTTCCCCAAAACGTGACGGTTGTTTATCATTTTTATTTTACTCGAGTTATTTCAACATGATGATCAACCATCACTTGTTTTTGAAACATCTATGTACCTTATGGTCTGAATGGGGGGGGGGGGGGGGGGGGGGGGTGAGGGGAAATAAAACTAAATCATACTATGCGCAGTTTTGGTTGTACTTACGACCATTTCCGAGTTTATCGATTAATACTCCCGATGGCAGGCAAATGGCGATTGATCTGTAATTAACAGATATATCAAGTTTCTCAATCTTATTTTTATCAGTAAGTTTGCATGTGTTGAAAATTGTAATGCAGACCTTTAAATAAATCAAAAGCATCATAAGAAAAAATAACTAAATAATTGCTTAACTAATAGGAATGCATGATTCATTATTATTTTAACGCTTTTGATACTGTCTATCAATCTAAAACATGTACAGCTGTATATACATTTATAACAATTTAAGCGTGAATATTATAATAGAATATTAATGGCTATTTAAGAAAATATTAAACACTTACGTCCATCTTGTGATGGCGAATAATACATTATAGCGAACCTCTCCCAGACCAAGACACACTTTACAGTCGGTCTGATTCCTTGTGTTGTTTGATCCCGAGTTGTAATACTGTTAATAGAAAAATACTATAACACATCTTTTAATAACGAGATTCAACACTTTATAACATTTGCTAAGTGGTCAATAAAAACATTTGTAGCAGTTAGACCCATGATCCAGATGCCATGAGCACATGGAATAAATTAACTAATGACGACCCGAAGCAATATCACACAGGGAATGTAAGTTGATATACCAGGATCTGAAACACTGTCCTTGCTGAAGGAAGAAGAACAGCATTCCTGCCAAAAACAACATGGAGGATGACTACCGAGCGGAACGCAAAAGCTGGGATTAGTGAGGATAGAGAATAGGTGAGGTGAGGTGAGGTAATGACGACCCGTCATAGAAATGACAGAGGCTTGCCCAAAAATACTTTTATATGTCACTCTCATCAAGAATTATGATCTTTGCGATATCAAAGCAGCTGTATTACTGTCACCCAAGCAGATTTGTACATTTGTTGAATATAGCAGTTATATACTGCCATTGCTCAATAAATAATATGGTGCTGATGGCTTAATCTACTAAATCTAATGTAGTCACTTCACAATTTACAATATGTTCAATACATTGTGTAGGATGTACTTACATTGCTATTCATTAGCTCGTCTTGTACTCCGATTGGAAATTCCAGGAAATAATAAACTCCGAAAGTCATGAAACTATTGCAGATTAATACACCATATCTCCACCATGCTAGATAGGGAAAATAAACGAAATATCAGGACACTAATTCATTTATCCTGCAACTGTCACCGCATTGTCGGAATACGCCCACCGCATATATTGTTGCTGTATACGACAGTGACGGTAAACAACTGTATTTTGGAATATTAGCACGTGCGTAATTCGACTGACCTACTTCCAAGCGAAACAACATTTAAAAGGCGAACATATTTCTGTCATTTTTGACTACGTTTCACTTCAAAATGATTATTTTTGATGATTATTTTGTATTGCTTGCTGGATAAATAGAATACATGGTCATTGTCTTGAAATATAAGCTGTATATTTGGCTCGGGCAGATGTATATGTGTCGCCAAGGCTCGCCACTTTTATCTTTCTTTACCCTCGCCAAAATACAGCTAATATTTTAAGACACTGACCATGTATTCTCTATATATGATGTTCAAAACTGAAATATGAAACAGAAATGATAATATAGAGCCAAACCTATACACATTAATTTGAAAATACATATTACTTTGCTATATGATTTTATATATTTCATTGCTCTACCATGTTATATGAGCATGTCATAAATATCGTCAGACACCTACGCAATAACACTATTGTGACGTCATCAATAATTTCTGACGTCAAGATAAATACAAATGACGGTGGACTCTGAAAAGAAATACGTGTTCTTTTTTGTCGAATTTCGCATGTCTTATCTACATGTAGAATTTAATTTGAGAACATTTGCATACATTATAATATTGGTTACATTTGTAACCAATTAACAAAATCGTGCAGCCATGACATATGGAATTTTACTGAACTCGTTCACTATAATTAACATATGACACGGCACTCATTATAGATATTCTATATATCAAATCAAATTGCTCTGCATAACAACTTGGGATAAGGAGGCATGTCCATCCGGCATCTATAACCTGTTCTTACTACTTTTCACGCTGTTTTCCGTGTTTGTCCCTGAAAAGAATGTCTGTATATTTAGGTTGATTGTTTTACTGCTATGTAATCAAACAGTTTGATATACCAGGCTAATCGGAACTCAGTCTGCAATTATAACGTTCTGATACGTTTAATAAAATAATCATACTGGCAAATCATGTAATGTAAAGAGAAAGCTATTTCTTTAAAGTGAAATAAAAATCCATTACTTCGAAGATACCAATCTAAGACGTCACCAGGACATCATATGCCATTTTCTGTTTTTGATGTAAGTTTGCTCCCCATCGTCGGTAAATTAGTAGACGTACCCGTTTATTTGTATGTGTTTTCACGTGAACTGTATAGAATATCATGGGGTATTTTTATCACAAAATGAGGTAATTTTACCGACAATCATTTTTGAATATAATCGTGTGTTGTCTAAACATGTTTTGTATTTTAATTCCTTACCTCATTCAAGCCTTATGTCAAATAATCCGTCTTGAAAATAATAATTCTGAATAACCTCATAACAATTATAGTCGCCTGTAGCCATGTGACATACGTATAGACGAAAACCAGACCAACAATAAAATTGATCGTTCTGCGAAAAAAACTGATAGGCAGCCTTACTATGTTTAGCTTTCGTTATTTATTTCTATTCCACATCCCAACAGCTGCCTAAGGTGGTCAATATAACACCGCTGAGGGTGTTGTGGAACAAAGACACAAAATGTACGATAACCAGGTCACTACGTACCAGCACACTTGTATCAAATATCACAAAGTAAAACGACCGCTCTCACCCGAGATGTTAGATATTAACACATGGAAGTAAAGATTTTGAAGGGAATTTATCAAAAAGTTCCTCTGTAATCTGCACCATTCCTTCATGTCAAGTAACCAGTCAATGTACATTTTGTGAAGCAAACAACAGGAATATAATTGAAAAAATGATCAAATGAATGTCTTACCTGCCATCATCTGAGAATCGTTTATGATAAATTCCCAATGATATGTCACTTAAGTCAAACTTGAAATGCCAAACTGATGTTAGCTAGATAAATATAAGGTCAAAAAGTTATACCGGCAGCATGGACAATTTACATTGGCTATAAAAAAACGTGTTCATTGGCTATGTTTTACTCATGCGTATCGTTATAGTCTAAATTAACAGTGACACAGATCACACAGACAATGCGCTATCATTGTCAGTTACTGAGTCCGTGTGTCAGCTAGGGCATTGACCCGACCATCACTACACAATTGAAATGATCTTTATGAAAACGTGGATGTGTATTCAATGGTATAATCTGCGGGAATTTCTGGCTAGGCGATTAGGTGTCGTAGATCGTGAGTTCGAGGCCCGACGGGAGCACGAGTCAAAGACTTCTCTTTATTTTTCACATGTGTTACTACGTTACTAGATATGTATATATTAGCGGAACAAAAGAAAAGTTTATGTTTTATCGTTATTATTTTACATGATTCTTTAATGATGTATTCATGGTGTGGATGTTTTGGGTTGTTGTATCATTATTGAATACATTTTGATGATTTCTGTTGTCCCATCACAAACGATGTTTGCCGGAATACCGTTAAAACAAGGTTACCCTTAACCGTTTCCTCATCCAAAATCAGTACCGTATGAGCCTGGTATCAGTCGCTGATCTTACTAGTCTTAATATATCCGGACTGTAAAGTGGCCAGTCAAGAACAAGAACATTGTTTTGAGCCAGAAAGTCACGAAAAACCCTAGTAACATAGGGTTTCGCATTGTCCTGCTACAACGTGAGGTTACGTTGATGGATACAAGGAGGAACGTGTGGTCTTAAGGGACCACAGAACCAAATCAAAAATAGATTGTGGGTTTTCCCCGTTCGGGCAGAAGATTTAATGGGAAGGTGAATGCATCGGGGCCTACTGATTGGATATTTAGGTGAGAGAAGTTTCCAAAGTTTTATGTGTGGGCTAGGGCAATACATGTAGATGTAAAATATATAGAAAAAAAAGCTATTTTTTTCCTAGCCTATTTTTGTCAGGGGAGTTAATTAAGTGTGTATTTTGTTGTAAATTTAGATGAATTTTTGGTGCTGAATTCAATACAAGATGGTGCCCCCTTTATAAAAAAAGTTCAAATTGGTAGAATTTGTAACATTCTATTTACAGGTTTCCGAGATGACATTTTTCAAAATTATGGCTAGTGGACCAGTGTTGAAAACTCCATTTAAGCAGTACAGTGGTAAACGTTAACATTACCGTCTATGGGAAATAATTTGGTTCCGTGGTTCCTTATGACTTCATCCAGATATTTTACTGGTGTAAGATTACCATAGATAACCACGAGAGGTCAGCACCAATATGTGTTTCCACGTCTCGAGATATCCCTGCCCATACCATAACAGTCTTCCCCCGAACCTGTCGCTTACTGTTACGCATGCGTCAGAATATCGCTCACCACGACGTCGATAGACACGTTGTCATCATCTGACCTGTAAAGCGTAAAGCGAGACTCGTCAGTGAACAACACGCGTTTCAAATAAGCCAAACGAAAGCGATAATGTCCATGTGCAAGAAGCTACTGCATTCGACATTGTCGTCGCCTCTGCGTAATTGGAAGACCAACATAATGAACGCCGTGGCCTTAAATAAACTGATTCCGAACCGTTCTTGTACACAGTGGTCGATCATGAGTGAAGACAGCACAGTCGCAGTCTTAAATCGGTTACGGAGGTGCAAGAGACGGTCACCCAATTTCCCCGTGTCTCTGAGATGCCGAACTTATTGAAATATTATTTTCTCGTGTACACCATATTTGCGATATTCCCTACATTATCAGAGCAATGGCTTTATTCCTATCGACGTCACTCAATCGCGGCATTTCACTGTACAATCGTTTAAAAAAGAATTGTTGTGTAACTGGTATGTACTTTTCAAATGTTATATTTGTAATGATTAAGCAACTCATATGGTGCAGGAGTATCACGGGTGCACACCTTCTAAACCTATTTGTTTGAAGCGTCAAGCGGGGTCATGGTCGACTGAATTTCAACTAAAAAACATTTCCACAGTGCATGAAGGAAGGTCAGTGTGAAATTTAATTTAATTTTAACCACATGTCATAAAGTTATATGCGTTTCCTTTATATATTATATCTATATACAGTGTATATATATCATTGAGGTATATTACATGGGTTTCAACCAAACATATATCCATTGCATGTGTCTTACTCTTTATATCTGTAATGCGATGTGTTTAAATCTACTGTAGAATATGCATTCGCGCGCTTAGTGCTAATCATGTGTACCATGCACTCATGAATGACTAATAATGGTATAAATAGGTCAGTCGCACAGACATTGAGCTAATGCTGTAAGTTTCTGTACCTTAAAACATACCAGGGATGATTGATATGTTGTGAGCCTCGTATTGAAGAAGATACTCATGGATGTTCTTTTTAAGTCCTACTTTTCTCTGACTATAACGGGACGTGTACCCAAGATAGTTTATATCGACGAGGTAGCACGAGGTAAAGTAAACAAGACAAGCGGCTTTCGTAAAATGAACGAAATCGATAAAAGAGCAGTGATCCGATATTTGCATTAAAAGGTCTAACATCTAAGGATATCCATAATGATATGATAGCAACACTAGGGACAGATGCCCCTTCATTTGCTACAGTGAAAAGATGGTTGACAGATATTAAGCGCGGCCGACAGAGCCTTTAGGATAACCCCGTCCTGGAAGGCCTATCAATGTTGCAACCCCAGAATTGGTCAATTAACTTCATGATATTGTTATGACTGACAAGTTACAGAAAGATATACATTCCATTCTGATCGAGAATCTTGCAATGAGAAACCTTTTGGCCCGATGGGTACCAAGACTTCTGACATTTGATCAGAAGCACACTAGGCGTACATTATCACGTGCTAATCTGAACCTTTTTTGAGGAAGATCTTGCCAATTTACTTTAGAGATTTGTCACTATGGAAGAAACATGGGTTCATAATTTTACCCCAGAGGCCAAACAAAGGAAGCACCCTAGATCACCTTAACAGCCAATACAAGGAGTTCTAAAAAAAAAGTGGCATTGAGGCGTTGATACTGAAGAGGACGATCTTGAAAAAATTCAAAACCTTCAATATGAGGCTCACAACATACCAATCAGCCATCGTAGTTATATGAATATACAAAATGGATAGATAAAAGGCCATCATTGCATTTTCTGTACATATAGTCAAAAGAACTGGTTTTCGTTTGATTCTGATAATTTGTTATCACATACACTGTATTTGGACTGTGATCTATTGAATTCGCTAATGTTATAATTTTGCATATATCACTAGTATTATCAACACTTGAGATTGAGCTTTTTTATTGGCCATGTGAGTCAGACATCAATTTTGTCATCATAATGCAGACAATGATGTAATGTCATGAATTGTTAATTGCGAAAAATGACTGTTTGGGCTTGATAAGGTCATCAATATTTTCACTTTAAAACCTGTAAAAATGTAAACTCGTCTCAAAGTTTTGATTTTTGCTCGTCAATGATCGCAAAAATAAAATCCTCTAAGAATCGTTTTTATAAAATCTTTAATGAAATAAAAACTCAAATAAGGTCCTAAACGCACGTACAAAAATGTATGTAATAGATACAATGATTCGATATATTACTTTAAGTGATATTTTTGAGTGACAAGAACATCGTTGCTTTACAAGAATAATATATACAATGATCGTAGTTCACCCCTTCAGATAGGAGGCGTCATGCATCATCAATTAAAAATTGAAAAGCTTAATAGCTCAAGCCACCCTTACGGATACGGTTCAACACCTGCATACATTTTTTTTAACCTCAGAAGATAAGTACATGTATAATATATACACAATGACACATCAGTTCATTTTATGATGTGTCATCCACCCTACAAAACTTGTGTATTCTAGTTGTGTAAAGTTACTGTCTCATATATGTTTATCTTGACAATAAGGCAGATTGCCTCGAACCGTCGACAAAGGCACTTTTGTAAAACAAGTCCAACATTCCGTTCAATCAAAAGAATGAAATTAGCAAATACAATACCATCAACATTTTATTTTCCATTATTATACTATACTAAAATGTTGCCACCAATCCGAATACAGCTGAAAAACTAATTCACTGTTATGCCTCCACATGCCTAAATACAATAAAGTGTTTATACTATCTTTACATTGTTCAATTTAAAAGTGATAAAACAGAACAAAAATGTTTGATCATAAAACACTATTGTGACAAGGTACTTGGTACTTACAGTATGTACATGTAAATCACACTTTGCCGTTTAATGTATGTTGGTGACGATTGAAATTTGACTGTAATCATCATTATCACTGAATTTAAAAAAAAAATGTAGTATATGAATATATTAGTTTACACCGAAACAGTTTGTAAGAATGTCTAATGAAGGTCTTATATATATATATATATCGATATAATGACAATCACAAAAATGAAAAATTCACGAGGTCGCATAACTCGTTTAAATGACTCCATGGCATGGATGTTGTAACGTTTATTTTCCTTATGAACACAATAGAACATTTAACGCACTTCTATTTGATAAAGGCAAAATGCACTTTTAGACGCAAAAACAACTGTGTCACATGCGTTGCAGAGTGACACTTACATTAGCTGGTTGTACTTACGAACGTTCCCCAATCTGTTGAACAAAAATCAAAAATCTAAGTGGCAGGCACACGCAAACTGAACTGTAACAATTCTAGGTAAGCTGTATATTAATGTGGAGTAAATAGTCATTGTGCGACCGGCCGGAAATCATCCAACCAATATAATATATATATAATATATCTAGTGACGTAACTTACTATATCTTTAGATTTACAGTAATGGAAATAAATTCAAACAAATCGAAAAGCAATATAATGTGTTTATCCATGAAAGTTATACAGAATTTTGCTGTGTCCGTTTGTCTATCAAATAGAAAATAGCATTACTTGTTTTACAACATTATACAAAAGAATCACTACTAACTGAAGCGCAGTTAATAATTTGTGGTATGATGATAGTATTAACACAGCCCAAATGTACACAGCGTTCATGTGAAATCCAATATAGAATGTAATGAAAGGGCCTGTTTCCAAATGGCCCCTTCTCTGATTCAAATTTCCTGTTGGTGGTGCATTGCCCATGCCGTTGTGGTCACAAATCTATAAAGTATAAAGATTTAGGTCACTTGGTTTGTTTTTTATGGCTCCTCAAAGTTGTACCTTTCAGAAGCTGTCTAAGTGTTGATAAAATGTGCATGTTATGTAAAATGTTAATGAAAATCTAATCAAATGATGGTCACCGCAAAGAATACATTCATGGCATGATTGTGACAAAAAATCATGTTTCCATCGCGCCATTTGGCTGTTTTATGGAAGAAACAATCTCAAAAATGCCATTTTCGATGATAACATTTTAGACAAAAACTGTGTTTTTTAGAGAATACACCCTTTTATGGGCGTTGGATGCAAACCAATTTTTATCCTATTAAACAGTACGTAATATGCTATTGATGAGAGGAAAAATCATCAACATGTAAGTGGTGGAACATTTTCAAATCTTGGGTTGAATTAGCCTATGGTTGAATTGCCGATTTTCGACTTTCTTTAGATAATTAACAAAAACACGAGAGTATTTGCTCGGTACGTTGAGAATATGTACACAGATATGAAAAAAAGTGAGAGAAACACTTTTTCATAAAAAAAATCCAAGATGGCTACTTCACAAGTCCCCGTGGTTGAAGACATTGGCTGACAAATAGACAGAACAACAAACAAAACGTGTTCCTTATGATTTTGGTTGGTTTTCGCATTTACGGGGGTGTTCATAGCTACGGGCGATTGTATAATACCTATATTTATAAGTTTGGTTAGTCACATGGTAACGGGGATCTTTCATATCGAGCCCCAAACATACTTTCGACATATGCACTCCGTTGCCGCATGGAAAACTATTTCAAGTTTTGTCGGAATTTCTTCACCTGTGGTTGTAATGGTCGAGGGTTTTCCAGCGCCCTGTAATACCCAAGGTAGTACAAGATACTGGAGATGTGCGCACACATTCCCATCGTTCTCTCTCCAACTGGGCACTGGCAGTAGTAGTCCTTTATTGGGGCCTCATCATCGGGTGAAACGGTGAACCGTATCCAAACGTTATATTTCGTTTGGCTTTTGTGTCGAGAATGTATTTGACATCGGAGAAGGTCTGGGGAGTGCTGGTAAAGCCACACCTCATAGTCTCCGTCATCACTTAAATGTTCGGCGATGTAACCAGGAGCCAGAGATATCTGATACGTTCCACACGTAATGGTTCTCAAGTAATCGAGATCGAGACGGGGAAACAGTACGGAAGATGCATCCATCTTGACAAACTCGGACCTTGCCCGTCTAGATAGATCCGGATCTGTCTTGACTCTCTGAGCTAAACCATTCGGTGTTTCAGGTATGACGGCATGCTAGCATTGAGGCCAGAGGCTTCGAGAAATGGTAGGACATCTCTAAAACCTCGGTCAACGACAACATTGTCATCTGGTTGTAGCCAAGTAACTAGCTTGTCCATGACTTTTTTTGTAATTGTAGCATCATTTTCGCTGCCAGTGAATGGTCCTACTGTGTCCAGAATAAGTGCTTGTTCCTTTGCTGACATCAATCCTTGTTGCACCAGCGTATCTAGGAGCCATTTATATTGTGGACTATTTACATTGCGTGCACTTCTGTTCTTATTGCCACTACGTTTCTTGAAGTATAGTTGACAGCCTTCTCCAACACATTTACCCTCCATCTTGAAACAATAACGATTGGTTTATGAAGCGTCGATAAAGTAACAAAATAGCAAGCCACCGATGATTGCTGTAAACAGCTAATACTTAGTAGTTTGGTACAATTATGCGAAAATGTGTGATAAATAACGAACAACTAATTACACAAAATAACAAGATAATATAATAAATCACATTCAATACCTCCAAGAAGCGCAGAATTGATTGATTACTTAGAACAAAATAAAGTATTTCATATGGATAATCTATCTATTCGATGTGGCGTGGTCGGCAGGCACAAAGAAAGTGAGACAAGTGTCAGGGTCCCAACCCTGACAGAGCCACAACGCTTTGGAGATGGGACAATAAAACAAGGAAAGTGAGACAAGAATGGCTAGCGTCGAGTCAATGATTCCGTAAACGTATAGACAAAGACAAGACGATACGGATAAATGTACAAGGCCACACGATCAGAAAATTCAAAAGAGGACAACTTGAGATAGAACAGTATTCATGTATCAGGGTGTCCTCAGTGTAAATCTTTATATCGATACTGTTTATTTAGTCGTTAGGTATCATAAAACTGTCATGAAAATATCCGCTCTGATATTCAATATAAAATTTTGTATATAATAAGCTATATACAAATGTAATAGGGTTTCAGACAAGGTTGTTACTCATTTCCCCTTTTCTTTCAATTTACAACCACATTCAGGCGGCGATATGAGAACGTTCCACCACATGGAATTAGCTGATTTTTGGTACACATATGAAACAAGTAAAGCTCTATCCGATTTTGTGATGGAAATTTGCATCCAAAACTATATAACGGGAGAAAATTGCAATTTTATGGCATTTTTCTTCATAATTGTGTCTCTGCAAGTGCATTTTCATTCGAGAAAATTTTGTTTTATGTTTTATGAATAAACACGATGTTTTGGAAATATTTATCAAAAGAAATTTATACTATGTTGCGAATTACAATTTTGAGATAACCTTCTTTTATTTACGACCTTATGTCTTTGATGCTCAAAAGGACAACTTTATAAAAATACATTTTCACTGACATTATGAAATCTGGGTATCGGAAAGGTGTAAAATTATTATTCGGAAAAGAAAAAAACTGTAGTTGAGCTAGATAAGAAATTATACGGGGGCAGGCTCCTATGGAGAATTAACATTACTGGAAACAGGCCCTTTATTGAATTATGGGAGTATTGTGCCTTTTTATTTAGATTTTGACCTATGCTTTGTTGCTCCGTCACTCAGTTGTCTTAGTATTAGCCATAAAGCATCTCTGAGGAGACATGGATGAAAAAACTGTATGATACAGTTTACTTAAT
This sequence comes from Pecten maximus, assembly GCF_902652985.1. Taxonomy (NCBI): domain Eukaryota; kingdom Metazoa; phylum Mollusca; class Bivalvia; order Pectinida; family Pectinidae; genus Pecten; species Pecten maximus. The sequence goes on along the minus strand of NC_047015.1, from coordinate 41,569,902 downwards.
TTTTAGTTTTGTCGTGAATAAAAACGCACATTTATTTTTGAAATAGTCTTTCCTCTGTCAGTCCTCATTACACATTCCTGATGTTGTTGATGAGTCACCACGCAATATGTCCTCGTTTACGTTATTAGTGCCACAGTATTTGTTGGACGGTTGTTCCATCGACATAAGTCCCATAGCTTCGATATTAGATTGTCTCCACTTGCATGTTCTTGGATTCAATATACCTTCCTAAAACAGCACAATGTATTAGAGAGAGGGAATAAGCAACAAAGATTAAAACATGAAAGTTAAAGTGAAATCAACTTCATCAAACGTCGAAAACATGTAAACGTACCCATAAGTATTTCTTTCTTTTTTTCATAACAAGATAATATTGCTGACAAACACAACCGTAATTGCAATAAATAAATAATAATGGTATCATTTACACGAGGACAAAATATGGATACCACAAGAGCTAACTCAATTGAAGCATTATACACACGTGTATGAACGACGACGATTTATTTTCAAAACCTTGCGTTGTATATTTCGAACAAGTAGTTTTATTATAATCTGGCAACAGCCTGAACGCCCCTAAACATTAACTTTCCAATTATCATGTCAGTTTACTGTTCGGAGATCCAAAACATTCAGCATTGTCCACAAAAGCACTGACACGGACGATGTTATCACTAACATAAGGAAAAACTGTTTGTAGGCGCTCAGTGTCTCGTCTGTGTCATCACTGTAATACATAAAATACCATTTTAGGTCGATTTGTTTATGCTGAGCGTCATTTATTAAGTCACAATTTACAATTTTAAAGCCAACACTACTTTGTTTACTTCGTCTTGGTAGGCAAACTGATAAGTATATACTTTCAAATAAAACTTACACTGAACGTTTATCTAGTATATATCCCGCGGCCATGAAGACCACAGCTAAAATCATGTTCCTCACCACATACATCACACCTGCAAGTGTTCCTATATATGATGCGGGACACAACATCACAAGGACTTGAAAAGTCATTACCTACAAATACAAGTGAAATTTTTTTAAGACGTAAGATCTTCAGGTGTGCGCGTGCGTGCATGCGTGGGGTTTGGAGTGAGTATTAGATGTTGTATGATTGTGGAGGGGAGGATGTTTAAAGATTTCTTTCAAATGATAAATATATAAATAGTCTTCATATATAGGAATAAGAACGAAATACATGTATCAATCAATGAATTGGTTAAAATCAATATATTCTACATCATTATGATGGACTAAATGTCGTCATATAATGAAATTATCTACCGAACAATCTTGTAACTAAACGTTTGCTTGTTTGAAGACATGTAAAATGATAGTCGAATCAGCCAAAACACAGCCTATAACGAAATGACGAAGAAAAACTATGCACACAAACTTACCATATCAATGGTGATTGTACTTAGTTGGAGCTACCTTTTTATAGTAAAAAAGGTAAATTAAAGTAGGCATTGAAGACACAAGTAACTAAAAAAAAACTATGAACATAAACTTACTGCAACGATAGAGAGGCTGATTCCGTCAGCCACGGCATAGCATATACGTTAACTGCAGGACAGAATCCAATAATGGCATAGAGAGGCACATTACACGCCATACAAAGTGTTATCATAATCCCGTCACAGTCTATCTTTCTCTGCAATCAAATGTATGAAAGATCTAAATTATGATTGGGTGTGGCAATTTGTTATTTGTACAAATATTCTTTGAAGGAAGGTTAGGAAACAACAGGAAGAATTGTGTACAGAAAAACAGTCATCCTGCTAAAGGTATTACTGTATATAGATCACTGAATATACACGGCACCTTATATGAGTTTTCATTTTATGTTCTATAAAACGGGTATAAGAAGCTTTTTGAAATGAAAACGAAGTCATAGGATCTGCGATATTTATTTGATAAAATGAAGCCCAGCTTTCAGGGAGATATTGACGTTAGTTTCCAGCCGAGTAAAACCGAAGCTAATTAGCCATGCATTGATGATATCCCAGTAGCCAAGCGCTGCCCTAAAAGTGATAGCTAAACATGCCTTAATTCGGAGGTGACACCAGGTGTAATTTTTTGCTTTATTCAAATATGGTCAGTGCTTGTCGTAAAACGATAGATAGGCATTTTCACTTTACTTACGATTGTTCAGAAACAAATAATTATCTGCTAACGTATTCGATTGACAAATACTGACGGTATGGTGTTTGCTTATTGTTTAATTAAAATATACCAAGATGTTCCGATTTGTTTTTACTCACATATACACGTTAACAACTGAGAATACTTTAAAAGGTAGTCATTTTCGACATACAATGTATATCCTCTTCACATATTGTTGTTAGAACGTGGTTAGTGTGAAACATATTAAAAAGGAAAATTTCTTAGGCATGTGGCAGATAGGGTCCTTTCTAACAACGAAATTGTCAAATATATTTCGGTCCTCTATCGCCGGTTACGACCGAAGCCCCGCCATTTTGTTGACAGCTGCCTCATGCTTGCGTGCGCATGTGGAGCTATCAGGCCAGTTCGAGTTCATGAATGCGGACATTTTTTTTTCGTACTAATAATTAATTACCTACCGATTTAACAGCCGGAATTCACATTTTTTGGCGTAATATTCGAGGTTTCTTTAAATTTCGTGCGATGTTTTTTTTTCTGAAGAAATTTCCTAGATCGGTTTCGTTTAAGATACATTTTTCATCACAAAACTGAAAAAGGGTATCTTTAAATGCAGACTATAGAAGCAAAAATCAAATGAAGACCGACCGTAACGTCACTCTCCATATAGTATCACGGAGTATTCAATTTCTGACACACGGCCAATGAAAAACGCTTCAAGGGTATTTTAAAGTATTAACGTATGAAGAAATGTTACGTGCCTGAATTCAATGCATCCCAGAACGATTATGTGATTAAGCTTGATACGTACCTGTGCGAATGAAAACAAAGGTGTCAATATAAATAAAAGTGTAGATATGCCAGCAATATAGCTTGCCTCCGTCATCGTATATCCGTGTCGAAACTCCAAATAGTCCCTAGAAACAGTATTAGTATTTCTTATTATCCTAGTTATACCGAAACAACAATACAAAAATGTACATATTCAATTTGATATTTACTTTCATAAATAATATTTATATTACCTGTATTTGTACATTTCAATCATTGATTGGACGAATGAAACAAACTGTATAATTATTTCTGACACTATCGGTTAATTAGTAATGGTATCATTTTGGTATATAATTTTCTCACGGCAGATTGTTTTGTTTAGGAAACCAGGTTCCAGCTGCAAATCCCAAGGCTAGTGTATGCAGCCAGTATGTCCCCGGCATCTCCCATAGCTCTCTCAGTGTCTACAACGAAAATGTGAGCAGTAGAAATAGACACATGTGTGTAACTCCTCTTGATCGACCAGTCGACATCCTGGACGATTTTGGGTCAATCTACTTTGTTCATACCTATGCTAAATCTTGATAAGGTCTTTGTTTTTGCCTGAACACGAGTTTAGATGCCACTGTTTGTGTAGCATAAATATATTAAATTATAAGCGATATCAATTGATCATTCAATATGTATTAAAGTATTGGTTTGCTGGATATGGTCAAACAATCTGCTTTCATTCTCCCACGTTTTAAGTGCTTCCGTGTAAGTTATAACTGTTTTTGTTAATTTATAGTCACATTTTGATTGATTTGGAAAATTACTGTTTTGATTGCATGTCGGTGTTGTTTTTGAATTGTTATGCTCTACAAAGACATGGCAAGTTACAAACCAATGTTGTGTTAGCGGGCTTGCCGTTTACCACATCAGGTGATTTTAGGTGAAGAAGAAACGCTAAGCCAACTGCACACATAACTCCAAATCCACAAACAGATGCACCTGCAAGCGTTGCTAGAGATTTAGGGGGCAATAGATATGATAACGTCGTAAGGATAATGAAACAGGAACTATCATAGCAATTGCGTGACATAAATTATTAAACATTTTAAGAATTAATCTAGATGTTTGTTAATGGGATGAGATAATATACTCCGTTGTACCAATTGCTTTCAGCAGAAATCCTTATTACATCATATCGTTAGATGCCATATCGCCACAACAAAAACTATGCAACTATTTTTGTAGTAGAAAATAACATAGTAGGTAATAACATATATAAGCATATATAATTAAGATCGTATTATTGTCATGGTCATACCTAGCCATATTGCTGGTATTGGCCCCAAGACATTGGCAAAATTAGGCGTGACGAACAAGCTAATAGCCTGTCCGGAATATCCAATCACACCAAATGCAAGGGCGGTAAATGTGGCTTTAGGGAAACAACATGCGACCACTCTTGCCTGCACAACTGAGGAAAGCAAAATGAACTGAATGATTTTAAAATAATAACTTTTAAGATAACAAAATAATACTATCACATTGTGAAACAGAATGTAATATTGAAGGTACATGCAGTAGGAATTATATCAATATATTTATATTTACACTGCAGCCTGACTATATAACAACTTTACCAAGCTCACTTGAAAGTAACGAGTCCATTATTTCTCTTTATTAAGACGTCATTTTATTGTTACGTCATACGTGTCACGTTGGCGATAAAGAAAGATAGCTGTTGAAAAGGCTGTTTCTTCTTTGACGATAACACTTTTTTTCATCCATGGTAAGAGCAACATTTCTGGATAAAGCCTTTACAAACCTTTGTCAAATGTAAACATAAGCTAGCGCGATTCATTAAATCTGCCTTTGTCCAGATGAAATTCATCAGCTCATTACTCCCAACTCAAAGCGGTGTAATGCTTAAATAAATATTTATCAGGTCAAAACAAAGGTGTCGTCTCTGTTCATTATGTCTGCCTTATCATTGTTCTTTGGGGTGAGCGTTCGCAGAGAGATTTATGAAGGCAATATTAGATGGCTGAGTTAAACTACCGGGATTAAATGGCTGACGGTAGTGAGATAGAAAAACAGTAATATTAAATGGCTCATATAAGTAATATATACATACAACGTAACGGCCCGTCTCCAACTGATACTAGGCCATACCCTATCGCCATCATCAGGTACATTGGGTCGGTCACTGGGATACTTGACATGGATCCGATGCTGAAGAGGACTGACCCTAGCTGTGACAAACTGCTTAATATTAGTGCAGAGCCTATAACAAACAACCTCAATTAAGTTTCAAAACACATTTACATTCGTGCATCGAATCACAGACGGGCAACCACAATATCCATAAGGTAGATATTAAGTGAGTACGTTGGTATCAATCTTTTGGATGGAATAACAGAAAATTATGTATAATTCTCTATGAATGTAAACAATTACGTTATTAAGATAATTATATTATACATTTATGTTAAAAAGAACAATGCTGACGTCATATAAAGCGAGAAAAACAATAGGTCCAAGAACATGCTTGCATTCCCCTGTATTAAAAATCTTCAGTTATGACTCTTTGCATCCAGTCCGGGAGATAATTTTTAAACAGAATAAGCATTATTCCTTCCTGTTCGATAATTTGGAGGTCACGTACGTGATTTATTCTTTTTATGCCACACTTTTCAAAATATTTACTAGCACAAATACCTTTCACGTTAATAATAGCATGTCATGGCCCTTGCGACAAATGTTCATATATTATATCAGTGCTTTATCAAATTCCTACATGGCTTGTATTTGAGTCAAGTGTTCATACCTCTGAAAACGGCATCGTAGACTTACATCACGTGACATTTTAGTGTTCATGACCTCGAGCATGATCATTACCATTTTCAACATGTATTGACATGGTCTAATTAAACATATACTATCATATTGCATTGTGTGATCGTTTTGACATCAAAATTGATGCTAATGACATCTTCAGCAGACACCTGAGTTATCTACTAACATTTGCTCCTTAACATGGAGTAATACCGTTGAATACTAATGCAACCTTATAAATCATTCAAAATCAACTACTGAATTCGCTTCATGCAATCAACTCTGTATGCAGACCATATATATTGGCATAACCAATTAAGTCATGAATGAACTGTTGCACAACACCAGCAGAAGTTGGTTGTACTTACGAACGTTTCCCATTTTGTCGATCAAGAATCCAAACGGCAGACACAAGACAAACGAACTGTAACAGTTAATTTAATCTTACTTTTATATTAAGTAATATTCATTGCACGACCTATTTGGTATAATATATAAGTTTAATTGGCAATATGTCTGGTCATTTAATATATGTCTTGATTCATAATTAGTAAAAAATAAAACAATTTCTTATATGTTTATATATTATATGTTCATTTAAGCATTAATGTTATCTAGCATTATATGGTATGTTGATAGCATTAATAAGGTTCAAAATATGCACAGATAATTGAAGTTATTGTGAATTCAAAATTTAAAAAAATAAACATTTGATTGATTTGTTGGACTTTGCGGCTCCCTTTGACATTTGACATTCGTAATGAAAGGAGAGGTAATCTTGTATAAATTTGTATCTCGTTATATGATACAGAAATTCTTAAGAGCATAGTACACTTACGTCCATCTGGAGACAGAAAATAAAAGATTATAGCGAAGTTCACCCAGTCCCAGACACAAATAACAGTCAGTTTGGTTCAATTCTATATATATATAAAGAGAAAGATCAACTCATACATGTATATATATCATACAAAACGGTATTATGCATATATATGTAATAGTTGACAGGAGGCAGTTATAAATGGCATATTCTTCATGTGTTTTGTGTATATACAATTTTAATCGTGTTGTTCATAAATGTAACAGTGTGAATGTAGATGCGACCACGTTATGTTAAGTTTCATGCTATGTTGTTTATGTTAAGCAGTTCTAGGTCTGCCTTCATTAATATTGATCAACCATCTTTTCTTCCCATTTTCGCTCCGCTTATCTTTATGATGGGGTGTGACAGATCGTAAACATAGCAATATCCATTTGTAACGTCGCTTTCTATTGACTTATGCAGTGGTGTGATAAAGAGAAATGAGTCCAAAAGCATAAGTGAATTTCCACAAGGATTGAATACAATGATCTATTATTTTGGGGAATTTACCTGAATAGATGTTATTGAGCCATAACACAAAAAGATTGACTTCTCAAAATAAATCGTGAATACTCCTCAATACTGAAGGCAAATATTGCATAACAGGTTACTGTTAAGTTTGGAACTGAAAATAACACCGAAACAGATTTTGTGCATTCCCCTATGCTTCATCTATATAGGAGGATATTGTTGAATTTCAAACACGAATAAATATCTACAAACTTGCATAAAAATAGTAATGAGGAATTTGTGTCACCCTGAAACATTCATTTTTCGCATGTTTTGTTGAATTTTACAAACATCTTAACAAATTACATATCAAAGGCAGGGCACACGGTATGCAATGATACATACTAAAAGTTGATTAAGTTACTAATGTTAAATTACACAATAGTAGGAACTAATAGGCATGTGAAATACAACTGTTTTTTTTCTAGACTTGCTGTTTAGATATCTATTAACATAATGTCGTTATTAATAAGCATTTCCCTGTATACAAAATATACTTACATTGCTATTCATTATCTCGTTTTGTAGGCCGACCGGGATTTGCAGAAAATAGAAAACTCCGACAACAAGGAAACTGTTGCAAAATAGCACTCCACATCGCCAATATTCTGAAATTGGAATGCGATTTTAGCATACAATCTAACTACTTGTGCCTAACAGAAGTAATTATAGTATCCTGATCACTGTTCTATAGAGCAAATACTAAATGAAATATGATACAGTCAGAGATATTCAAATCCAAGGGAAACATCGTTGAAATTTAAGACAGGATTTTGATGAATACATCATCCGCTCATACACCATAACATGGCGTTGTTAAACAACACCTTGGAGGTAGGGGGAAAGAAGTGTACCTGTCGCAGGCATTGAATGGTTTCTCTTTTTTCTAAAGATTTTCTTTTTTGTTAATGCTTCTCCTGAAACTGCCTAACATTTTACTGGAATTGAGCATTCACTTTATTGAGAAAAAAATCGTTTTGTCTTATTGCATAGACATATCTAAAACAGTAGGTGGATCGAAATAATTTGTTAAGAACGTAGCAAATTGTTACAAATATAGTTGTTATAAAACAGGATGTAACAAATTGGCATGAAATATATCGTAATGACCACAAATGTCGATAAGACGTTAAACATTTTCCACTACCGTATTTGAAGACCTGTGTATAATGTTACAATCATATAGAGATGTCAAGGATGGATTAACAGTTGCAATATGTAGATCGTGTGTTAAATGACATACTGAACCAAGAATTGTGTGAGAGATACATTGTACTCCTCAGTGAAATCTTTGCTCAAATCTATACGAAGCAAGTAATCTAGATAAAATTTAAGTAAATGAATGTTAGCTGGAATACGTGCCTCATGAAAACGATAAAATATGTTGATAGGGATCTTACTGTGGGAGGGCACCGGAGTACCCGGGGGAAACCTACGTGGTCGGGCAAGTGACCCCATACCTTTTCACGTTTGATCGGAGAATCGAACCCCGGTCGCCTAGGTGTGTTACCACTGTGCCACCCGACTACCTGTAAGAGCCTTGAACGATTGTATAGAAGGAACGAATTAAGTACCTCTCAAAAAGGAATAAGTTATCTAATTGTCAACAGGAATGGCGCATTAAATTTACAAATTAGAGGCCGATCACTCTACTTGATTCAAATTACAAAATAGTTGTATATGCTTGGGCGACTGGAATCATTTAGCATCGATTCTTGTATAGTATTCTTAGATTTTACAAAAAAAAAAAAAAAAACATTTGATACAATTGACAGGGAATGCAGGTTTACTAGTTTGAAAAAAAAACGGTTTTAAGGTATCATTGATTAATATTGGGTCAGAACATTATCATACAAATATATTATGGATGTCTGGGCTATTGCACAGACAACCATGATATACTTGTTTTATTACATAATCACTAACATACACTTAAAATCATTTAAATCTCGACTTCCCTGTAGGCCTACAAGTCGCCATGACTCTTGTCTGACAGTGTTGACATCTAAGTGACTTGACACTTAAAAGGGTAAGACTAAAATCTGAAACGTCTCACGGTGTTCAATAGTTCGCACGTCACCGTGTAATATTCATGTTTAGCCGTGGAATAGTTCAAAATATAGTGTATGCGTATAGTTAAGGAAAATCAAATGCATTATGTAATAACTGCAGATATTACAGGATGTGTGAAGAACAATAATTGGTCGACCGGAAGTTACCGGATTTCACAGAGTATTGCAAGTTATATCCATGGTATCAAAATGAATAACAAACTGATAAAGTTATTTCAGCTAGCTGATGATACGACGTTTGATATAAGGAACCAGGATGTTAAAAAAGCGGTCAAACTGGTCACAGGCATTGAAGAAGTTACTGGTTTGAAATAAAATATGGATAAAACAGAGGGACAATGTTTATATTAGGTACAAAATGGGTTAAGATGGCGAAATCTCTTGGTGTTCGTTTTGTTGGAAAGAAAAAATAACAGGTATAAATATATTACTTAAAAACTGGAAAAAGAGGAAAGTTACATTGCTCGAGAAGTCGATCATTATCTAAATGTCACGAAATCCTGTATATTTTGTTTGATATGTTTATTTATTTGTACCTGTTTTAAGTATTGTAATAAGATGTAACAGTTATCTGCCCTTGTTTGGGTGAACACCACATTCCGAGCAGCTCCGACCAAAATATTTAAGCGAGGTTCAAGAGGTTTATTTTTTAAATGACATGTTTCTAGATGTCTTCATATTAATTATACAACAGAAAATCGCTATGTTGTTGCCTTTGTTGCTGTAATATCCAACAATCAAGATTGTACGTATACCCAAGTCCGGCCCGTGCATTCAATTGTAGCCATTGTGGTCATGGTTGACCTTAGCTGGTAATAGGACGTTAAACAAAATAAACCAAACAGTCATTGTTTGTATCCCGATACCTACATATTTTGTAACATTATTAACATTAAATGCTCGCTGAACTTTCATAGAAAATTGTGTGTATGAATTTACGTTGCATGTGTGTACGTTTTTACTGTTAGCACATATGTTTATATCGCCCTCTCAAGGAGAAAAACAGTCATCGTGTAAGCTCATCCTCCTCCACAATCTCACTAAAAACCAAAGAAATGAAATTTAATATTACAATGGAATAGTAAAATTCTGCAGGCATGTACGTACCCTTGTATTCTTCGGCTCGGTAATCTGCTTACACAAATGTCCAATCAACCATATAGAGTGTAGGAGCTGTGTGTGTCATACATTTTTAAATGTGTCGTAATTGTTTTCATTTGAAAAAAAACTCATGAAATTGTAATCGATTCTCCCAGTTTTCATTTTCCAATAACCAAACCTACGCTCCTACCGCTTTAACAAGTTATACCAAAGATAATGAAGATGGGTTAAAAATGAAATCAACTACATCATGTAGCTGATTTGTCGTGCTAGGACGAGGTACTAAAATGATATCAAGCAGGGAATAGCAAATGCTAAGAAAGCATGGTCAAGATAATGTTGAAACACTGTTATTTGCAGAGGTACGATAGCCAAATAACTAAATAGATATTTTACATTTCAGCATTGGGGTTCACTGGATCGTCAAGCACAGGAAGTTAGGGTTGTAAAAGATAGTCATTCAGTGCGGTTTATACACAATAATAACACTTTTCAACAAATTCACGCGTGTTTTTTCTACAAAAGTATGTGTTCTAGTTTACTGCACGGCAACACTAGGACATTGATGTTAAAATGTATAGAGGGCCTTTGACACGCATGCATGAAACTATTTGCTACATCTATAAGTTTATCTTTTATAAGGAAGAAAGGTATGCATTATCAAAAAGTACACTTTAGTGAAGTTGCATTGTAAGACATTATTACATACTTAGCCACTGGAACATAGCTTTTAAAGTTAGTAAACACAACACTGTTGAAACTTTATTAGATACATCAAAGAATATGCATTTAAAATTCAGGACACATGTCTGTATGTTATTATAGCCCTATACAATAATATACGTGTATGGGTGTTCAAATGTGTCTTTTAACATTATATTAATGAATGTTTATATAGTGCCTATATCGGATAGAGCGAGATGAACACTGTATCAGTTCTCCTAGCCATTTGTTTTTACAATATATTGACTCTAGAAAAACTGTTTGGTCCAGGAATATGTTTTCTGTTATTAAAAATGCATTGTTAAACGTAGATGACGAATAGAAAATATCAGATGTGGAATATAGTCAAATTCAAGTATTAATTTTTTTCACATGCATAACAAAAAATGACAATTTTATAGGAAGATTGTATTTAAAACTGTGTCAAAATTTCAGACTTCTTATGTAAGTAGATTTTGTAGAAGAATTCTTTAAAAAAAAAAAAAAAAAAAGTCAATTTGGCGGTCATTTTGAAAATTGCTGTTACTTGCATTTTACAGGTTTTGCCTTGTATTTTCACATTTTAGTGTAACAGGAGCACATGAAAATATTCAAAATATGGCATGTATTATATCATTTTCTTTTCGTTCTCTTGTGTTCTAACGTTGATTATGTTACGACTCGAAGCGTGTATATTCAAGGGCATATTCCGAATGGCTATGTGACAACCGACGCTTCATACCTCGAAGGCGAGTGATAATTAATAAGTTCACGGACACAAGCCACTGCTATCTAGTTGATACAAGTAAAATGACAGCATTTTATTGCATTTCTTAAATGAACTGCAATATGGATAAACTGACAAATGAAGTTCCATGAATGAATTCCCAGAACATATTTATACCGCGATAGCTATCGAATACACTTCGTTTCGATCGGCCATCATATGACCTTCACCCGCACGATATAATCGCACGCGTATTTTATCCTATGCACATCGTGCAGACTTCGTGCGATCAACCAGCCGTAAATTGTGAAGTTTCTCCATTTCTCTAAGGTATAGTAGGATTTGAAACTCTCAAATATTGCTATGTGTGATAAAGGATTTTCTAGAACACAACATGTTTAGTCTCTGATGGCATTGGAAGTCTGTCGTCAGATTAACACTCCGACGTTTCGTTGCCTTATGTATCTATGCCTCGTATGTAACACAACCTTTAATTAGAATTTTTTTTCATTTTCCAATCATTATTTTTGATAGTTTTCCCAAATATCCCAAATGTCCGAATTCCGACTTGTCAAAGAGATCCCTATACCAATAACGTAGACACATCCGCAGCACGATAACCAGCATATAATTTTGAACAACGCCAGATCGCGTAGCATTGTGTACTGTTCCCGTAGTGATAAGCAATCCTTACTGGCTAGTTGATTGTTGATAAACCTTGCAATCACCTCCGACTTAAAATAAACTTCGGCTAAGCTTGTCTTGGGATAATACGTAAATTTGATTGTTTTCCTTAAGAAACTATATGTTTGATTAACTGATTTGTTTTTCGAAGATATAGCCCTACCTAAATATACAAAGTCAAATAGGCGTCACGCATAAAAACCAATACTGGTTGTGATTATCAAATATCTATCGCAACGCATACGCTCAAATATAAATGTAAAACAACATAAAACGGATTGGAAAAATGAAAACTGATTGGATGAATAGCAAAAAAAATATGTTATATTGCCGAATGACATGCAATTATTCAATTCATTTGATGATATATAAATTAAATGTAATATATTCTGTTAGCTAACATTTATTTTTGCACGCGTAATCTATAAAGTAAGATGTGTTAAATGCTTATTGATATGCTTGCTGGATCCGTCGTCACCACTCTAATTCTCATTTGAAATTTGTATATCTTTAGGAGCATCTGGTCTTGTACTTTCGTTAATATTTTGCCCTCGTTTGATTTACTTTGATTTTGACTCAATTCGAACTTATATCCTTAGAACCCTTAAACGTCAAATGTGTTTATGGTGCATTGGAATATATACAAATTGCAAACAATGTACTGCATCGTACATGATTGTCAAGATCATTCAGTCATAGAAGTCATTATCAATTATGCAAAACAAAATAAAAGAAACGGCACATTTAACACGATCACTTCGCATATTTATTAAAATTGCCTTATACAGTGTATACAACGACATTTCAGCATAATGTTATCAGAAAGAAACACATCATACTGGTAGAGGGGTAGCCAATCACCAGTCTATCTTCCTCTGTCAATCCGCATTACACATTCCTACTATAATTGATAAGACCCCACTGAATGTGCCCGCATTTAAGTCTTCCAGTGCTATCTGTTTGACGGTTGTTCCATCGACATAAGTTCCATAGCTTCAATATAAGATTGGCTCAACTTGCGTATACACTGTACTTGAATTCAAGGCACTTTCCTTAAGTGTACCGCAATGTATAAAGTAGAAATTTAAATCATAACCCTAAGTATTAGCTTTCAATACCAAGATAATACATGCTTGTAAACATGACCGTAACTTTAAACAAATATATCAAATTAGGAGAAAGCATGATTATAAAAACAATTTACTCAAATAAGACAGTTTAAATTGAAATCTTCAGTTGCAAAATACCATGTCATTTATCGATTCTATAAAAAGGAAATCGTGGTGTTATATTGGAAACAAGTGAACTAGCAACGGCCTGAACGCCGAATGAATTATATTCAATTGTCTTAGAAAAAATAAACACATATATACCACATAAAACAGTTACTGTACATCTTGATGACAAACAATGGATGACGGGTGAGATCAGGCACAAATTAAGACAAAAAAAAACATATTACCTAGAAATGCTAAAGAAAAAATAGGGACAATATTTGGCTAAGTTTAGAAGTTTTCGGAATGACACCATTTATTTGATTAGGCAGGCTTAGGATAGTTATATGAAAAAAACTACAGAATTCTCTTTTTGACAAATCCATTAATCCAAAGAAATGGTGGCAAATAGCTAAGTCCTTGGGCATAATTACTAATAACAACACTCAATCCTATCCTCCGGAAATTCTTATTCATCCACAGGATTGTACCTGCTGCCCCCATTGCATGATCGTAAGAGGCGACTAAATTTGGGATCTTATCTTTTCTCTTCTTTCTAAACAACTTTCTTCTTCCTAATGTCTCCCTTGACAATGCCTCACTTTTGGCCTTTAGTTGAGCGTTCGCCGCTGTGAGGAAGGCTTTGGGTTCTGTCCCCTGGCCGAGACATACCAGAGTCTTTACAAATGGTAGTTGCTGCTGTTGTTCAATAAAACATTATCTAGTGGAGAAATTTCAAATATTTTAAAAGTTGTCATGTAACTGCACTCTATAAAGGTAAAGGTGAGTCAGTGACCTTAATAATTAGACCGATTGCTGTTACATCTATCTTTATTAAAATGTTAGAAAACATTGTTTTTAGATAAACTGATAATTATATGTCTAGTCAAAATATGTTAAGTGAAAATTAATCAGGTTTTCGACCAACTGACTCAACAATAAATCAATTAACTGATATCTATAATACTATAAGTAGTAATTTAGACCAAGGTACAGATTTGTGCTTTGTTTTCTGTGATATAAGTAAAGCTTTTGATAGAGTATGGCATTCAGGTCTCTTAAACAAATTAAATACTTGTGGAATTAAAGGTAGATTATTTGATTGGTTCAACGCTTACAAACAGATACGAACTGCTCTATGAAACTGTTTCGTCCTTCTAATATGTGTTATAAAAGGGAAGTCACCAAAAATTGAACCTGGAGTTAGAGCTATGGTTCGTTCTATATTTTAATGGGGACACAAAACTTTCCTATTTCATTGATCGGGGCTAGTCGTTATATCAGGAACCTATTGTAGAGTCGTTTGCAACTCATCGACAATCAAGAATAGCAGAGAAGTTATTTAAATGTCAGTATGGACCTAACTTCAGAATCAAAACCAATAAAAACAAAAGGCTAGTTGTGATTTGACCAATCACAGCTGACTAGCCAATTTGAAGAATTTATAGAGACGATCCCAATAGATCTGCGAAGTAAGAGTCGAGATTATATTAATCAAGTCATGAAAAATTGTTTAAGTAAGTGAAAACATAAATAAAGTATTGGTGATGGTTTGGAAAGTACATTGAAATTGACTGAAGTCATATATACATACAACGTACATAGATGTCCATCTCCAAGTGCTACTAGGCCAAACCCGATCGCCATCATCATGTACATTGGGCAGGTCACCGGGATATGTGACATTGATCCGATGCTGAATGGAATCGACCCGAACAGTGACAAACTACTTAACAGCAGCGTAGCAAAGTCAACTAAAACAAACTTAGAATGCATGCAACATGTTAATTTTCTTGCGTCATGTCACTGATGAGAGGTTAAAATGTCTATCGTAGGACACCATTACAACGACAGCTTCATGTCATTTCAACACATAGCGAAACTCTCCTAGTCCGAGACACACCATACAGCTGTGTCATCCTTCTATGACTTACCAGTGAAATAAGGGACACCATACAGCTGACTCCATGTCATTTCAACACATTTCATTGACAAAGTGCAGGTCAATTGGATCGAATAGCAGAAGTGAATAAAATAACAACATATTTTCTTTTCAATCATTACTAGATGTAGCAGCATTGTAAATATTCTCATGACGTGATCTCTGAGGCAAGTGTCCATACCGTGTCATTTTACATGTTTTTATTTTATTCTAAAGAAATTCCTAAAATATTATACACTCCATCTGGAAACAGAAAATAAAATAGTATAGCGAAACTCTCCTAGTCCGAGACACACCATACAGCTGTGTCATCCTTCTATGACTTACCAGTGAAATAAGGGACACCATACAGCTGACTTCATGTCATTTCAACACATTTCATTGACAAAGTGCAGGTCAATTGGATCGAATAGCAGAAGTGAATAAAATAACAGCATATTTTCTTTTCAATCATTACTAGATGTAGCAGCATTGTAAATATTCTCATGACGTGATCTCTGAGGCAAGTGTCCATACCGTGTCATTTTACATGTTTTGATGACGTGATCTTTGTGGCTAGTGTCCATAACACGTCATGATACATGTTTTGATGACGCTATATTTGAGGCTAGTTTCAATAACACGTCATTATACATGTTTTGATGACGTGATCTCTGAGGCTAGGGCCCATAATAATCGTTGTTGATGTTCCTAGGGCCGGCAATGATACTACTGCCATAAAAGAGACTGCAATGACGTGATATTTGAATATTCATACCATTGACCATTGTCATCGTAATGTTACATCACATGACGTTTGAGAGGTCATACTAGTGGTCATAACCATATTTTAAGGCATATTTTGGCCTCTAAAACCATCACTGATTACTAACATAAGGTATTATATTGTATTAAATGACTATTTATATAACACTGTAGATCATCTACATTATCAACACATTCACTTGGTACTAGTATCCGATAACATGTTTCGTAACATTGTAACTGCTGTCATCTGGACAGAAATAGAGCTAATACATACTGAAAGTATTGCAACTAATACCTTTTAATATCAAGCATAATTGTTGAAAATTATGCAAACATTTTTATTGAAATTTAACCCTGCGATCAACATACAAGTAATAAAGTCATTATAAAGTGTTGACGAACGACACCTCCGTCAGCTGGTTTTACCCACGAACGTTCCCTAGTCTGTCGATCAGGAATCCAAAGGGAAGACACATGACGACTGGCCTGAAACATTTTGATGTATTTATTATGCTTGTATGAAGTCAATAGCCGTTGCACGACCAGTTGGATAGTAATATCGACAACATATCTGGTGATATATCTTAGTATATCATTTGAAACGAGTTCATCTTAAAATCGTAATTTGTACGAGTACACCTTGGAATTTTTATACCATTCTTACGTTTCCGATTGGGTATCAAACAGAAAATATTGAATATTAGTACTTGCTTTATATTAAACAATAAAATTGCTAGTTCTTGAAACGCCATTTGAAACATGTTGTATGAAATATACTTATTTTACCTTCTTGTGAAATCCAATATTGAATATTCTAAAATCTATTTTGAGTTTTTTGCCTCCGTGGGCTTGTACATTTTTGTAGGTATCTAAACGTTAGGCTTTGAGCATTACTGACGAGTCCCATACAGCAGCCTGTGTGGTGCAGTTTAATTCAGTTTTGGTTCGGTTGTATATTTAAAACGTGAAAAATGTGCGTGTATTCAATTACATATATTTAGAAGAAGATCTTCAATTTCTATAAAACGTTTGTATTTTTTATAGTTGATGTTAATATTTTATTCTAAAGAAATTCCTAAAATATTATACACTCCATCTGGAAACAGAAAATAAAATAGTATAGCGAAACTCTCCTAGTCCGAGACACACCATACAGCTGTGTCATCCTTCTATGACTTACCAGTGAAATAAGGGACACCATACAGCTGACTCCACCTTCAAATACTCGTCAATGATGTTGAGGATACCATATAGCTGTCACGTCCATCTGGGACTCGTTAGTGAGGCTAGAAACACCACACAGCTGCGAAGTCCTTCTTTAACTCAACAATGCTGCTTAACATGAATTTAACGACAATCAAATACAACTTAGCATTCATTATAATAACAGAAATAACAAAATTAAAAGAAGTAGACGATACAGAGACATTTTTTGAATTTGATTTGCAAGACAGGAGCCGAAACCTTCTGCAAGATAGAATACACTGATACACATATATATGGCAACCTAAGTTGCAATGCAGACTTGAAACAAATTGACAGATTATGCAAGCTATGCACTCTAGTCATGCTTTTTCGCACATACGAAATTCACTTATAAGATTTTGTTGGTAGTTTTTTTATTGGTTAATCCAAAAGGTAACATAGTGATAATGACAATCTATATTTTAATTAGATTGTTATAAATGATATATATACCAAGTCTTTTGTATAACATCTGCCCCAAACATTGAGCAAAATAAATTAATCAATATATCAATTAATGCCAAGCATATATTAAGAAAGGGAAATCATATAAACATTCAATTTATACAAATCTCGTGAATTGTATAGAAGACATTTACCGTCATGTATATTGCGTAAACAGGTCAACACTGTTAAGAATGGTAGTTGTTACTCCTGCTGAGCGCTAAGCATTTAAGCATTTGGACTGATTTGCCCGTTGTCAGTATACTGCGACCAGGTGGGGTATCCTGCTGGGTGTCCTCGGCAGTATGCTTCAGTGAGAAAGAACTATAAGTCGGCCAAGTTTCGGACAATCACAAGGAGACTTAACACGAACATACCACAGCCTCCCAAAACACACATACGCGCTCACCACACGCATGCATATCGCACGCACGGTAGGCCATCCTTATATGACATAAGCTGTTGATAGGACGTGAAACAATAATTAACAAATCGGCATCTATAGCTGAAATCGTAATGATATCAACTGTGAGATGTAAACACCATAGACAAGGGCAGTATGGATGTTACTGGTTAAAATAGGGATTTGGAAGTTAAAATCATCATCATATAGCTTGGTAGTAAGCTGATCGTGCTTGTTTCGCTGTAAGTACAGATCGAGGTAAGTATATGTTGTTAAAGTGTCGGTAGTGTCATTGATTTCTAGGTTTACCGAGTACATCTGATCATGCTTAATATAATGTCCGGCTCTTAGGAATGCCTACAAATACGCGAGTTGTTTACAATGATGTACGGTTAATGCCTACCACCTATCTTTGATAAGTTATTTTAACTCTCTTTCACAACTGTGCTTTAAACTCGAAGATTTGGAGGTAGACACGGACATCATACAAATCAACAGAACTAGTGTCGGGGAGTCAGCTATTGAACACATACTCCTGAATGCAACAATAATTTACTTTTGGAAGAAATACTGCTAATTCACAATATGCTAGTTAACTAACGACATTAAAAGTTGGCCAAAATATTCCAGATATTGCTGACAATTTTAGAGACGAAATTTCGGCTACACTACGTCAAGACGACGTTTGTATGTCATCACAATATTTTACTTATGCGTTGTGGTAACTTCTATGACATTTGTACAGTAACTCCGAAATGTGGGGAAGCGTCAAAACAGACAGCAAAGTGTTATGTTTTACTGCACTAAGATTAGAAAATCAATGTTTTCAGCATAACGTGGATAACATTGTCATTGTATATTTTATGAAACTCTGGTATACTAAAAACATTGACATGGAATATTAATAGGACACAGTCTGGTTTTCATTTGGGATTTTGTTGAAATCTCTCACAAAGAGACTAACAGCATATCGATTAGCCTTCGTATTTTAAACTTTCATGAGGTTATGAACGTTAATGGATTGCATCGTATTTATATTACAAAATTAAATAATTTTAATTTAAAACCAATGTCAACATTTTAAACAGCTAATTAAACCTTCGCTGAATGAAGTATTATTCGAAGCGAAAGAACATGATTCCAAAGAGAGTTAGCCGGAACAAGACAGAAATAGAAAATAAAAAAAAGAATAAACGCATTAAAAGTCGAAAAAGCGTATCTAAATATAATGCAATATGCGTCTACAATTTTTGCATTTAACTCAGTTGATTTGCTGTTGGTACTTTCCTCTGTTGTGTAAATCGGATATTTGTGTATACGTACATGTGAACAATACACGGGTATCTACATATGTTAGCAGGCATAATAGGTCTTTAATATGGTTTTCATGTAATGTGCATATCTTTAACAGGATGTATTGCTCAAAAGAATGCGGGAATTAACGAAAAAATGAATAAATAAAAATGAATATTGATGTGTTGAAGCTGTCATAGATATCGACAATGTGATTGTATTACTAAAAACAATGCTTGAGTATTTTGAATACAATGCAGGATGTGTAAAAGTGGCCTAGTTTGATTCCCACATACCATGACCAAAGTTCATGAATATTGTCAAGCAAGTAGTTGGTCATCAAGTTTGATAATATGCAAAGACTTATGTGCAAGGTCACAGTTGTCAATGAGGTAAAAATCTTTACGATTTTTTAAACATAAACTTACTAAAGATGACATAATTCATCCTTTTTCATGGTAAATAACAAATGTTTAAGACAAAACATGATATAGAAAAAATATTAAATCATTGACAATGACCTGGTTTTATCACTGAGCATACCGATCTATATTCTGCAAAAAAAGAAACTCGCTTAGCACCAAGGGGAAGCAACTCAATTTTAATTCCATACGGTATGTAAGATCTACCTTCTCTTTTCAAACTCGTTTGATTACCCCGCCCGTCGAATACGGATTCTTGACTCATAATAATTTACTAATTTTTAAGCTACATATACATTTTAAACTTGAACAAAAATAAGAATTTGGATGGATGGCTATCAATATATTACACTAGGTTTTGCTTGGAAATTTTACGCCATTAGATCTTGTGTAGGTTAAAAGTCCGTCAAATGTTTAGCCAGCAATTTCCAGTCCTTTTTTTTTTTGCTGTCTGTCAATTAATCAAAATCACAAACATGGACACGTTTTCTGGATTTGCCGACGGTCAACATTGATGTAACTTTGTGTAAAGCCGTGATTCTAAGATATGCAGTTGACCCCGATAGCCATGACATAATCAAAAGAAATCACAAATATACAACAAAATGGTGACGTCGCTGTCCATAATCTTAGTCAAACGGTCGCGACATCTAACGTCGGTCTAAGGAAGGATAACATATCAGTCTGATATCCAGGTCCTAATTTTTACTAATATTTGGTTTAGGAGTATTTGAACGCGGTAAGCGTATATTTAAAAGTGAGAAGCTATTGGATTACCATATTCCCTAATGAGTGACGGTTGTTAATCATGTTTTACAAGCTTTAAAGTTTTTTTTTCTTTTAAAATTAGATTAACGAGAGGTAGATAAACATGATCAATAAAAAAAAACTTTGTTTGGGAACCTCCATATATCTGATTTTGACATCTAGATGTGTAATTAGTAACAATCATAACAACTGAACACCGAGACGATGCAATACGTTGACACAAACAGTTACTGGATTTCAGTGTGTTAATGATATGTCGTTTTACGTTTTTACAAATTCGATTTTCTACGATGGCCGATAGCAGTCGCCAACAAGCAACTACAATGTATGTCATTTATGTTCATGAACACTTCTTAAAAACTGGACATGTGCACAATATAATTGTGATAAGACGTTTATTAAATATATGCAAGTAGATATATTCCCTTGCTTACTTGAATTGACATTCAATCATTAAGGTTTGTTTTTGAATAATCAATAAATGACCATTATGTGTAACAAGATCAATATTTTATAATGACTTCCCATTTAGTATATGCAAATCAAAATTGGTTAAGTGTTAAACATTCATTTGACTAATCGTCAGTGTGTCTAGTCATTGTAATTATCCAAAATTACACTAGCGTCATATTGACGTTTGAAAATTTCCTAATGCACGTACGTATGTATGTGTTTGTCAATATTGCTGTTGTGGCACAGAGAAACTACACCAATTTACAGTTTTCGTTTCCTCGCTTCTCAAGGAACCAACTAACCTATTGACTTTTGACATTGTCCCTATGTATACAAGATTGACCCACAGATTAAATGTTTTGGATTCACTCATTAGCCACTGAATTATGAAATTTCAAAAAAAACAACATATACATGTATATAGCCTGATATATAAAAATATTCATGTGAAATTCACCCAATTTCAAAATGGTCATCATTAAGAAATGTTTGATTAGAGGGACGCCACATCTGTATATCAAGTGCTATATGATACTCCTAACGTTTGCTACAAACCATAATGGCCAAATGGAATTAAAAAGTTTTGATGATGTACTCTAGAACATTAACACTGAAGTCTTTACAAAAAATCATTTTGTAGACGGTCTTAAAGAAAATACGATGAAAAATAGGTCAAAGGTATAAATCAAGATACGACAATGCATGAAACGTGATACCATCCAGTCATTCTTCACGTATCTTTTATATTGTAAAACATAAAATGGACATAAATTAGGAACATTGTAAAAAAAGTCATCGTGACGTTACGATGACCCTAGGTCGTGTTATTGTGATCTCACTGATACAAATTAGCATGGAAAATGCAACAACTACGATCTACATGAAGAACATAGGACACTTTGTTGATGCTACATCATACTATTAGATACTTTGTAATTTACATATATGGTCAGATATGTATGTGTACCAGACTATGTGTTTGTGGTATAATTGTAGTAGGGATGAAGTAGTAATTTCAGGGAACTTAAATTCAGTGACTACCCTAGGTTTATCTACTCCTGGATTCCGACTCTCCGGTCGAATATCTTAAGCTACGATGTTGATATGACAGGATTTGTTTATTATGAATTTACATATTACTCATGAAACGCTTCGGGTAATCCAACCCCATTAATTTTGCAACCGTAGTGTCATCACAGGCAGGCTACCCTACAGACCGCTTGAGAAAATATGAAGAGCTGACGATCTACTGTTCTGTATCGTCCCACAAACCTGTCTCCACTTCCTTGCGCTTTCCAGTCGGGTTTGCAGCGCATTCAATACCCTGTCGGAGAAAGGTCCGTGCGAGGACAGCAGCCAATCGACCCTTTCGGTAGAAAATACATTTGGTGAAGGACAACTCAACAGACGCTATCCTATACAAAACAAGGCACCGGGCATGCCTGAGGAAGCTAACTGTAAGTGTTTATCTACCGGTGTTTCTTATCGAAGCTATGTTTATGTATGTACTTTCTTAAATCTGTCACGCAAATAAACACACCCTATCCACGACTTACAAGACACATTCACTTCTGTCACAGCAGCATTTTATATATCTCAGTGTAATTATGCATATACTGATTCACGTTATGCCAGGTGATTTGTATTATTACATGTACTACACTGTAATTAATCAGCAAATTGTGATACTGGCCCTGTTATTAGGCCGATGCCGCACTCCGACTGGCTGACTAATGACACTTTTATTGATTAAATAATTTGGCAATTATATAATAACAACTAAAGATTAAACATGGTTATTTTCAATAGTAAGAAAATATAACAGTTTGCTAACTTGACATAGAATCAAAATATTTCTTTTTATTCTGTGGAGGCATGATATTGATGTTAATGCTACCTCATGATGTGTTTGCCGCAGAGAACAGAAAAAAGGGTAGACAACACTGCTAAAAGTTTGCTATTGCACTATTGGATTACATGTAGGTGTACAACTACCCAAAAGCTAAATTACCCAGTCCTTAAATATATTGAAGTCACACTGGGTCTTGTATTGACTGTTCCTTGACTTAATGAAACAGTCACTTTTAAATTGTCGTCGTCATGACCGTTGCTTAATATGTCGTCACTGAGTGTCTGACTCATCGTATCTACTAATGTTGTGCACTAATACAGCCAACAAGTTCTCACCTTTTTTATCGGATATGTCAGACACTCGCTCCATCATCGGATCAGTCTAGAAATGTTCCGAATAGCGTTTGTGCGTTAAATTGGCGCGTTTTCGATATTTGTCCAGTTTACCTCATATTGGCAAAGTTTGTCGATACTTGCCAAGTTTACCCCATACAGGCCACGTTTTGTTATGATAATGATGAGACAATTTTATTAACAATATGCACGTAGTCAATTAATAATTTATTATATCATGTCAGGATGGATATTAAATCCTGTCCTTCACTTTTTATTTACTATGTATATATTTACCCCCTAACAGTTTGCATTAAAAGTAAACATGAATAACAATTTCAAAATACATACTTTACAACTGTAGTCTGATGTCACTTAATGTCTGTTTTATCAGTGTGCTGGAGATACAGCGTGCTGTTCTGCAACACCTTCCTTGTATTTGGATTGTATTATTCTATGAATCTTCCGGTCGGGTTACAGAGTGAAATTATGAACAACTTTGTAAGTATTTTACAGCTAACACATTTATGTTCTATATTAATCACACAAAAAAACATTCGTCCTTCAGTGTTTGTCATATTTCTGTGACGCAAAGCACACTCCTTT
Source organism: Pecten maximus (assembly GCF_902652985.1). Taxonomy (NCBI): domain Eukaryota; kingdom Metazoa; phylum Mollusca; class Bivalvia; order Pectinida; family Pectinidae; genus Pecten; species Pecten maximus. The sequence continues at coordinate 41,545,802 of NC_047015.1, read as the reverse complement.
GGGTGACGATCATATCTTGTACAAAACCTTACAATCCGTGAGTATCAATCACCCACATTTTAGTATACAACTACGACACACACCTCATTGGATGACAAGGTATACTACATTTTAGGACAAACAATAAAGACTTTGTAATTTGAAGTACAAACCGCTTTGTGATTCAATTCCACTATGATATCACATTCATGATTGCAGTAGCAATTTGATGGCTATAAATTCGCATCAGACAGACTATGTAAACTAAGTTAAGACACATAAATTGCAGTTGTTTTTGTTAAAAAGCCGTATAAATTAAAGCGTCATACATTTGTATGCAATACATTATTATGTAGTATATTGCTATTTTGTTCTTTAATCATCTAATGCTTCGCAGAATATTTCAGATCAACAGTGGTCTAATGGTATTTTCCGAAACAGTGTACACTACATGTTTGTGTGTATCTTGTCTGTTATGCTTTTACAGAATTCTACAGTAACAGACAGTAGAGGTAACCAGACCGTCTGTAAAGTGTGTCTTGGTCTCGGAGAGGTCCGCTATAATCTGTTATTCTCCACAATGAGATGGGTGTAAGTGTTATTATTGCGCATACCAGATCTGTTAATATGACGCTTCCACCTTCAAAACACTATGTCGTGTTACCATTGTACTTTTCGAGTGCTTTCCATGTTTTCATAAAATTTGAGTTTGATATCAACGTTAAAAGCTCTGAAGGAGATACATTATGAACCTCATAGCAAGATGAAATGTCTATCTGTTCATCAAAACATGTATTTATATTATATAAATTTTGACTGTATATATGTATCTCCAGTTATTGGTAACCCTTTCCTTTTGTATAAGATTAAAATGTTATTATATCACTTGGAAAAGAACTATTTTTTCGTCTTGAAGAAAGATTTCTCGTTTTGCAGGTCAGCTATGTGGAACTTACCCACCGGTTACATTGTCGACAGACTTGGAAATAGTCGTAAGTATATCAGGTATCTAGTTAGAAGTAAAACTGTGATTCATCAATCCATATATTTGATTCGACAGTTTATTTCTCGGCAAATAAATCAGTTGATGCACTTAGCTACATTTAAATTATTGTCTACACTCAGTATTTATTTATTTATTTTCATTTATTTGTTATTCAAGGGCTAGAACAAATAAAAACATAAATTTAAAATGAATAAGAGCTTTTGAATATTAAATCAACTTCTGTCACATCAATCTGCCTCACGTATAATACACAGCATCCAACAGACATTGCATATCTTTCTGATTTTTTTTTTTTTTTTTATTTCATTTCAAATATTTTATTATCAAGTAATTCATATATGTATAATTACATAAAGATATAAAAATAATGGATTAAGCCTATACTGGTTCTTTCCAAAAATATATTTTCCAATCTTATGCTATGCATACAAAGGGACGGATGTCTTTTAATAAAAAATAATACCATTATTAGTGTACATTTTATTTCAAGTGATACATATTGTACAGAACATATATCACTTATATCGACTCAAGCAATCATATGATAATGTGTAGAAAATGACTCTAAAACGCACATATAAACAAGTGAGATTTAACCTCCAATTTGACCAGAATTTTCGATTTTCTTGTAAAATAGTGTAAGCTGTTTCTTGAAGTGGTCGCTACATTTCCAAAGCACCGGTTAACATAAGTCACGGTGCGAGATTTGGAACGCATAACAAGGATTCCGTCTCCGATCGTAGAGAGTGTTTTCTGATTGTTCCAATTGTTGTTGTGTAAACAACTGCTGGTCTTTCTTAAAGCTGTGTAAAAGTAACACGTATCGCGTTTGCTGACTCCTCTATACTTATGCATTGTAATCCAGGTTCAGCTATTCTACTGACCATGGTGACATTGCTGGGTTCATCTATGTTCACCCTAGGTGCCCTTTTACATGTACCCGCAACCACACCAACATACATACTGATGGTGGCCGGACGAATCACACTAGCCTTTGGAGACGGACCAATACGAAGTATGTATCAACTACCAGTGTGCAATAACCACTTAATAATTTACCCTTGGTTGGTCAGTTCATCTACAACTAGTCAGAAATAATATTTACACCGAGATTTAATTGAAAATATATCTTACACATGATCAGTCTACAGCTCATCAATGTCCACAGTTCTGGCTGAAGAAGGCAACTGGGTGGTTGCTAGAAGCTAACTGTATATATTCTGCTGTTGGTTTTTGTTAAATATACTATTAAAATATAACGTTTCTAATCGATATCAGCATGTTTAATGATTCCGCATATAATCATGCTAAATCACTTCTTCAAGAAAATGTTGTTTTTTTTCATTAATTAATTCCATTAATTCTTTAAGTGATTTGAACTGTAATGATGTCAAACTTTATAGTTGAGATATTTCAATATCAAATGAATACGCATTTTTTTCACAGTAATTCAGGCAAGTGTTGTTGCTCATTGTTTTCCGGGAGACACCTTTATGCCAATGGCATTTGCACTGATAGGCATTCTTGGATCAGCATTAGGCTTTATCGTTTCGTCTAGTGTAGCGGCTACAGTCGGGTTTCGCGCAGCCGTGTGGCTTGGTACGTTTTTAATTATAACTGATAAACCATTACTTTGTGTTCTTAGCTATTGCGGGCAGTCATTTTATCATAAATAAAATTTCCTATTAATCCATAATGGTTCAATTTGTGATGTAAACGAGCGAGCAAATGTGAGAGAAGAATGTTTCAATATCATAATTTTAAAGATTTCTATGGTTGGTTGACTTATGACGCCAAGATACTTAAGCAAAGACTAAATTTTTGGTTGAAGGTGTTGCAGCTTGTGGATTTAGCGTTTTGTGTGCGATTGGCCTTAGATTTCTTCTTCAAAAGCAAGACGTTTTGGATCCACATGATTATCCAAAACACCAAATTCCTGTAGGTACCATTGGAATAGTTTAATGTAATGATATACTAGACAGTTAAAATTGACTTCATATTAACCCTTGTTGCTTCTTTGTATGAAATAGCTGTATGGAGCAAATTGATATATTTCAAATATATTGTATTCTCATATTATCTGTATTTTTCCCAAAATCATTACAGACAATGACAGACATTTGTTCTTTACCAAGAGTATTCTGGCTGTATATATTTGCACTTGGGTTTAGCTATGGGGCTTGGACCTGCAAACAAACCAATTTACCGTACGTATTTTTTTTTTGTTTTTTTTAATTTTGTCTGCTTTTCCTATCACTCGAATCCCAGAAATCTTCAATATTGATCATTTGGCATGTTTCCACACGATAATATGTTATTTATTTCGTGTAATTGTAGGGATTATCTGGAGATACGCTATGGTTATACAATGACAGAATCGGGATACATTGTCAGCGTCCCTTGTTTTCTTATAATGTCTGGTCCTGCCGTATGTATACTATTGGTAAGTACAACTGGCTTCACTCCAATGACTGTCCAATCTTTAATTCCACGGCGTCATTTTGACAGTATTTTGTTTATTGTTAGGGGTTCAACGTCCTCGCAACGGTTATATCGGGAGGGAGCGTGTATCACTTGTACTACAACTTCAGGGCGATGGCGTTAATGATCAAGATAAGTCAACAGCGAATATCCGAAGGTTCAAAAAGAACTTTTTATAGTTTATGATAAGAGATATGTAACATTTTACGACAAACAAATTGAAGCCAAGTTGTTCTGACCTCAACTTGATGAATCAACATGTCTGCTTCATTGAATATGAATTCTTCACTTATAATTATACATTTACAGAAAAAAATCGATTGTTTGGGTGTTAGTCTGACTTGTGGCATGCTTTGGATGGTGATTGTTTATGTGATGTTGGGGTTCTTTCCGACCATTCATCCTCTCATACTAGCGATGGCGGATGGAATAGGGACAACTGTAGTCGTGGTAAGTTAAAAAGATGACGTAGATATTGCAAACCATCCATAAGAGTCTTTGGTCATTGGTATATACTTCTGTTGTGTGTAAATGTTGTAGGTAATCACTTGGCAGCTTCTGATAATCATCAGCAAACCATTCACTGTTGCAACTCTCGGAGGGATCATGTATTTCGTGAGACATCTCACTCCAGCGGTCCTTTTAATTATTGCAGGATATATATTGAAGAAACCTGAAGTGTACGTATTATTCTATGCTATAACTTACACAATGTACAATGAGTTAAATATCTAAATAACTGAAAAGTAGACAAAATTTACAAAGTGACTGTCAATACCGCAGCCTCCCAAAACACACATACGCAATCACCACACGCATGCATGTCGCACGCACGGGAGGCCGTCCTTAAATGACCTTAGCTGTTAATAGGACGCTAAACAAAATAAACCAAACCAAACCAAACTGTCAATATCAGGAAAATAGAAGAATGTGATAATATAAAATAAAACACAGGGAATCCTCAAAGCACATCAGAGAATATTAAAAACTAATATTTTGTTCCTCGTGATTTTTTTTTTTTTTCTTTCGAATGTCAATCACTCGTTGTGATATGAAAATATAGATATGTATTTACGTGCTATTAGAAATTACAAATGACAAATAAATTTTATTATGTCCATTTTTGCTTCTCACGTTATCGATGATGACGGAATACATTTATTGCAGTTTGCAGTATTTGAAGACTGGATATATTGTAGGCAGATACGGCAACTTTGGAGATTTTGAAATATCATCCTTGTACTCAGAGATCGATTCAATCAGAGATTTCTGATTAGGCACTGACATTCAACCGATTATGTGGCAACAACGAGAAATAACGGCAGAAACGTCTCAACGTACTCCAACCTAAAACATTAGAAAGCCACCATTGAAGAATTGTGTAACACCTACAAATTTTGCTGACACAATGCTATCAATTTAAAAATGTATACTAATTCAAAAAGTAACTGTAGATGTAACGTAACGTAATAATATCCCTCTTATTGACTTTATGTTTCTTCTTTTACATAGTACTGACGTAACAGAAGTCCTGCATTCATATCAGCATTTCTTCCTGGTGATTATAAGTGTAAAGTTCGCGGGTTTGATTATCGTCCTAGTGATGAATGTCCAGGATATCCGAGAAGTAAGCATCTATCGAATTAAATAACTGTACATGTTTATATATAAAATGTCTGTTTTAAGATTTTGATGCTGAATGGTGCTTAGTGATTGGTGAAATAAGAGAATGCCTACATTATAACGAAATTCAAATTCAATGAATCCAGGGCGAACAACGAAATAAATTGATTTGGATGACCAATGAATATTTCCAAATTAGATCATGATGCCTTCCATTAAACTTTTCCATGGTCTCCATCAACCTGCATCTCTCGAAACTTTGTGTTATTTTTCTATAGTCGGCATCTGTAGCAGAAATCGTAATAATAGGAACCAGTCCGTGAATATCTATTCAGTTTGGGCATGTTAATACCGTCGATAGGGGAAGCGTATATGTTACTACAAAATGTAGTTAGAATAAGAAAAAGAACAATAAGGATATTGAAGATACCACGCTTATCATGCCGGTCAGTAGTAATCTGAAGAATTTTGATCTCTTTCGAAATTCTGGGTCGACAAAAATCAGACCTCCTGCCATAGTACAAACGGGGTAATGCCAGCCCTATCTCAGCCGCGAAATGTAATTTGGCTGTAAAATAAGTGGGCTATTCTGTTTATGTCTGCTGACATATATGCATGTAGGGAAAAAACATTTATCGCTGTTGCGATATATTCAACATTACGGTATTAAAAACGGCGCGAATTTCCGACCTGAAGGCCGTTGGTCATCTTCGCTAACCAAGGGTTACCCTACGCTAATATCCATTTCTCCCTGTGAAATGGTGATTAGCGTAGAGTAACCCTTGGTTAGCGAAGATGGCCGTTAGTATGACACGTGACCTTATGTAACTCGGCTCATATAAGTGTTTTAAAAGACAGATAAAACATCAGTAATTTAAAATTAAGTACATGGCATTTCTGGTTACGAAGTAAGTAAAGATCGAGGTTAGTGGCTATCTATTGTTAAAGGGTCGGTAGTGTCCTTGTTTAATATAATCTAACAAAGTATGTTCTGTAGACATCGATATATCGATCAAAGTGTAAGGATTTGGCAATTCAGCAGGAGGCTTGTCGAATGCTAGCCAGTCAAACGCTTACACGAAGATTGAGATATCATTGTTCGCGGAACAGACCTATAATTCTGTTTCTCACCTACATGCAAGTAAGTGTAAATACCTCATTGACATGGTTAATAACGTACTTTTTGTTGATAAAATACTGTCAATATACCTATAGATGAAATCGAAGGACTTTGTAGAGTATATGTTACCTGTCATTATCAGTTCTAACATAAAGCCTCGTACAAAATTAAAAGAGTTCGGTCAACAAAGAATAAACAGTTTCTATCAATGTTGTGACAACAATATGTTGGGAGATCTGGTTACCAAATTCAGCAAGGATGTCATCGATGAGAAATAAAATCCTTATTACAATTTCATATTCTGTATATCTCTTTGGAGCCCTGGTTGTATGCTTGACGAAATATGTTCTGTTAAGTTAACAACAATGCATTTATAACGCTATTTGTCTTTCTTGGATAAGTAATGTTCATTCTCTTTCAGAACTGTGTTTTAAACCCGAGGATTGGAAGGTGGAAAGGGAAAAATGATACGGAATCAACAGAACTAGTGTCGGGGACTCAACTATCGAACAAGTACTCCTGAATACAGCAGCAATTTACCTTTAAAAATCAGCTGCCGATCTGCTAAAACTTAATCTACTGACGGCATTCCAAGTTGACCAAAAAAGATCTAGATGTTGTTAACAATTGTAGTGAAGGAATTTCGACGACACGACCTTTGTTTGTCAACACATATATCAGGTGTAAGTGGTGCAATCGTTTTATGACTTCGTTACTTGTGAAATAGGATGAATGTTCCATCAAAAATGGGTGTTTTGCTGCGATCAAATTAAGATTTAATGTTTTCATTCTTACGTAAATACACTAAACTTACACCTACAGATGAAATCTCATAAGTTAAAAAAAAATGGGTTCATTATGTGCTAATCGGAACCCCTCGTTTACGTTTACCAGCGATTAAGGATATTCCGAAAGATGTGGTGTAGATATTTACACGAGGAAGAAGTAACGGATGGGAGGTCAATATAACATATAGTATTATATAACATTAACGGCTACGGATGTTAGCCGACCTTATATTATATATTTCAAGAGCGTGCGGTTTTCATGAACAGATATTTAAATAAAAGTCATTTGGATGTAAGACTCAAAAGAACTAATGACTGAATGGAAATCTCTACAGCGTAGTTTTATTATCAAGAATGATGCTTTTTTTTTAAAGAATGTATGATGTGTAAAAGTGACCAAGATGGATTTGTACCGCGTACGAGAACGCCGTTCGCAGATTTTCAAAGGATCAGGCATTTTTCAGCTTGAATACATTTTTACTTGTGTTTTTATTTAATGTTATCAAATTATCTGTAACAGAGATACAAACATAATAATCATTCCCTATCTTTACATTTTTATTTGTGTTTGTATTTAGTGTTATCAAAAATGTAATCGACATTCTTCTTGCAATGTTATACGAATAGACGTGTAACAGCCGGACAATAATTAGAATCGCTAACCAGCTGGTTCCAATTAGACGGTAAAAGTTGTCAACTACAGCATTAAACAAATATAAGTTCCACAGTATCATCATTTGTATTCGATAACTATAAGATATGTGAATCATTTTATTTTTTTATCGTTCAATTTTAGTTTATTCTACCATTTTCAATTCATATCTTATTTGAGGGGAAAACTCAAAGCAGAAACGAAAAAATTGAAAGAGAATCACTGCGCATTCACACTAATTGCGCATGTGTGCACCGATCTCATTATGGAAAATGTTTTAAATAGTAAGGTTACATAATACACAACGTAAATGTCAATAATTTGTGGTCATCAATAAAAAAATAAGCATGGTTCCCTTCTATCTTTGTAAGCGGAACGCAGCCAAGACAGTGGGCAGAGAACTAAGGAAGGGCAGCTTATAATTTTATATATTTCAACGCGTTCTATGCTCAAGTTACTGCGAAATAAAAATACTTCCTCGCACTAAGGTTAAAGATCTAGAAAGAGAGTAAATAATAAAATACTTATATCACTTACTTATGAAATAATAATATATTTCTAGATGTGATATCTGCATGTGTAATAAATAACAATCGCAACACTTTGATACTTAGACGATGCAGTAGAATGTTGGTACAACGCGTTGGTTTAATGACTAACAATGTTAGTTAGTTGATATTTTAATTCAATACAGGTACTTGGTCCTCTTTACAGTGATCGCTGTCCAATTCTAGCTTATATCTGTTTTAAAACTTTAAAAATTAAACCTTATAAAAAAAACTATCTTCAATTTTAATGAAGCTCAATGTAAGGATATTAACAATGGATAAATAAATGTTGCTTGGGATAATTTATGTTTGTAATGCTAATGATAATATAAATGAATTATATCCAATTGTCTTAGAAAAAATACACTACTAACACACATATACCATATAAAACAGTTATTGTATATCCTGATGACAAATTATGGATGAAGGTGAGATTAGGCACAAATTAAGACAAAAACAACAGATTACATAGAATTAAAAGTTGCCAATGTTACTGCTGTTATATCTATCTTTATTAAGATGTTGGAAAAGATTATTTTTAAATATACTTTTAATTATATTTCTATTCATAATATGTTAAATGAACACCAGTCAGTTTTTCGACCCCCTGACTCAACAGTAAATCAATTAACTGATATCTATAATACTATAAGTAGTAATTTGGACCAAGTAAAGATATGCGCTTTGTTTTCTGGGATATAAGTGAAGCTTTTGATAGAGTTTGGCATTCAGGTCTTTTACACAAATTAAAAACTAATGGCATTAAATGTAGATTAGTTGATTGGTTTAAAGCTTACCTATCTGACAGAAAACAAAGGGTTGTCTTTGAAGGTTATAAATCAAGCACTAGACTTATATCTGCAGGAGTTCCCTCAAGGATCTGTCCTTGGTCCCTTTATATTTCTTCTTTTCATTAATGACATCACAAAAAATGTAACTTCTAATATAAAATTCTTTGCTGATGACACATCCCTCTATGTTATAGTACACAATAATAATGACCTATATACACCTACTTGAATGATTTATGATTATTTGCACAACATGGATATCACAATCACCTAGGCCTAACATTTAATAGTAAAGGAACACGGGTGGAAAATATCTCACATATTTATCACAAAGCTACCTATAGACTAAGTATACTTCGTGTTCTAAAAAATCAGTTGATAGAAAAACATAAAAAAAAATTTATATATACTTCATATATTAGACAAGTATTGGAATATTCTGATGCTGTGTGGGATAACTGTACCAAAACATAATCTGACCTTCTTGAATATCTCAGAAGAGGTACTCCTCATCACATTTTATATACGGAAACACAACTAGAGTCATTAAGCTCAAGATGACAAAATAATAAACTAATACTAATGCAATCACGAACTACTAGCTATATGAAAAATGTCTTTCCTTCAATAATGAATATGTGGAGTGCACTTGACAGTACCTTAAGAGACTCTACTTCGGTTTCTTATTTTAAACGTAGTATAAAATCAACTATCAATTTGAATTGCTTCTGAAATTTTAATCAATTCTATTCCGAGGAAACTTTACATAATTTTATGTCAACTTAAGAATTTTAAAAGTGATTTAAATAGTGATAGATTCCAAGATCACCTGGTGGATAAGGCTTCCTGTGCGTGTGGTGCACCTGGAGAAGAAGATACTAAGCATTTTTTTTCTTTCAATGTCCGCTATATTCCAACTTAATACACCATATTACACCCATTTATAATTTATCAGGTTATATAAATCTTCATTGTTTATTATACAGTATCCTCAATACAGCTGATCATTTAAATAAGTTTATACTTTATCAAGTTAACTTATATATTTGATCTTCTGAGCGCTACTCTATGAACCATGATTTTGGTAGCAAACATACTTTGTATACAGATATATATTTCTATCTCTAGCAAGTTTTGCTTTTTTATATTGTTACAACATTCTAGTATGAATGTTTGAATGGATGTGTGAATGAATTCTTATCGTCTTAGTCTAGTATACGTACATTTAACTTTCATACTTTACGATTATACGTTAGTATCAAAAGAGGGAGCGTTACATCTTTCTGTCAGGTCAAAGCTGAATTTTTTTCTGGAAGAAGACTTATATAGGCTTAGCCTGTTGTCTGATCATTTTAACAATGCTGTAGTTCCATGCATAAATATTTTTATGTATTACATACATGTAGATATTGTCAATAAAATATTTTGAAATTGGTTTAATGGATTTCATTGGGCCACACTATCTATATAAATAATCGTAACAATCAAAAACTGCAAGGAATGTATTACACTGACAAAATATGCCGTTTTTCAAGAAATTTTATGTCATTTTATTATTTTTTTTAATTCCATTTTCTTATGTCCATCTAGATATAGCGTATAATATACTAGCGAAGCGCTCCCAGACCAAGAAACACACTACAGTCGAGCTGATTCCTCGTGTTATTGTGCCCATGTATCAAAGCCGTGAACAGAATATTAATGATTACAAGCAGTATGCACAAATGATACTATGCATACATGAGTTATTTTTAATCCATAATGAGTTTTCGAATGTGTGCATTATAAATCAAGTCATTAGCTATCCTCGTTGAATACCAAAAACAAATATGTAGTATTTGTGTACTTGACTGTAAGCATCTATCCGTTAATGGTAATATATCAACCCCCATGAAATATAAATATGTTAGAAAATCGCTGTACCGAAAACAAATCCATTGTATGTAGTTACGTACCACACAAATGGTCACGGTTCACTGAAAAGGGGCACGGAACACGATTTACATATTTCAAGATTACAATGTACAATTATTATGTGATCATAACAACCCCATTGTGATACATATTTCTATATTAACCAATTGGTAGATTAATGTTATCTTGTTTAACGTCCTATAAACAGCACGGGTCATATTACAATAACGTCCAAATTAATCTTGACGTTAATATCAAACACCGAAAAGCACAAACAAATTATCAAAATAAATGAAAGGAAAACGATACACCTGTAAATATTACCTGTCATTATCCCTGAGTACATCACTATACTGATCACACTTCTGTGTCCTTTACGGCTAGATAGTGACAGTAATTCAACGGATGGATGCACAGTTTGGTTGAGGTTTGCGTCCCGACATACGACTGTAAGCTCTCCACAGACATCAAACGTAGTGAAGAATAAATGTATATAGATAAACCAGTATTCTACCCCGTAGTACACACTCATTTTAGATCCATACATTTTTATATACCATCTCCACAAAATCAATAGATGTCTCCACCAAGTAGAATGTCTACATGTGTCTCCATCAAATACCATACATTTGTGCAAAGTTATTTTTTCAATAAAGATTTGTCATATACATTTGAGAAGTAATGTACCTGTTTATTTAATAAGTCATTTATCTATTGTATTGTTGTTTCGTCTGTTTGTTTTGATGTTGACAAGAAATAAATAAACAAAATGATAAATAAATAAAAAAAAAAAAAAGAAGCAGTGTCATCAACTTGATATAGTGTAACAAGATGCCCATGGGCCTAAACGGTCATCTTTCAAACACTTACAGCAGAGACATCCCCTCAATCCAGCACCATTACCATAAATTGTCTATTCGCAGCCAGTTACATTTCAGATAAAAAAAATTGATCCATTTTCGCTTGAAGCAAAATTTAAGTAAATATGTTCCCATTTTTGGGCATACCCCTTTGTCCCCATTGGTTGGACGAGCCTCATTTATGTCAGTTAGGCTTGCCCTTCCCCAATGATGTTTTATACTAAATATGGTTGTAGTAAATTAAGGCATTAAGGAGAAGTATGTATTCCACCCACGGGTTAAGAAGGAGTAGGGTTTTAAAGCAAAAAATAACCAAAGTTCCCCTTTTGTGCCCCCATTACTTATGCCCCAGGGGTCAAATCAGCCGCATTGGGTTAAGACGGAGTAGCGTTCTGAAATAAAAAGTCGTACGGACGGCGCCAGGCGCACGACGCACGGCGCACGACGTCGGACGAAACACGATGGCTATAGGTCATCCTGATCCTTTGAGTCAGATCACCTAAAGATATGAAAGCCCTCCACAATTGTTTTTCACACCAAATGAGGATGAAATCTATCAAAGAGGTAAGGAGGAGTAGGATTTTAAAGCACAATTTCAGCAAAGCTCCCCTTTTTGGGTCCTTCTGTCCATAGGGGTCGGACCAGTCTCTTTTTTTTTTTTAAATATGACCGCCTTTCCCTAATTTTGTTTCACACCAAATGAGGATGAAATCCATCAAAGGGTAAATGAGGGGTAGGATTGTAAAGCAAAATTTCAGCAAAGTTCCCCTTTTTTGGTCCTGTCCCTCTGTCCCCAGGGGTCGGACCAACCTCATTCATATAACATATGAGGGCCCTCTCCCAATGATGTTTCACATCAAATTTGATAGTAATCCATCTGAGGGTTAATGAGGTGTAGCGTTTTGAAATAAAAACACAATTGTTAACATTTATTTTATTGATTTACCATAACGGTGTCATTATTGATGTTAACTTTATTTACATTACAACAATTTCGAAACAAGTTATACCAACTTATATCAATAAATCTTGTTGGCTGATATGAAAGCGCGCGAGAGGCTTTATTATGGGAGGAGTACCAAGCGAAACCCATGTTTTCGTAAATATGACCCCATACCTTTTTAAGTGCGATCGGGGAATCAAAGTATGTATGTTTATGTCAATATTGCCGATAGGGGACAAAGGAAAACCACTGATTTATCTTGCAATTCCCGTCTTCAAGAGAACAATCAACATCAAATTGAAAACTAGACTGTCGACATTGCCCTGTGTATACGGGTAAAATGTTTAGGATTCAGTGATATGCTGCTAAGTTAGGAAGCTCTGACATATATATACATGTACATAGCCTTATTGGTAATCAGAAATATTTATATATATTTACATTAAGTGTGCTAGAAACAATTGGCGAAAATTGCATTCATTTTTCATAACAACATAAGCCTCATTACAGTGTTTAGTAATGACGGGGACCGCATACCATGGGTAGTACTCTCCGCCGTCGGTATTTACAAGATCAATGTAATATTTACATGAATCCGATGTTTTTACGGTCTCCTAAATGTTCAAAACATGAAAATCACTCCAACAATTTCACTGAATAAGTATTGAAGATGGAACTACATTTTGTTTGTATAAAGACTCTTGGTTCCGCCTCTCCGGTCAAAGTAGCAACAGTAGCGATGTAAATATGACAGGCTTTTTTTTATTAAAACATTTTACACACACATTAATCTCACCTCTGACCCACTTGTAAGTCATGCAGCCTCTGGTGTAAAGCAGTTAAGGCTTTTAACCCTTATTTTAGACGAGCACTGGTTTCCAGCTGTTACCCAACAGACCTCGAAAGGAGATGATATAAAGATTCCACGAACTACTGTCTGTATCGCACCACCAGCATGTGGCTGCTTTCTTTTGAGTCGTGCTTGGATATGCAGCACATTTTATACCCTACCGTAGAAAGGTCGTGCGGTGACAGTAGAGAAGACACTGAGATTTTAAAACATGGTTTCGAAAACACTGATGTAGAAATGACTTCAAATTCGCGAATGATGAGCTGGTGTGTTCTCCTTTCTCCCACGTTTTAAAAATAACATAGGGGCAGGTATGTTATGACATTCATTATAGTCTGCTTCCTATAAATATCTTACAATACCTGGATTTTAACTGTGTTCTCCGACATTACCTGGATTTTACCTGCATTCTCCCACACTACATGGTTTTTACCTCTATTTTACACAAACTTTGAATTCATCTCATTTCGTTACTATTTAATGAATATTGTACATACCATATATCATTTTCATCAACTAGATTTGCAGAAGACATCTATAGTACAACAACATATATATTATAGATATTTCACTGTTTGAAATGATTAAAAATGCGAAACAAAATCACTTCAGGCCATTTACTACTATCCGATAACCCTTATCCTTATGGCTAAGTATCGCTGATATTTTTCTTGGTACTAATTAACTTAACTGATTACAAATCATATATACATATAGGATTGGAAAACAAGCTAAAAGCTTATACCAATTCCTTTCCAGCGTTAAATCATAGACATTTACTCACAATAATGAGACGGACAAATTAACTTCTCAACAAAATACTTCAGTTGATTACATAAGTGTATTTGATACTTTAAATTCCCCAAAAAAATGATGTAGCCTCAGCGGTGTTTGAAAACTAATCAAGATGTGGACATTATTAAAATCTTTTACTGTTACAAATGAACTCCTGAACAGGAATGAATATTTCTTCATTTTCCTTAGTGTTTAGCGATTGAACACCCCATAAAAAATATCTATAAGGTTTTCATTAATATCATACTTCGTCATTACATTTGATAAAAACTATTGTTGGATTAAACTATTGAGATCAAGATTAAGCTGTCTGATTTGTAAGTATACATGCATAAGGATGACTATGACTATCACTATTAGTGGAACCTAGAAAGTATCACTATTACAAAAATAAATGAATAAATAGAAATAATAAGCATACATAAAATCCAAGGGCCAAAGGCCCTGAGAAACGTCAGGGTCTGAGATCATAGAATAAGAAATTTAAAATTGGATTTTATAGTCAGACAACTACATTTGTATCAAATGAAATTTCTTAATCTGGTTATTCCTATTCCTATTCTGTATATATTCAAGAAAACATGTCTGTCACGCTGTCCCACGAGACATACACTGTATATAGGCCTATAGTTTTGACAAACAAGACGCCAGTCACGGATCAACAAATAATAATCTTATTTAATAAAATCTTCATAAAAAACGGCAATGTAGTTTGTTACAATTTGCCTTCATTTCATGTTGATATTTCTTGCGTATTCTAGCGACATACAAATAAATATGAATCTGCGAACGGTCGCTGGTTTAGTTACAGTAGACATAGCCGCCTTTTGGCCAACACGTGATGATCACGTGATTAGTCACGTGGCCGCTGAAGTTATCTCGTGGAATGTTTGGCTGAAAAGCTATTTATAGAATTGTAAACATTTGACTACGTAAACACGATTGGTGTTAGGCTTATATGAAATGCTCCTGCATATGAACTCAGGATGAACATATGAATCTAAGACATGATGATAGTTTCTCTGAGGAATGCAAGCTGAATAAGTGGGTGCATCTTTTCAAATGACACATTAATACAGTTATATTCCTGATTCAAATGCAATCTTATTATCACCAAAAATGATTCAAACTGATATAACTTTGTAATCCATGCTGAAAGGCATTAGTTCGTTAATTTATTTTACCAGCAGTTTACAACCACCAGCATTAAAACTATGCCGTTCGTCTTTTTTAAAGATATTTCTTGTTTTACTTTCGTTTTCAAGGCAGGATTGAGAAAGAACTACGTAATCATACGCCATTAAAATTGCATATACTGATGAGAAAAATGTTTATATTTATACTCTAAAATAGTCTAGAACACCAAATATTTATATTTCCTTTTTAATAATTGCAGTAAACACGGGAACCATCAGTTAAATCGTGTCGATAATTGCTGTTAAAATAGGAACTAAAAGGGAAAATATCAATGTCAGTGTCTTCCTTTTAATGGTTATCCATTTGTATTTTACAATAAAACACTTTAAAATGTACTTTAATTTCGAACCTTTTGCAACAGCATCTTCACAAATAACTATCACTGTTTTTGTTTTCTTGATAATATTATAAAAGTATATCAGGCAATATAAATGATGTAAGAGACACTTTGTTAGCTTGATGTTTTAGATGATATAAACATAAAATAGTTATTTTATGATATAGTTAAATAAATATTACAGAGTAATTATATATATATGAAATAAGTAAAGTGCAGATTCATATTATCTCTATTGCTTCATGCCGTTTTCTTGAACATATTGCACATTTTGTATTCTGCATTCCATAATCGATAACAAAGATATTATTTATTTATTAATTGTTTACTCAATTTAACAGACCCGAGGGTGCAATTACAGAATTGATGACAATACATTTAAGACAGACTTAACATTATGTGTATTTCAATCATATAGCCTGGAATGTTATCAATGGGTCATTTCGGACATTAGCCGTTTATTATTTTTAACGTTTCTTGTCCCTCCTGTCCAGTTATATTTTCAGCCTCCTCTTGTTCTGTATTCGTGACGTGAGGTCCAGGTGTATCCTTATTTGTCCTCTCTGTATTTTCACCTGTCTGCAATAACTTTATGTTTTCGCCAGTCTTGTATTTCCACCTCCCTATAAGTTGGTTTATTGCACATGTCTGTGTAATACAAGAAACATACAAAATCAGAAAAAAATATCGAATATAACGTCATCATCATTTAAGGACTATTCTTTTTTATTTTAACATTGTGGCCATAATAAGCGTTTTTCACCTTATAAATAAAAGTAATGTTTTCAGAAATTTATATATTTTCACTATCCCTTTCATCTCATTTACAAAAGCTCCGTAAATGTATCGATGCAATTTTGTCTTACTCATGTCACTAATAGTCATTTGTATTTTATGCAACTGGTAAGGATGCTGTCAATTTCATTCCATTTGTAGTTATGCTGTGGCCCCCTTTATCAATGAATACATTATTTATTTGCAATTACTTCCTATCCCTCTTAATATGTTACTCATTTAGTTTATAAAATAAGTAGAAAATATATGCAAGACATACATATAAATACTTGCTGCCACTTGACACCCCGAACCACAGTTTGGTGAGGGTAGCATCAGTAGTTCCTCAGAATAGCTAGTTCACATTACATCGGGACAAGACGGGATGGGACAGGACAGCACGGCTGATGGTAACACCCCAGCCCCCCATCCCACCCCATCCAAAACTCCCATCCATTTTACGACGGGGCACTAAAATTTTGAATTACTACTCTTTATACATATCTTGTTCCACATCGAAAATCAGAAAGTGTGTTCCGAATACGGTTGATATTAATGTGTTTATCTCAAATCAGTTAGTCTTTTGCCCCGCAACACATTGATAACCGACAGCAACTAGTGTATTGTTCTACAAATATTTATGTTAAACAAACGATACTACAACCCATTACATCCTTGTATTTCATTATTTATGTTATGATCAAAGTGAAAGTTGATGACTCGGCTGTGTTGTAATAGAATTTGACTTACAAGACTATATACTAATTGATGAATTACCATTTCATCGGATACTTACGTCTCTAATATCCAGAACGTTCAGTAGTATACCACAGAGGACAGACAGTGACGTCAGGATTACCAACGCCAGGAAGAAATCATGATATCCCTCTAATGGGTGTTCATTTCCCCGTCTGTTAAATTTAAATCATTGTTATAATATACGAACAATTGTTCTCAGTTCACGGAAATGATGGTATAAATCAGACTAGGTATATTCGTCATTGAATAACGTTATTGATTGTGTTATATCACCTTTTATATAGATATCCTTCCCAATCTCACAATATGTATGATTGTGAACAAAAACACAAATTTTGTTACTTATTACATTTTAAATCAATGAGACATTTGTGCGTCGTTAGAAACAATGAGCATGGGGATCAGAAGCGTAATCTTATAGGTAATGATAGTCTTCTTGATGATAAGAGAGTGCCATTTTGGATGGCCAGCTCAACATAATTCCAGCATTGTTGGAGTAGCCCTTTATATTTTGCTTATTAGATTCATATAACATGTATATTCAAGTAAAAAGGTAAGTGTATTTGGTTAAAGTCTAGTAAAGCAACTGCATTATCTATTCCCTTCTATTGCATCTGAACAGAAAAAGGCAGATGTCTAAAATCCGCCCGCAATCCTGATATCTGATTGGTCATTATTACATATAATTCTGATATCTGATTGGTCATTATTACATGTTAACCTGATATCTGATTGGTCATTACTACATGTAATCCTGATAATTGACTGATGAAACTATTATGTTGAGTTCGGTTCAACTGCTTTCAAAATATTCTAGGTTTCTAAATTTACCCTTTAATGAGTTGAATTTGCATTAGAAATATGTAGCAATGTAAATAAACATCTTCCGATCGGCTAATATACGTACATGTTGTATTTCTGTAGTAAATATCCGTCCAGAAGTAAAGTAAGTCCTACGACGATGTTTCCGTCCGAAGTACATAATCCCTGTTACAGTTCCAAAACAAGAACTAGGCACCAATAATACCGCTACTTGCCACATACCCAGCTGAAATCATAATAAATTATCATTTTATACAGTTGTACATTTGTTTTATAAGAGTGCACCGGAGAAATGACATGTTGTTAACACGATTTTTATTAATTTATTTTACCATTTTAAATATGTCAATTTTTATTTATTTTCATTTATATATTTTCATTAATTCATTAGTTGTGTAGGTGAACTTTGAAATAAGACTTACCTCAGTAACACAATTTGCGAGTCCAAAACTAATTGTAAGAATAAGTGGATGAACGGATGGACAAAATCCTAATAAAGCGAGCAACGGTATAATTACTGCTGCTGCACAAGTCACTAAAACTCCAATGCAATGAGTTTTACTCTGAAAATGTAAGCATTGATATTTTTTACATTGTTGAAATTTAATAGGTTTTTTTTAATGTTTAAATATATCAATGTTCACAAAATATCAACATTGCTCGTTAACTCCTGTTATACTCTTCAATAACATTTCTTTTGAACAGTGTAGAATAAATTGTTTTGGCTCATATTTTTCATCAAAGCTGCTTTTTCTTACATTTTGCAAAATTTGCATTCCAATGTAACTTTTTTCGCGTCTATTTATCACATCATTTGAGTCAAAACGATTACCAATCCCTGTTTGTTTTTGGGGGGGAGGGGGTTTCCCTATGAAATCGATTAAGAAGTTATCTTATGACCAAATTACTATGATTTTCATAGATTAAATATGTAACTATCGAATACATTTTTTTACAAATTCCTGGTCAAATTAACAGGAAAACATAGTCTGTTAATTGGGGGGGGGGGGGGGGGGGGGGGGGGGGGGGGGCTTTTCCGGTTATTTGTTTTGACTTTCGCCGCCATATGAACAAAATTTTAACATACCGGGGTTTGAATATATAGCAAAAACCAATATTGACTGATTTAATGCATGTTGACGACCCAAATTAAAAATATAACAAATATTACAATTGGGATAAATGATATAAAGGCCACGTACCAAGGCAATAGCAACGAGAGGACCCGCAAGGAAAGGTAATATGGCACAACCGGTGATGTAGGATGAAGTTGTTGCAGAGAATCCGTATTGTAACAGTAGATATTCACTGTAATAAAGATAACAAACTCCTCAGACATACCTGTTCATTGGTACATATCCTGAACGAACTATTTAAACCAGGTTTAGGTACAGGTTCCCTAGATATTATAAGCTAATTAATTAGTACAAAATTACAATGACTTATACCCACAGGGTTTCATTTTGATTGAAAAAATATACCTACAGTTTTGTATATATATGTATATATATATTCATGATCAAAGCGAATGACAATCAATAAGTTCTTTTAACTTACAAGCGCCACTACTGGAGAAAGATGTTTAACATCATTCATGTATCAATACACTGTACTATGTTTATTTTATGGGCGACCTTTCCTGTGTGCGAGACACATGCAGGTGGTGAATGCGCGTGGGTTAGAAGGCTGCGTTATGTTAGTGTCAATATAGCGAACTATTTTTGAGGATTTATAAAAGGATATATTTCATAACGAATATGTTAAAAAAATTATTGAGAAGGGAGATAAATCCAACGATGTTAACGTAAGTATGTCATTTGGTTTCACTTCCAACTGACACTAACACTCAGAAAGTGTAAATGCTTAAGTATATTACTTATACAAGTATCATGAAAACTTCTTAACTCGGGTGCGTTTTATAAAATTCTGTGCCTGAAAATCAGATAAGATATTAGTAGTGTTTATCCAAAATATTACTGTTATATCTTTTCTAAGGTAATGCTACCTTCGGATAAGTTGATATTTAACTTTACAAATATTCATATAAACTGTAAGCATTGTATTGAAAGTATATACAGATAACAACTGACCCATAAATCATCATAAACAAAAGAGAAACAATTTTTCAGGAGTAATCTACACCGACAAAATTCCACATGAAATTCACATGGAAATTGTCATGTGAATTTCATATGAAAAAAATCACTTGCAAAACATTCAAGTGAAGGAATTTGCATGTGTGTCAATTAAAGGGGCTATATGTTTTTATCTTGCAGGAAATTGTGTAAACAAAAAAGTATTACTAGTACGTTATTCGTGTGTTTTTTTCTATACCATGATATGGTTTGCTAATCAGACAATAGTGTGAGTAATCGGATTGGTATCCAGAACCATTTGAACAGAAGTTGCCACACGTGATGATATAACAAGAATTGAATAAGGTAACAGTACATGTATTCATAAATATGAGCATGAGATGTTTTGGTTATGCAGACGGAGTACTTACGGTAAGTTTGCATGAAAACTTATTATTTGTCCATATAACAAAGCAATCATGCATACATGCACCCAAAATGTTCTAGGGACGGCCTTTATATCGGCTAACGTCTGCAAGTACCAAAGAATATAGTATAGATAAGATTATGCAATTTACTTCACTTAGTAGGATTACGGCACAATTTAATCAATGTGTATCTATCTCATTTTATCTGGTTGCTTTATTAGGTATTTAAGATAAAACAAGACTTTAATGTACGTACAATACGTATAATATTCTCAAGATTCTAGCAAATTCAATGGGAGGTATATTAATAGCGGAGAGATCAAAGCAAACAGAAAGGCTGCTGAATAACATTGAAAAGTATGTACGTTATATAAATTGTCCACTTACGGTATAATTTATATCGGTTTTCTGAGAGTTCTGATTCGTCTGGACTTTCCGGAGAGTCAACGCTAGAAAGATCGCTGATACAACACCCAGTCCACAAAGACATGTTCCTGGTCATATTAAAACCACTTTGAAAATCGTTTACATAAAATTATGATAATATATCAGCTAATTTAGATATATTTTACAAATATATGTCGTGATTACAAGATTAAAAATCGTTTACATAAAAATGTGACAGACAGTATTTCTGTTTCTTAAATAACGTTTACAAATATCTCTCGTGATTGTATCATCGGGAATCGTTTATATAAAATGTGATATATTTCAATTAGTTAGGTAAATATTCCTGTTATCTGCCGCCAATAAAACATCGCTAATCATTAAGATAACAATGCGATATATTTCAGATTTTTAGATAAATTAACTGATATCTTCCGTGTTTATACCATCAAAACAATATTATGACCTACCACTCCATATTGCGACTCCAAATCCAAGTTTATCCGCAATAGTTGCTGAGACGAAGAATGTAAGCATCGAGCCTCCACGTTGACTAAGTATTATGAAGGATAGGGGCAAAAGGGATTCTTCTGAGAACCAATGGGCGACAACTCGACCCTGGACAACTAGAAACAAACGTAGATGATCGTACAACACAGTTTTTGCTGACTATTTTTTTAAAATGAATTTAGTAAAATGAACAGCATAACAATTATACTGAAAAATCAATAAAATTGCATCATACAGCTGTGTCGTCGATTCTTCTTAGACTCTTGCTTATGAGAGGTGCCAAAAGTAAGGAGATATAAAAAGGAAAGGTTTAAATTATCTAAAATGTAACATTGTTACCGTAAGGGATGTAGGGGAGTACAAGAATTCCCCTCTAGAAACGCTGTAGTCGCTCAAAGGCCAGGATATATAGTGATGATTTTTTAAAGTATATATCAATAAACAATCCAGCAATAGGGTTACACAGTGTTATCATTGTCACGGATGTTGTTTTTATAATCACTTTATCTATTTTATATAATGTATAATATTTAATGATGTAATTGTATAAACTGTCTACGTCAAATTTGATTTTAAGTTTTTTGTGTGCCTTCATCCCATTGCGGATGTTAGTAAAGATAGAGAAAACACTAATCCTTTTGAAATAGCGGCTCATATTATGTTCTTAACGTAGTTTTTTGTTTTGTTGTTTTTCCTCATCTTATTGATTGTGAGCCGAAGGAACACGTGTCAATCTTATTGTATTTGTTAATTATTAACATTATCTCCTCTGGTTACAGCACTACTCACAACAGAGAGGAGTTTCACCAAACGCCAGTAGAATCCTCCCTATCACCATCACTATATACATGGCCAGAGTTATTGGAGTATGTGACACAGCACTCGCGGCGAACAGGACCGACCCTAGGAATGGGAGCGAAGCCAACAGGATAGCCGAACCTGCGAAATAAAGAGTCAGGCATCATGGAGCGTGACATATCATTCGTATATAACATCATTCAACATTATAAGATAACGGGGTGATACAATCCTTCTTGACACGTACCAAAAATGATTATTTTTTATATAAAAATACATGTTAATAATCTCCTGAATATATATCTTTAATTTTGATGTTATAAAAAAAACACGGAGTGTACAGCTAGCTACCGATACTCCATGTAAAATACACCTCGACTGTCTGTTTTGTTTTTTTGGGGTTTTTTTTGGTTTTTTTTTGGGGGGGGGGGGTGGTTGCTCCGTAACATAAACACATATTCAAGTTAAGTGTTCTATTTCAATTTACTATACACAATTTCTGTGAAAAATCCACTTTTATTGATGGACTCTTTTCTCTTAGAAATTATTACGCAGCTTTATTATCCAATCAAAAGCGATGTTACCAAAGGCAACGTAATCTCTCACATTATGGGCCGAAAACATTTTAAAGCTAATGAAAATTATTGTACCGAGCAAGATTAAATTATATTCTGCCGACCTAAAAAAACAATCAATGACAATAGCGCTTTGTAAAATAAATGTTTTGCAAGAAACATAGGACACGATCTTGATAAATAAATAGTGGGGAAGGAAAGGAATACCTGCCACAATGTTTATCTTTCTTAGAACTACTAAATATGTTTGACGTTATAGTGTTATCTCCTCCAATAAAAATATTTTAATCGTGAATTACTGTGAACTGTCGTGTATAGGTCCAAATGATACTTACGACCATTGCCGAGTCTATCTATCAGATAGCCAACGGGTAGACTCAGGATCGCTGACCTGGAAAATTATATTAGACATTTGTTACTCAACCGTGAGTTTAGATCAACTCTAAATTGATGTTAATAACGTGCACGAAATGAAGGATGGAATATCCTTTCGCACATGCGTAATATCCCTCGACATGGATTAAAGCGTAGGAAAGTTTAAGATAATCTTGGATTATGTGTGCTTACGTCCATCGTAGTGAGGAGTGCAAGAGGTTATACCGGACCGCTCCTAAACCTAGACACACCTTGCAACCATTATCTGATGTTGTATTGCTTGAATTACCTCCAGCACTTGTGATATCCTGCGAAATTGAGCACAACGATAGGTTAAATCATATCGTCAGAGCAAAAATAAACAAACACATTTTAAAGGTTTACTTTGTCTTGTCATTTTCTTGCAATATTGTTGAAACCTTTCCCACATACGGCATACATTGTCCGATGGAACTCAGCTCAGTCTCATTGGCCACTAGTTTTGTATTCGTGTTATTAAGAGGTAACTGATCGACTTGAGATAAAGCTTTTTCTGACGGCAGTTGGAGAACATGCTTGATCTGTCTAGGATATATCTAAAAGTTGATGGACATGGTGAACATCGGTGGAATACATAAACAGACTTACTGGACTGTTGATAACCTCGTGTTGTAGCGCAGTCGGCGTGTCCACGACAAAAATAGTCCCAAGCACCATAAAACTGTTGAAAAACAACACAACCGCCCGCCATTGTCCTGCAAAATAATTTGTTGTCATTATGCATTTCATTTTAAGGGTAAGGTGTATGATCTGCCACACAGAAGTGAATATCACTGTAATAGGCTATTGTTTATGTGTATACATTACGAAAAGCTACCTACGATATATATAGCTACCTTCGAAAAATGTGAGTTTCTGATTCCCGGCAAATATCTAACGGATTCTGCCTCTTTATTTCGTTTATAACTCTAAACGATCATTTTAGGACTTTTTTTATCAACACCACGGGTCCAATATTTTCGTGAAATCCAGTGTGAAAACCAGTGTATGTACGCTGTTGCCAATGTACCAGCGTTGATATACTATTCTGTTACTCTTGTCCTCTTTAGATTTACATTGCATGTCCTTCAATAGGCAATGACATTGAAATAATTGAACACTATGATATCTGATCAGTTTCTAATTTGATCCTCATTGTAGATAAATATATTTTCAATGACAATCTCAATTACGGAATAAATTTATACTCGATAATATCTAGGATAATATACATAATAATGGTGACATTGGTGTTTTATTTGCCATCTAATGGCTAGGTAACGGGTAGCAAATATCTAACTTTAAGAATATTGATAACATTCTTCTTATACTATGATTACTCCTGTCGTCTTATACGCATTTAGTTATAGTAAAATAAACCAACGAAAAATCGAACAAGTTTTAACTGAAACATTAACAGCAGGTTAACATCGGAAATGAAAAATAAAGATGAAAAGTTAAGATAACATTTCACATATCTGGTAAATAAGCATCCAAATACTGTAATTAGAGTTTTCAAGCTATGGATGATCAAATGAACATACACGTATGCTTCATTTCTCACCAAATAATATTTAAATGGTTTAAACGGAAGGAGAAATCACTTTAGTTCAATCACCATAGTATACAGTATGTACACAGTTAATACACAGTAAGTGAAACGTCTATCGGTAGCTAATTATTTCACACATCTTAAAAAAACAGCCATACGTCAATGGCAACAGTTGTAACTAAGAGGAATCACTCAAGTGTGACATTCTATCCATAGTGATATAAACTGGTTATCGAAATCACTTGTGGATAAGCCCTGAAACCATTTCGTTCGTGGTGGTCTATTGAAGATTAACAGTATATCCTGTGCCAGGGGTAGTCTCTCCTACATGTATATAATGTATATTTAACATACAATAGTAAATGCAAACTTTTAAAATAGTTGTCGTTATACAATAAATATAAAACTCATGCTAAATCAATGGTGTGTGGTGAGTTAACTTTCAACGAAGGTACCAGCACATGCTCACTAACGAAATTGATAGTTATAAGCTACTTGTTAATTCAAAATCACCTACCTGTCATGGTCAGCTACAGCATATATATTTTGATATAATGTGTCCTTCACCACTACAGCATGGCAACAGATGCATACGTCTGACAGTAAAATCTATATTGTGTATGATGTATTGGTCGGCTCGTGTCGCTGTGTATACTACAGCCTATACCCCTATATGGTTCAATGATTTAGCTATATACATGTATATATGTAAAGTTTCGTTCTCCCTTCTTTAGTTAGGTTCATGGCCTAGTGGTTTTAATACAATCTATGTAAAGACGTATGGGGACAACCAATCTAACAATAATTGTCTTGGGTAATTTTGTTTTTGGTTTTGTTAGTGGTTTAAGCACTTTAGCGAGCCTTTTCTCCTTGTACAGATGGTTGTTAAGGTGGTGTGTTCCCCGAACGCCTGCATATTTAGAACAATAGGCAGAACCATCAAAGGGAGGGTAATTATAGTCTGTTTCATACATGTTCTGTATTTACCCGAGATATTTTACCTGTATTTTACCTGTAGAAATCATTTGACAACTAAAGAAAACCAAGACACTAGCATATAGATTTTATCAATTCTATAGTATAGTATTAATCACATATTGCTATGGATAGGTTATACAAAAAGTAAGAACATTAGAATTCTGCAAGTAAATATATCTTTTCATAATTTGAAAACAACGTTATCAGAATCTTTATTATAATTTGAGAACTACAATTACATGTATATATACTTTAATGTAAATTTACACATTTTTATAGGAATAACACCATTAGAATCTTAATTATATATAGACATTAGACATGTACATGTATGCTAATTTAAAGTTACGCAGTTTGGAATATCACTATTATAATCATAGAATATTACATGTTAATATAATATCATATATTTTGATAGGAATAACACTATTGGAATCTTACATTATGTTTATAGATCTTGATGGCTCATGCATTTGTGGAGCAGACTTTGAAAATTTGGTTCATTTTTTCTTCCAGTGCCCACTATATTCTACCTTTAGGCATCATATCACTTCTATATACAATCGTGTGGGATTTATTAATTTTCATATACTTTTATGTGGCGATATAGATTTATCTCAAGAAATCAACCTATATTAAGGTCACAGAGAGGGTTGAAAGTCAACTGATCGGTTAAAGAAGGGAAGCGAAGAGAAAACGAAGAGAAATCGTAGGTAAAACGTACAAAAGCGTTCGTCAGAACGAGAACATGTCTGCGATCATTTTCTAGTTGGAAATCCTGTGTTTTGATCTTGATCTAGTTTTGTTTGGTGTTCTGCCTATTTGTCAGCCAATGTCTTCAACCACGGGGACTTGTGAAGTAGCCATCTTGGATTTTTTTTATGAAAAAGTGTTTCTCTCACTTTTTTTCATATCTGTGTACATATTCTCAACATACCGAGCAAATACTCTCGTGTTTTTGTTAATTATCTAAAGAAAGTGGAAAATCGGCAATTCAACCATAGGCTAATTCAACCCAAGATTTGAAAATGTTCCACCACTTACATATTGATGATTTTTCCTCTCATCAATAGCATATTAAGTACTGTTTAATAGGATAAAAATTGGTTTGCATCCAACGCCCATAAAAGGGCGTATTCTCTAAAAAACACAGTTTTTGTGTCTAAAATGTTATCATCGAAAATGGCATTTTTGAGATTGTTTCTTCCATAAAACAGCCAAATGGCGCGATGGAAACATGATTTCTTGTCACAATCATGCCATGAACGTATTCTTTACGGTGACCATAATTTGATTAGATTTTCATTAACATTTTACATAACATGCACATTTTATCAACACTTAGACAGCTTCTGAAAGGTACAACTTTGAGGAACCATAAAAAACAAACCAAGTGACCTAAATCTTTATACTTTATAGATTTGTGACCACAACGGCATGGGCAATGCACCACCAACAGGAAATTTGAATCAGAGAAGGGGCCATTTTGGAAACAGGCCCTTTCTAATATAATTAGGTTTATTGATTGTATGTATATTGAACATGTATTTGTATATATTTGGAATAATAAAATATTTTTTGAATTTGAATTTATATAATATAATGTTAGACGGCGGACAAAATTGAAACCACCGAATATACACAGAAAACTGTAACAGGTATGCAAATACATGTATAAATGTACACAGTTGGAACAAATCTATAAATATATTATCACATTGTAGTAAAATACATTAAGATATAAATGCAAAACTCATTGTACATGTACCAATGACAAATTTTCCTTGTTGAGAGGAGACATGCACGAAAATCGCATATTGTTGAAAACGTCTTTGATTCATACATGTACGTGATAAAGCACAGGATAAATATATCAATAGTTTGGTTCTCCAGTCTGTGTTTCTGAAGGACAAGGCGAGTAGCGCGACGTTGACGTCTACTTATCCCACCAGTAGCCTGTATGTCCTTGAATGTCCGTGTAATGGTGAAGATGGTGGGATGTGCATGATGTACAATCTTTTTGAGTTTCCAGCGCCTGTCTTCTAAGTGATTTGTCATCCTTGTACCCTTGATTTATTTTTCATTTCTTGATCATGTTTGCTAGCGAAACTAATTTCACAACAATACTGTTGTTTCTACACACATGACAAAACACCAAGGAAGTATTCATACACGCATGGTAGATATAACAAAGGAAGTAAACAGACGATACAATTCGCATTATGGCGATATTCCTGTGATATTGTAAAAAAAATAATAAGTCTTTCGATGAACAGATGTTATTTATAGAAAGGTTGATTTTATTTAAATTCAAAATCGTACGATATTTATAAACGTGTATGCTTAATATAGTTTTCAACATATGTTATTGCTCTACACATGCATATACAATTTCATTGTAGAATTGTTAAAATAGATGCATTATCATTATTAACCATGTATGTAAACATAATTAAAATTAAAATCTTCTGTCAAATTGCACTTGAGTAGTGATTAATTAGGCATATATCACTAGATAGGCTATTTAGCTTTAATAGTACCAGCAACTTACGTGCAACAAGGGACATAACTCGTACGATCATCAGTAGAAAATAAGCTTATAGTCTAATCGTTTTCTCTATTCATTATCGCGTAACATTTTATCCAATTTGCCAAGGTTTGGTTGTGAATCACTTAATGTAGGAAAACCTAACTTGTCCGTTGCAATACATTTGCATGTTAAGACGTACCAACTTTAGCCCTTGTATCAGCGTAATAAAAAGGTATACATCGCATTTCCGACTCTATTCGTATATAAGTAGGCTACTTTATCATCTTATGGACATTGAAATGGCAACTGTGCGTATATGGGCCTAAAAGAGCATTTCAAGGAACAATGGAATTTCGACTACGAAAGAGCATTTCCAGGTACATTGGAATTTCGACTACGAACAAATTTGACCAAAACAAGTAGCAACCTTAGAGGCAACACATGAGGTAGGTCTTGATAAAAATCAAAAGTTCCCAGGGACCTGTGCTATGGCCTCTTAAGTGTTCCTCACCAGAAGTGTTTTACACGGTTCACTTTTTAAAAAACGATTGCTGTCAAATGATCTTATATTCTCAGAAGTATTATTTGCTTTAAATTACGAGTTCAAATATGTAGGTTGATGTTGCACAATGAATAAGAAACACAATATTAAGACAAAAATATTTCATCTCAACAAATTTCATTATAAAAAAACAAATTGTCATCTCTTTCTTGAAACTTCGATTATCATATATCATATAGTGTTTCCAGATGGTTCCTTCACCCGCCGCTTGAAAGAAAAATGCTTTCGACCATTTTAGTATTGGCCAAGACAACGACATGATCCTTGCTTGCCAATTCATTGATATATGCAATGTAAGACGCTCTAACACTGGGGTACTTGGATTACTTTGATAAATGGTAACAATTTTATGTCATAAGATTGATAGCTGGTTTATCCACCACGTACCTTTAAATTAGCCAAATATGACGAAGTCATGGTCCAACTTTGTAAGCTTAATTAACCCAAACAGGGTAATAAAAGGTATTTTTGTGAGAAAATATCGTAGATTCCATACGTGAAGCACAAATTCAATGGGGAAGAGCAATTGTGTTGTTGATGGATATCCAGCTAAACTGCTGTCGCCCGTTAGTTTGGTGTTCACCGATACACAAACAATAATTTCTATACACGTTTACGTGCTATCGGGTCAGTTTCTGACCGTCCCAGGACAGATCGTTCACGCATGCCGAACGTACGACAAGACAGGACGATTAAATTATTGCACCTGAGCGACATATTCAAGGTTGATGCATCGCATATATGTACAAAATGTACATAGGCAACTACCTGGAATAATCGCTTGCGTGTCGGGATAATCCTCGGCGACATACCTTATATTGGGTCACTTCTGACACCACGTAGACAGCAAGTGCATCTGTAGGTTTGGAATTGTGTCAGTGAAGGCGGTCCCTGTATCGATTATACGGGACAAATGGGGTATATCGCATAGGCGATGACAGTTTAGACGCCGCACGCGTGGTTGAACGCGTTAGACTCGATAGGCTACTAAAATGGCTTTAGGTGGTGTCTACCACAGAGAACCAAAACGTCAATCTCGATACCCCTTGTAGATACAGAGACCAGATTCTCCTACCACAATATGTCTTTCCACTTCTCAGACGTCTAACTTCGACCACATGTTGCGAAGGGCTTCTGTAAACAATTATCAGCCTTTAGAATGATCGTTGTTTTTTATTCCCCGAGTGTTGCTGTTTCTCTGCATGTCATATTTCATTCTTATAAACACTGGTACCCGATTAGAATATACTAATTTGAATTATCCATCATAAAGACGAATTTCAATAGTGATGCTAATATCATCAAACAAAAAATTAGGTCCGATTTTTAATTACATGGCTTCTCTTCTAGATTCCCACACTTTGGTCCTTTACTTCATCACTGACATACAAGTCTTTGTTGTATCATACAGTTTTACATATGTATTTTATTATTCAGCACACACTCTATCTTTTCCAAGATTTAATTTACGATTTGGAATTATCGGCAGGTTTCTGAGAAACAAATGGCACGTATATTTCAACACAAATTTCATCATGATTCCTTTCTCTTCAAAAATATTTGTGCTGTATATAATATATGTAGTTATTGTAAGTGAATTGTATTATCACACCCGAAACGTCTTCATGGGAGACCCATACTCGGCTTTTCATTCACATAGTATAGCTATTTGTCATTGGGATTTATTTATCTCCTGGGACGTCGGCTCTCACTTACTGTCAAGCAACAATACTTTGTATGATACACCTGTTAATTGATGAATGAAACAATACACCAGACGTACTGTAGAATTTTATAATGTGTGAAGGTGATTGGGTTTACTTAAGTCTCGCTGGTTCAGATGACTCCTTCCTTTGTGTTCTTGCTATGTTGGTGGACAATTGTGAAAAACAAAACAATTGTTTGCAGAGCTCCCCAACAGAGAAAGTGATTTACCTGCTTGTCGGCTAGTGATGGTGGGGGGTAAACATGCTTCCTTTAAATTGACCATTTAGGATTGATTTTGTACTTGTGCGTGTGTACATTGTTGGTATTGTAATAATACCTTGACACTTTAACTTTCCTTTACGGTGAATAATGTCTTGTTCGGGATAATTAGTCCCACTAATTGATTAAAACTGTCGATGGTTAGCGGTGGTTTGTTTACTGCTACCTGTTAATGTATAGCTAGTAAACTACACACACGGAGCAATACAGGACCACGAGGCTCAAAGTATTGTCAACCTGACGTGTGTGTACAGGGTGACTACTCACACGGAGCAATACAGGACCACGAGGCTCAAAGTATTGTCAACCTGACGTGTGTGTACAGGGTGACTGCTCATGTTCAAACTTCATTGTGTCGTTACTTACCTCGCTCATATATCATAGTCTAGAACACAATCATAATAGATTTGTAATTATAGAAGAAGCTTTATGAAGGACTCGACGGGAGTATGTTGCAAGCTGACTCGAGATCAGACGCCGGGTACTAATCAGGGTGGACTTCAGGTACATTACTAAACAATAGGATTTAAATAGTCGTGTCATCGCGGCTTAGGGCTGTTCATTTAAACACTGGAGTCTTTAGCACACGGACGTATATACTGGCCATTAGTGTGCAGATAACCTACCGCCGTGTCCGGACCCCAGACAGTGTACCCGCCCGACGGAGGATAGATATAATTGGTAAGTATAGTGGGAAAATACCAAATTAAGCTTCATGTTTACCATAGTTGTATACTAATTGGAAACATTCCTCTAGGATAAATACTTGTTTGTAGAATTGGATTTCCTAAACATTTGTATTTAATTTCTACGGCTGTTAAACTTTTATTTCGGTGTTAAGTAATTTTATTAGTAAAGCATTAAACAGCGGCAAAGAATACTTCAATTGTTTAATGATTTCAATGAAAGTAATATATATACAAATACAATTTCAATAACCTCAGGATACACATTTTCGTTCGTACAAACTTATTCATTGTTCCAATATTTACATTCAAAACTCGAAACCTTACATCTGCAAAAAATATTATACATAACAAAATTTTTTTAGTGTGGTGCTGTTAATCCTTAACTCGATTTATAATTAAATGCTGGTCAGACGTCCATCAATTATGAATGAAAATACTGGTTCGGTACATATCTATCAAGTGTCAATATGCTGCTGGTGGTAAATATATATCGTCTACTACAAAGATTGGATTTCACGGAGGATTTCAAAGGAATTATCAATGGATTGGAATTATAGTATTGCCGGGTCGGCCGAAAAACTTTTATTTAGTATAAACATAAACCGGGTTATGGTGGACATGACCTTTGTTTACAGTTAAATTAATATAGTTTTATTGGTGTTGACTAGATGTATATCAATAGTCGCTATGCCGTTAATATGAACATATCGCTGCTGCAGATTTCTATTCCAATGCCAGTATAACTAATTAATTTCTATTAATAGTAAGCAGGTGATTGGATAACTTTTAATAATCATCTAATGCCAGATCAATACTCGTGAATGTAAACTGTAGGCTATATAAAACGATATGCAGACTACCGCACTCGGATCGGAGGAAGAAATCTTCTCCAACGTGAAGGACCATGTTCCACGGATTCATATTATAAATTGTGACTAAAACTGGATAAATCGTGCAAGGGATCAAACGGTCTTCAAGGTAAGGATATCATTGAACTGTGAGATACAATTTGAGGTTTTCTGCTGGACGCAATCATTATTTAGAGTTTGTATCTTGATACTATTGGTGATCGTAAGTTCTAGAAGTGATTATTTCGGATGTGCCATGGGAAAGGAAAGGATCAACATCGATATTTGAATTTGTAAACTGTGTCCAAGACCCTCCCTAGTGTATCGTGTTACACCAGTTAGCAGCTCTTGGCCAGATCGGGACCACAAGTAGGCAAAACGGTACAGGCATCGTATTGACAAACGTCACCTTACAACAGGCAAGACCTAAGCTGTTTAAACATGCTAAATAAGAGTTTAGTGAAGTGATGTTAAATAAACTTGTGATCTATTTACATATACGTTAAAAGTCAGTACTTCCTGGCCAAAGACCGTGCCTTCTTTATGTTACTTAGATGTCAACTATTCCGTGAATATGGAGTGTTTGGCGAATCCCCCTGAATTAAAATGGAGCGGATTTGTCGGATGTTACGGAAACTCGACAATAGAAGTTGAGATTGGTTTTATTCTGCATTCGTTCTTAGTGAGGACTTAGCGAGGTAGGGAGTCCTCATGATTTTGTGATTTAAGGCAGTGTCAATACGAACCCTGGTCATTCGGTGTTCACCATGTTGACAGATCTGTTCACAGGTGATTTACTATAAAAAAAAAGGTCAAGAACGGATTTGACAAAGAACATATAGTGTAAGGTCTAAGTACACTGGCTTCCTCATTTACATCTCAATAAGTAGTCGATTGAATCAAAATATGTTAGTATTGGTAGGGAACAAATAACAAGCTGACGAAAGTCACGTGCAAGCATGTCTGTAAAGTTACACCTGTGAAGACAGGTAGGTAGGTGTGTTTACTTTTGGATAGTTTACATTTTACCTGTATGATTGTTTGTTTATTACTAATATTTGGAGATACATGTATGTTCACCTATTTTGCAGTATATAACTATATACTATATATACGAAACATCATGAGATATCACAATTGGAATGTTCCAGTTCCATCACTCCCCTGGTGGTGATCTGCATTAGAGTATTAAAAATGTTTCTCTGCTGGAGGTGTGGGCGCTTTTGAAGTAACTGGATATAAGTAGGGGCAGAGTACTTCAAAAGTACATATATATTCATTAGCGTAATTGCAGCCTTGAGAGTTAATTTCGGTGTGTTCTTTAAATCGGCCGTAAATAGCTCCGACTATTGTATAGGAAACAAAATTAGAAGTGGGCGTAACTACTCTTACTCTCTATGACAAGCACGAGCACCACATTTTCCTTATATTAGCCATCCTTCAGAGCAGTTATTAAAGCATAGCTGTCGTCGTGAGGTGAAATGTTCCTGGTAGCCTTAACTGTGGATATTATCATACGACATATCTGTCAATAAACAAAAATCGCGCGTGAAATTCATTAATCAATTATCATTACTTTCATTATTAGTATAACATACATGTACCATTAGGGATTATGAACACACATGAATGTGTTAACGATGAACCACTGGTCTTCATATGTCAAGTCGGTATCGAATAGTATCAACGTCCAAAAGTATTAAAAGTGTCGCAACGTGAGTGTGAAGAGGGAAACAAAACAGCACGTGACAACATTCACACACAAAAAAAACCAAGTAATTACATTTTCAACTGTAAGTATATATAAAATCAACATATTTGTACCAGTAAATATAATTTCGATATACATTTCTCGGAATTCGAAAATCGGGGAAATTTATTAACAGTGATAACAGAACATTCATGGTTTTTTTTATTTATTTTCTAATGTTATAATTTTAATTTTATCATTGCGAACAGATCACTCCTTGGCGAGTTTATATATTGTGCACAACAATATGACTGTGTATGTGGAGAGAGGTAATGAGCGGGTGTAAGTTATACTACCATAAATGTAAAATACGATGTAACGTTACCTACAGTAAACAAAACTATATTTGGATGGTCGAATAATAACAATACCTGCTTTAGTCTCGGTCTTTAATGGTGGATGTATCCGATTTCAATCTAATGACAATAAACGGTAAATTTCACATTGGTATGTTAATATTTCTTGAGGTAGATATGTGTTGTTCTAAAGATATAAGAATGACTATTGTGATGACGAACTTAAAAAGACAATGCTAGCTAATCTTGCTATGTCATGTGAAAATGATGCTTTAAATGTAGCGAATAGTGATCAGGATCAGGGAACATGAGATTGTATTAAGATATGTATATTTATTTATATATCCTAAACATTCCGATTGTGTTTTATTTAAAAACAATGCTACATATATCTGCAATGACCTATTTTCACAATCCGGTCTTTATTGATCCCTGTTACTTATAAAAATCAACATTTGCTGGTATTGATATTAATCCAATTAGACTATTTTAATGTGCATATTTTTACCAGGTTAAGTGTGAATAAAAATGTTCTA
Organism: Pecten maximus; assembly: GCF_902652985.1. Classification (NCBI taxonomy): domain Eukaryota; kingdom Metazoa; phylum Mollusca; class Bivalvia; order Pectinida; family Pectinidae; genus Pecten; species Pecten maximus. Next base: position 41,510,667 of record NC_047015.1, on the reverse strand, counting down.
TGATCCATTTAAAATCTATTTATAAGCAAATTTAAATCGTATTAACATTTCAAAAGACTCGATACAGTAGTTGATCGTTAAAATAACGAATAACAACCAAAGTTAAACGGATTACGAGAGTTGGTGGTGCGGCTATGCTTGTGGTTGTGGTACAAGTTGTGTGTGCGGAAGTTGGAAAAGGTTGAAAAGGTACTTATCACGAGGTAAGACTACTCATTGTCATAATGAACACATGGTGGTCATAGTGTACATTTATCAGTTATGGACTGTAGCTGAGGTTAATGTGTTGTTGCACGGACTTTAGAACGGTATTAACCGAGATGAAGGCATGTGGTGTAGATTTGAGATATTTCAATGGGAATGATCTTAAGTAATTGGTCGTGAAACCTGTTGGTTTATACAAGGATGCAATTCATTATTCTACAGTTTGATGTTTGAACAGGAAAAGTAGATGTTATATTACATAAAATCAAAACATGACGTCATATGGAGAATTTCAAAATGAAGAACGTTGATGAAACCGCCTCTTTGTAACGTAATTACTATTTTCCTTAGTTCTGACAATCTGGAAATGGATTAATATACCATTGACAGAATAAGTCGGCTGTGTTATTGGTAAATACACGTAAACGCTTAAAGAGAAATAGATTATGAAACTTTTCTAATTTTTATAATTAGTAACGCATCAATGTGACAAATTTAAAGCACGATTGCTTACCAACTGATTGGTGTTAAGTAGTCACCATGAGTCTACTAAGAGGATACAGATGATCCTGATGTCAGTTTTAGGACGATTACCAACACTTGATTGACATTGTTGATCGTAACTTTTATAAACAGGTTATCGATTTCTTATCGATCACCTATTGAACCTCCGTCCTTGTATTACTGATTAATCTGCATAGATAGACAGGCATAATTCGGAGCACGCAAGGTGGGGACAATACAAATTAATCATAAATTTGTGGCATGCGTGGATCTGAGGTGTTAACTTTACTCCACAGGTATTGTCTCCAGTAAATATTTAAACGATAAACAATGATAACAAAAGCTTTTGTCCGGCACTGCGATCTTAGTTTGACATTAACGTGATCTCTGATTATCTTCAGTAGTGTCGTGTTCGGCCATTTTGTGACTTGACTGCTACGTCATGTTGGTACGGAGTCCCAGAGGATATGATACAGCATGTGTAAGGCCAGAGGTGATGGCAAATGTCCCATTTATTGTATTATTTACTAATAGATTTTGTAATGGTATACTTGTTGAATGCTATTTTAAAAGATAGAAATAAAATATCCAATAATAAAACTAACTAATTCAATACCGATATCTTTAACTGACATTGGCTGTTTGTGGTTTGTAAAACGGCAAATATCTCTGATCGTTATATACACATATTACGGAATATTTCGACATCAGTTTTAAACATTCACCTATGTTGCAGCATCGCCCTGTTTCAACACACTTATAAGGTGCGCGGTAGTGCATCTTGTCCATTTTGGACGTCGCGTCATGATTGACTGGACGATATAACGGGAGGCCCAAACAGTTTCATATTGTGAAAATCCCACGTGCATTACTGATATTTCTTATTGTTATTAGGAATACCTCGTATACTGCCAGAGATATCGCCACTGACATGTCCAAAAACGACGTAATGTACAAGTAGTTTCAGGCTAGAGATATGTTGAAATTTAATAGTAGAACCGATAGATCTATCTATGTCGACCGACTGTTTTAGATATTAGTTACGTGTGTTACAAATTCAGTATTACCAGTACGTAATAAGTTAATATACATTTATGTAAGGACCAATTATTTGAAATATATACTAAGGAATGTAAATGTAAGTTTTTTTGAGTAGACACATAAAAGACGACGGAGTGTATAGAATATTTAAATAATCTAGTTATATATGATACATATTGGTAATGTCGGGAGAGGGAGAGAGTAACCACAAAATGACATAGAACAGAGCTAACACAAATCCGCCCTGCGAATCTAGACCAAAACACTGTACGAATCCTGACATACCAGGGTGTCCGTGCGTCATTAAAAGGCGTACGGTCTGGAACCCACACGGGTAGAATTCCATTTTCTCATAACAATCCTAAGTAAATGGTTGTCTACCCGGCCATTATTGTCGAGGATAAGCATTGTATATACCAATTCCATTGTCATACTGGATATTGTAGTGGTGGTTGAAATAAATGCGAATTGTTTAATCAAGGTAAATAGGCAATCAATGCAGAAGTTACCATAGGAAATTAATATTCTTTCTATTGTTGATGTAAGGTTATATAAACATTACATAAAGGTTCAGATGGAACTCTTTGTATTTATGCTATTACCGCCTAAATTTTTATTTAACACATACTCTGTAGGTATCCAAAGCTGTAGATAGTTTATCGACAACGTAGGAGCTACAATGTGTTCGAGGGATCAGCGTGTAAGGCTCGGTGACCCTTTGTTTATCCTCTGATGGAGAGAAGTTAAGACTAATCTTGATATGACTAGGACATCAACACTAGGGGCGTTCCTCATTGATATTTACATATATTGTGTTCCAGATTATGGAGTCCTTCCGGAGGGGAGGTCGGTACCGACAGTCGAAAGTATTGTCCACCGAGGAAAAATGGAAGATCATTTTCAATCAGGTCAGTTCATATTGTTGTCTTATGATATATGTATGTCTGTCCGACTGTCCGTGTATTTCCGTCAGGTCTACCTTACTGATGTCTGTCCGACTGTCAGTGTATTGACGTTAGGTCTACATTACTGTCCATCGAGGGAAAATGGCAGATTATTTGCAATCAAGTCAGTTCATATTGTTGTATGTCTGTCCGACTGTCCGTGTATTTACGTTAGGTCTACATTACTGATGTCTGTCCGACTGTCAGTGTATTGACGTTAGGTCTACATTACTGTCCATCGAGGGGGAATGGCAGATCATTTGCAATCAAGTCAGTTCATATTGTTGTATGTCTGTCCGACGGTCCGTGTATTGACGTTAGGTCTACATTACTGTCCATCGAGGGAAAATGGCAGATCATTTGCAATCAAGTCAGATCATTTACATGTATGTCTGTCCGACTGTCTGTGTATTTTTGTATGGTCTACATCCCCTTTGTCCGCTGGTATGTCTGTCTTTATATTATATATCATAACCGCAAAAAATCAAACAAACTTATGATTTGACTTGATGATTTATTGTTTTTGTCTATCCTTTCTCGTGGCTCTTTACCAACATGCAAACGATATGTATGGACTTGACTCAATAATTTTGTTATACAATGAGTGTAAAAGATAAGTAAATATCGGAAGATTTATTCCATTAGGTAGATAGATATCAGCCGACCTAGGCATATGATTACCGCAAATGTAATTGATTTAAATATCTTTTTATACATAGAAGTTCTATGGAGACACGAGCGTGCGTTTGGTGTCGCTTTTTTTTCTCAGTGGCGTTATACGGGAACAAGATTATAACTTAAAGATAATCCCTCTAATTACAGGGTAACCCTCCACGCGGACAGATACCATCTTATTAATTACGCTAACCCAAACTTAGGGGTCCCCGACAGGAGATGATATGTAGTTCTTTGGCTAAGCTATTTACTTAACAACAGGAATAACATAAAAAAAAAAGAGGGTTTTTTATTTCCTTATAATTTCCAAATTACTGAGTTCGATGAACATCACCGCATATATGTCCCAGGCCCATTGTTACCAGTTATATAGCATGGCATACATTATTTGTTTACATTTGAATACATAACTATACAAAACGAAAAAAAATATTGCCCTAAAATGAGTCTCTATTAAGTGAGTGTTTATTCATCTCTTTTTTTCTCTGCAAAGGTCTCTAAGAGAACTCGCAGGTAATCGGAATAATCAATCAATGCGCTTTCTTTACTTTTCATATGAACACTCGCTACCCAGACAACCATTCCCTATCTAGGTATTGAGTCGCTCACGCGTCTTTGATTATTTTTAATTAAAAATTGTTTATGGTGAACGTTTTGTCGATAGCTGACGGAAGCGACCGATATAAATGAACTATTTACCGATGTTTAGTAGAGCCAGAGGTAGTGAAACATCTCTAAAGGAAGTAAACAGCTTTTTCGCTGTGATTAAGTACCTCATTTTACGTCATATATAGGTCCAACCTTAAGGGCCCCACCTAAATCATTAGACATCAAAGTGTTTTGTATGAATTGGTGAGCCAATTCAACATTATGATATGTGATTGAACTGTTTGTGACCTCTTTATATTGTAGCAAATGCGAACATCTGTATATACTGCTCAGCAATACTGCGATCACCTCCAAAAGTACCTACAGAGCATGTCTGGACAAAATGGAAGGAATTCTGGAAATGATAGACCGATGTCGTATTTACTGCGGAAACTTAAAGTCGACTTACAAATGTCGTTTCCAAGGTAACTCAAAATAAATCAGAAAGATACTTTATATAAAATGGTTAACCGTGCCATTATAAAAAAAAATGTGACACCGCATTTTCTTGCTGAGTGAAATTTATCTGTGTTGATTTTCCCGGACATGATACAAACATCAACTAAGTACCATTATTATTTTGCAGTTTCGTACGAGAGTTTTTGCGAAAGCCACTATCTGGGATTAGTCTATTGCTGTCTCTGCTCAAAGCTATCCAAAAATGTACGTCAGACCTCTCACAGGGCACAGCTAAAGCCAAAGCCATCAACTCTAAAAGACTTTTGGTACGTTTAATATGTTATTAGAGCAAGAATATGCTCTGTGCCTTTCTACCGGGAATTGTAAATATCTGAGGGGAAATTCTCTGACTTCAATTTTATATGAAATTGATTAAATATAGTATCTTTGGCGAAATATTCTCATTTTAGATTCTCCTATTCTTCTCCTTTGCCTCGCACCTGGCAGTGTTTTCATGATTAACGCCCATTCACCCTTCTATTAATGCATTTGTAGGTGTCGTATGTAAGTGTTCGATAAGACTGTCTTAAACCAGAAAATGCAGTGAAATGGAGCATGAATATCGAATATACCAATGCATCTATTCTCATTTCAGACTGATGAACATGACTGTTTGCTGTGCCTAAAATTTACCTTACGTGAGCAGGTATGTATGATGTAATCGTTAATGTATTTAACATGTAGAGTATCACTTACACACTATGGGCACGGACCGCGAGCATTGATTATTCCAGAACACGTTTCTCCCATTACTGACCGAATCTGAGCGATCATTTACACAGAAGGTGTATTGAACACATCTAATTCTTTCTACCAATGCCGTTTTTATTTCTTAAGAATAAATACCATTTTTATGAATTGAATAACTAAAGGCTTAAAGACTGGATTATCTCTTTTTATTTAAAAACGATGATAGCTAATGCAGTCTAAGATTTGTATTTTTGGCATATGCATTGGATACCGAAAAGAAATAATGTTATATCCTTAGCTTCAGTGTATACCATTCACACCATAACCATATACTAATTAATGTTTTAGGAAGCCACAAGTTTACTCCTGGACGAATCGTATGGACTAGAAGGCGTGGCCTCGGCTCTAATGAGTTCTTTCACCAAATCCCGTCTGGTGGCGCTAGAGGTAAGTACTATCAGATTATGATACACAAGCACGTGTGATAAGTATTGTTGAGTTGTTTAGATAAAACAATGTTATATTAATATAGTATGACATTTTATTAACCATACATATGTATACCGTGTCCCTGACGTCAGGTATATACAGGTATGCAATAGAGAATATTGTATTCTGGTCTAACCAATATCAGTATTATTTACGCAAACAACACAATATGTTACATACATTTGATTATGTCTAAATTTAATGTCTGATCGTGTCTTCTTTATTCTACAGATCATGAGTCTCGTTTTAAGCGATCCGAAAGGGTTGTCTCGAAACCTGGACTGTTTTACATATTTTCGGTTGAAGAATTGCGAGCCTACCCGTTTCCGCTTCCTCATCAGCATGATGATGACAACTAGCTCACAGAATGTTACTTTCCAGGTTTGTGTCATCTGATACAGATCATGTAATTGATTAATTTGTTTCAAATAAATCAGTTTAATGACTTATCGTTTGCTGTAAATGTCGGTCAAGTAATAGTTTAACTATCAATTGTTGGAATATCCATATGCTATCTAACCACTGAACAATGGTTCTATGTAAGATTATTCGCTTCGATGATTCATGTAAAAGAATAAGTGTATATCTTATATATATAAATGCAATTAGATATATATACATCTTACGCACAGGTCTGTTGCATGAAGTTTTTCAATTCACTTCTTGCCGCCACCCCGAATATGAACGCCAGGGTGTACCTCCAAAACGAGCTAATCACAGCGGGTCTGGACGTGGACGTCTTGAAGAAGGTAATCTGGACGCTTAATTTGGGATTTCTTACACGACACTACCGTTCTAGTGTGGATCTAATTATTATTGGACACGTAACAATGTCACATTAAACCATAAATGACTTCTATAGATGTTAACATTTTTTTCAACTTCTCAAATTTGTAAAGTTAATATGCTAATACAAATATCTTCAATGGTTGTCTTGTTGAATCATCACAGAGTATTGACACAAAGACAAGTCTCGAACATGTGGAATTGGACCGAGAGTTAACGGAGTTTCAGGAGACTTTTATTGATGTCGATTCGCTAATTGAGTACCGGTCATCTCTTGAAACAACAAATGATGGCCTACAAAAACAGGTAATAAAAACAACAAAAATACCGACATAATAATCATTTACTCAATGTTCATATTTTTCATACATGTGGTTTATTTCAATATCCTGTAAAACAACGATACATGTACATATTTTTTCTCTTACAGTTATGCGTCCTCCAAGACGAAGTTCAGGTAACTTTTTTTATTGAGATAAAAGTTCATAAAAGTATGACAGATTACCTGTATTTGGGTAATCTTATCTGTGAATATAGAAATCAATTAGTATGCATTACATACATCAGTACAGTATGTAGTTGTTGACTTCCTAATGATAATATTCCGCATGCAGGTTTACTTTACACCGTCAGTTTAATTTCGTCCCTGAAATGTTCTGCCAATATCCCTTAAATCCGGTATTAATATCAAAGTGTTATTCGTACCCACGAGTGTGTTCTTTACAAATAGAGCATAAAGAACTCAAGCGTCATTGATTCGGGGAACGCGTCCGTGAAGTCACTAACTGGTGAAGAAAGTACCCACCCAAACGTCCCAGGTAAGTACAAACATATTGACGTCTATATTATTACAGACATATTATCAAATTTAGGTGTGATAATTAATGTTACAAACTGACGTAGAGCTATTTTAGTTGTAAGTTTCTTTTCTGACGATTGTGTCCTAGTTGATCTATTTTCTTTGGTATGGCGTTAATTATTGACGTAGCGTTATTTTACTTCTATTATGATTCGTTTTTGAACGTTAATTGACATGTCCTTACCGAGACGTACATATTGACATGACTTTATCAATCAATACATATTGGCGCATGTTCATCACGTTACTGAACACTCATGTGATGTTGCAGATCCACCGCCACTCCCACCATGTTCCGGGTCCCAAAGAAAACCAAACACGGGGACTAACTTTCCGTTTCTCTATTGGAAACCCCTTCACGATGTGCAGGACACTATTTTCCAGGTAGTAGCTCCTTAAATCCAACTCACATGTGTAGGAAAATTCTTGAAAGAGAAAAAAACTTTGTTTTAGGATTTAAAATATTTGAAGACATTCGAGTTAACTCTACATAGGTTGTTTTTTTAATTTTTTAAAATTGATTTAATCTAAGGATACAATATACACGCATTGTATATCCTTACATGATGATATGGCACCAATCTGGTATGTGTAAGTTCTTTATTTCAGACCTTGAGCGGTGTATGTGTTCTACGCGATGAAGACATAGACGCTTTTGAAGCAGCGTTTCGTCTTGAAGCGATAAAACCACCTATCACACAGAACAAGTTTCCAGGTAAAATTAAAGTTTTTATTCCTTCTTTTACACTACCTACCATAGAATGATCATCTGCTGTTTCAGAAATTTAGAAAAATGTTCAGACAATAGGAATTAAGTACATGTACGCGAAAATGCTAAATCATTAAAGGGACTAAATGGCTAGATTTCCACTTAAATAATATATAAAAAAGGATATACGATTTAAAATGATGTAAAAAGTTAAGCACTTTATGTTAATTATACATTTCAAAAGTGTCCATAACAATTTGTTAAAATTTAATGAAAAAAATAAAATAAATTTGACTAACCTAGTAGTTATTTCATATTATTATTTTTCGATGTGTGTAAACAAATACTTCTGCGTACCTTTGCGCATGCGCGATGCGGGAAATTGGAAACATCATAACAAAAATGGCGAACACCCGATCTAAGTGGAAGGGTCCTGAATCAGTTTTAACCGAGAGCAAGAAGAAACGAATAATCGAGAACGTGATTTTAACTTCACAAAGACGAACACGTATCTTAGAGACAGAGCAAGCAGATGGCATCAGTTAAAAAAGACCGAAGGGATTAAAACAGACCCTCCTTTGGCCAAGCTAATGCCTTGAACAGGTTAGTTGACAGCACTGGACTTCGATGTTTCGTAGATCAACTGTCGTGTACGCCCAGATGATGACTTGATAGTACTTGATGATACATAATTATCATAAATGGTAACAACTGATATCGAGATTAAGCTTAAGAAAGGTCACGTAGTGTTAACACGGCATGAATCGCTTGGTATTGGCCTCAACATGGGGTGAGGACAAAACCCGGAATGCACTCAGGCGTGAAGAGATTTTTCATAATATTTTGTATTTATTAGGACATATCTCCGTTATTACTGAATGGATTTTTGTTCGGATACCAGCAGTAAAAGGGTTGATTTATGACCTTTAAAATGGTATAAGTTATATTTAACAGTATCAAAAATTAGAAGTGAAAGTGGTGGCCGGAATGAACCCATATGGAATAAAAATGTCAATATTTACAACTGTTTTCGTTAAAATAAATACCCATATCTCAAATATTACTGAACAGATTTTTGTTCGGGAACCACACAAAAACGGAGAATTTAGTACTCTTTCACATGATATAAACTGTTTGAATACATGTTCGATATTACTTTCAAAAGTGGTGGCCGGAATGAATTGATGTGGTGTAAAAAAATAGCAAAATCATCAAAGTTACATGTAAATTTCCATCTTTATTGGTCCATGACTCTTTTATTACTTAACCGATTTCTGTTCGGAACACACTCTAGACAAGATAATTTTATAGGCTTTAAGCTGATATGATTTTTATTAATATTCATTATAAATTCGGTGCAAAAGTGGTGGCCGGAATGAACCTAGTTGAAATTCACGGACGCCATTTTGAACAAAAGTTGAATGTAAAAACAACACAAGCTACATGCTAGTTCTTTAATACAAGGGAAGTAACTCGAGCAAGGAAAAATTACCTGTAGAACTTTTAGCCATTATGTTAGAATGTTACCAGGCTCTGCGACGTGGACGCAGTTCTACTTAAGAGCCCATTATTTTTTTTTTTTTTTTTTATTCTTTTATTTTCATAGAGTCAGTTTATTTTTGCTTTATTGTTTTATTTAAATGAATTTAATTTTTTTATTGTAATCTTTTTATTCTATTTTCGTTTCATTGTTCTTCAGACTCTGTAAGATTTGCACACTCTTTATGTTTCCACGTTTTGCAATGTACCCTACCTGTTCTCCAGTCACAGCCAATCATTTCATCCATCCAATCTGGAAACCCACAAGAACAACTACAATTTATTGTGATACTGTTATTACTTGCCTTTTTTAGTTGTGATGCTATTTTAACGAACTGTGGAAACGGCATGAAATAACCTTTATCTAAACACCAAATTAAGTGATCCCGCATTTGATTTCAAATGAAGTTAGTTTTTTGTTTGAATGAATTACCTTTAAAACAAAATTCTACCATATTAGCTATTGCAAAAAGCCCACAATCGTAGCCATTATTTTGATCCTGTACATCTAAAATTTTGACTGGGATACTACTTTTATTATTACCGTAAATACTACAAAGCTGAAGTTCGATTGACGGAGTATTAACTGTTACAGTATGATTTTCTTTTGATGCTAAACTGTCTAGAAGGGATATATTTCCATTACTTGTTTGAAAACTTGTAACCCAGTGGTCTCTTCCATTATGGTGAATTTGAACAGAAGGTGAAACTACAGATTGAAAAGCTATTTGGTTTTTCCATTTGCATTTATTTGAATCATATACTGGAGCTAAGTTTGTCAACTGAAAACCATTCAAACCAGGAAATTGTTTAGACATTATTGATTGTACTTCATTTATAATATCAGAACAAATCAATTCTTTATTGGAAATTTTAAGTTTATGGCTTTCATTTAAGTTATTTAGTTAAGTGTAGCGACTCTGTGTTATCAGCGACTTTACGTTTTTTAACAAGTTGTACATTATCTTCGCTAATATTACATGTATCAGAATCTTCTAACTGAAATCTTAATTTCTTTTTGGAACACGTGGTTTCCTTTTTTACAGGACTTAAAGTTTCCTTTTTAATAGATTGATTTGTAGGAAGTCTTTATTTGTTGAATAGGAGTTTTTGATGGACCTAGTTTTTTCGTAGATTTTGGCGTTTTAGGTGGCGTACTATCTACCATTATTGTATCATTATCTTGATTAAGAGTAACCGAATCAGGTGCCGCAATTACATCCCTATCATAATCGTTACATCTTCGTTTTTTTCTGCCTGATTTTTTATCGTTTCTTTTTAAACTGTTTTTAGATAACTGTTTTAAACTAACGGTTCTTTTACTGTCTACAATTTCATCCCCCATTTTCATTCTAGCAGCCATGATATGGTAACAAGTTCCAGTAGACGGACATTGACAAGTTTCTTTAGAATTGTTGTTCCCACATACAACGAACGCTTTTTGATTTTCAACAAAAGTGACACCATTATTTTCTAAAACTAATCTAGCTAAACATACCTGAGACAGATTTTTATTTGATGGTTGACTTTTATTTTCTAAACCTTCTTGAATATTATCAGTTATTTGTTGTTTGTCGGTTTTGAGATCGTTTGATATGTCTACTTCTTTAGATTCACTAACTTTACTAACATTAGGTTCTTGAACTGATTCACTGTCTTGGACTGGATTATCTTATAAGTAGTATATAATTGGCTTCCTAGTTAACAGTCATCGGCCATCGGTCATCTAAAGATTAATTATATTCATCAAGGTGTGAACGAGCCGCCCGTTACCTGGTCATGGTGACCGGTGTACCGTATAGGCCTATATAGTATGTTGTTTTAGTATAGACGTAGTGTGGTATCGGCTTGGACATACTCGTAAAATGGCGTCCGTGAATTTCAACTAGGTTCATTCCGGCCACCACTTTTGCACCGAATTTGTAATGAATATTAATAAAAGTTATATCAGCTTAAAGCCTATAAAATTATCTTGTCTAGAGTGTGTTCCGAACAGAAATCGGTTAAGTAATAAAAGAGTTATTGACCAATAAAGATGGAAATTTACATGTAACTTTGACGATTTTGCTATTTTTTCACACCACATCAATTCATTCCGGCCACCACTTTTGAAAGTAATATCGAACATGTATTCAAACAGTTTATATCATGTGAAAGAGTACTAAATTCTCCGTTTTTGTGTGGTTCCCGAACAAAAATCTGTTCAGTAATATTTGAGATATGGGTATTTATTATAACGAAAACAGTTGTAAATATCGACATTTTTTTCCGTATGGGTTCATTCCGGCCACCACTTTCACTTCTAATTTTTGATACTGTTAAATATAACTTATACCATTTTAAAGGGGATAAATCAACCCTTTTACTGCTGGTATCCGAACAAAAATCCATTCAGTAATAACGGAATTATGACCTAATAAACACAATAAATCAACAAAAATCTCTTCACGCCTGAGTGCATTCCGGGTTTTGTACTCGCCCCTCAACATGTCCTAAATGGGAATACAAATCAAAGGGGGCGCCCAAGAGGGAATTTTGACATTTGTCAAATTAATCGTATTATACCAGAAAGTAAACTTGATGACTTTATGCTTTTGTTAGACTGCCTGTATATTACACATTAAGTTTACATTGTGTTATTAATATTCCGTTGTACAGTTTTGAAAGCAAGCCTGAGATCTAGAGCGTACGTATAATGTAGATCTGGTCATAAAGAAACTGAAGCCAAGCAATGAAGATGACCACAGGCGACATGGAGTACATGCAGCCACTACGGACGACACTATTACTAGTCGCACTTAGGTATTTTTCATAGTTAATTAATTACTAATCCTTGAGGCCATTAATTAACAAATATTTATATAAATCATTAGCATTTGGATGCGAAGGAAGAACATTATTTATTTATTGAGTCGTATAATTAAAAAGTCGTGGAATAGTTTCTGTCGATGCTAATTAACATTCAAAATTCTCATAATTATACAACACAAGTCATGTATCACTGTGAACTGTTATTACGTTATGATTTGCATATTGATATACAAAAAAATGTAGATATATATACGTATCTATAGGCGTCAAGTTTGATTACATGTTTTGGTCTATAGTATATGACACATATTGTATATAATCAGTTTGAAAACATAACCAATTCCTATACATGTATTGGTTTGTAATCAGATACCACCAACCGATCAATTTTCGATAACAATTTTTTTTTCTAATTAAAATGAATGGATTTGAAATATTGTTTTTGTTTAGCAGCTACCAATAATGGATTTTTTTTGTAATTAATAATTTGAATCAGAATAAGTGAACCAATCAGTTTTGACCACTATAATTCATGCATGAGCTGCATGCATGTGTAGCGGGACTGGACTGAGTCGATCATCAGTGACCAGGTAGCTCAATAGTTGGTAGAGCATCCGGCTGGTGTTCGGAGGCCCGGGTTGGAACCCCGGTCTGGCCGCTTACGCTACGTTATCTCCTGATCTCCTGTTACACATGTATCCTCTACTTTTAACACTTGTTGAAAATTGCTGAATTCTTAGTGTATTTGGTAAGATATTGTGCAATTGGAGATTGAAAAACTTCTGGAGTATCAATTTCGTGAATTTAGTATTTTTTTTTTTTTTGCATTATATATTGATAGTGATTGATTCACCAAATTAATGCAATAACACCATAATTAGTTTAGTTATTTCCCATGGTGTTTTCGGGCCTAATGGCCATCTTCATACGCTTCATTTATTTGACGTCTTGGATACCACATTATGATGTCACATATATACAATATCATGCCTTAAGATAGTCATTAGGCCCGAAAACGTAAGCGAAACACAACATATGTTGTGTTGAATTTACATTTTTCAACTATTGATACTGGTATACATATTTAAGACCCAGCAGAAGCCTTGATTGTGTGTAGAGGCTAATTAAGCTTGAATGTAAGTTGAGAAAATGTTGACAGGCGAATTATTTGATGAAAAATCAGACAAAATATCGTGAAGAGCCATCTTTGCATGATAAATAATGACTGCTATGTTTCAATATAAGGCATGATTATAATATTGCCAATTTTGCACATTTTGTTGGTTTGTGTAACTGGAAATTACATTGATTTTGTGTAAGAAAATATCTTTTCTTCTTCTTATAGATATCACAGGATTTATAACACAAAAGTTCTTGGAGGACAAAAAGTGCCGTACAAGGTGGAAAGGACATACCAACACATCCAGGGACTCATCAATCTGATAGTGGCCAACAGAATAACAGATAGAACTGGAATATCTAGCCAAAACCCTTGCATCAAATAGATCCCAGAAGATTCAAACTCCTAGCCCATGCTCCTCCACCATCTACTGCCCAAATGGTAGAGGAGAAGAAATCCCAATTAAGATGAATGGGAATAATTGACATTTTGAGACTAATCACGTTCCAGAGACTATTACTTTTGAATATCTGTCCTTACGTTTAGTAGCTGACCTGGTCCGAAGGACCAAGGTGAGTATGCCATACTGAGGCGTCCGGCATTCGTCTGTCAACATTGTGAACACAATATTTGAATAACTTGAGTAAATGTCAGAATATACCAAATTTAATAAAACTTTATAAGCAGCCATATATCGACAAGATCTCAGACAACTTCAAAAATGGAAATTATTGGACAGTAGTTTTTGACAGTAGTTTGCAGAGTTATTGCCCTTTGTAATGGTCTTATTATTAACATTTTTTTAGTTCACTGGTCAGAATGGAAACTCTTTTAGAAATTCTACTAGTCCTGAACAATTAAATGGATTTGATGAAATTTGGTCAGGAGAATTATGTGGCAATGTTATATGTTGCATAAATGAAGCGTCACCATCATCTGAGTGGCACCTTTCGGGGCAAAATAAGAGAATTACCTGGTATAGCAAAAAAAAAAAGGATTTAACTCATTTTTTTTTTCAAGAATTACATCTAGTCCACTTGTAGTTTGAACCATTGTTGGGAGAGGTAGTTCAAAAGTAGAAAAATGTTTGAAATGTAACTTAAATTTGAGTAGTATTTAGTTTATTGGTATAATGTTACTATAATAGCTTAGCTGTTATCCATTCCATTAATGTCATATGATAATCAGTGCAGCCTTAATTTCAAAATTTATATAATCTCAAGAGACAAACAACATTGTCTGGTCTGAAATTTAAATGCTTAGTCAAAAATGATTATTCATAGCTGTACATGTGTGCACTATTGAAATATTCATGTTAACACTCACAAGTAATTTATAAACTCTCAAAATTCATTGATGTCAACACCCACTAGTGCTCAATGGTCATGGATGACAACACTCACTAGTAGTAGTACTCAATAGTCATTTATGTCAACACTCACTAATACTCAATAGTCATGGATGACAACACTCACTAGTACTCATTAGTAACGTATGTCAACACTCCATAATACTCCAGTCATGTATGTCAACACTCCATTATACTCAATAGTCATTGATGTCAACACTCAATTATCACTGATGCCAACAATTGTCATTGATGTTAAGTCACTAGTCATGGCAGTCAACTTTCTCTAGTCATTGATGCCAATGCTTACATCTGAGCAAGACAATAAATACAATGTGGTAAATTCTTTATTTGCATGTTTGACTTTTCTCAGTGTTTTCTATATCAAAACTATTTGTGAGACAAATTGTACTGTGCATTTACTGTTTAGTGTATTATCAACATCATAAGTCACTGTTCTGTTGATATTCTGATAAATTAGGGTTGGATCTTTAGGTCAACTGAGATGAAGTATGAAGTGACCTATTCTAACTGACTTTTGTCCGTCGTCTTTCCTTGCTTGTCTTTAAACAATTTGTCAGTAAGCTTTCATGGTCAAAAGGTCAACCAAAACTGTGGATTACATAGTCCCAACCTCCAGGGACCTGAGGGGCAGGGTCAAAAAGGGTCAAATTGACTAAAATTTGAAAGATCTTCTCAGCTCGCAGATATGGTAGAATCATATACTGGTGTCTTTAACAAAAATTGTGAATTTCATGACCCTGATGGGGGACTAAATTTATATAGGGAAATCACAATTTTGATCAGCATTTGTTTGATTTCTATTGAAATTCATTCTAACTTCATTAACATTATCAGCATGGGATGACAGCTTGATCGCATGCACATGTTGGCCCTGACTGACCTTCTGGGCGAGGCTAAAAAGGGTCAATTAAATTGAATATTTCAAAACTCAGGTGACCATTAAGGCCAATTGGCCTCTTGTTTTACATAAGCCAGTATCAGTGAAAACTGCTGCATATGAAATATGGTACATAAAACAAAAGGTTTCCATGAATTCAATGATGTAATGTAATTTATTTTGATTTTATATCAAACCTTTTCACTGCACAGGTGTCAAAACAACTTCCTTGAAATAAGATAATTCAGCTTATGTGTATGGGCAAACAGACAAAGTGATTACCAATGAAATGCTTAAATTTTCACGATTTCTATATTTTCTTTACTCCTGTCACCTTGACCTCTACCCATATATAATTAGACTGCATGCTCTGCTGACTTGCCAATCAAGATGATATTGAGGTTGACTGAAATACAAGAACATGTAACATATAAATGAACATAATTGTACATGTAGGTAAACTTGAGAATAGTCCAATTCCTCAATCCATGACTATCATTGAGACTGTCAGCTAATCATTGAATTATTAAAACAGTATGGACATCAGTATTGTGAATTAAATATCTCATTTATATCGATGATAAATTGATATAAGTGAGATAATACATTATTGATATAAATGAGATAATCAACAATACTCATATCCATCTTTTACCATGTATCAGTGTTATCCATTTCTTAACGTACATATTTAATTATATAATTCATTAAATAACGTACAAGGCTTTCAACAACATTTTAACTACAATCATTAAACAGAAGCAAAGTTAAGTGCAAAAACTACTAACTCAATGAAGGTTCCGATTTTTAATTAGGATGTCAATCTGAAAGGCCGAGGGATTCAAACAGTCGAATAAATTACAATTTCTGTGTAAAACTGAATTATTTTTTCTTATATCTAGACCTACAGTTTGTGTATTGCTCTCAGTGCAATCAATTTACAATGTAGATCTCCATTAATCAGATTTAAATCGAATTCAATTTTGGGTAGGCCTATCACGTTAGTGATCGGCATTTTTTTTGTATGTTACAACAGAGACATATATGTCTGGTTACAACTGTATAGCTGTTACGTCGTCATAGCACTTACGGTCATACAAAATAGCAATTCCAATTTGAGTTTACACTTCGATTTCTTACATTGGGACGATATTGAATTGAATGAACACTTCAAAGATGAATAATAATAATGTTTTCCTACATCACAATAAACGAAACGAAGTCCCCTTTGGAGGCCCCATTGCCGAATGTCAAAATTTTACATGCTACTTCTGAGGGTTATACGTACTTTTATCTGTTTGAGCTCTCAATCAACAATAGTGAATAACGATCGGTACTCCTCGAGACCGTATAAACCATCCGATTGCAAAGTAATCACGTTCTACATCCACGTGACAAAATGTTTACACTTACCTCGATTCCATTTTCGTCGGGTGAAAGCGAGGATACTGAAATCATGTGACGCACTCGGCTCTCTCCGATGTAAACAACAAATGTTGTTCAGCGATAATTCGAAGTTGATAAACATTGCCAATATTTCACAAAAAGTGTCATAATTTTGTAAACAATTTAATTTCAAGTATCACAACGCTTTCCGGAAATCAAATGCATATAGAAATTATTGAAATCTAACCATTTAGTCCCTTTAACAATATAGATATTTAGAATAATCTCCCAATTTTCAATTATGTGTGATGACATTTGTGATATTTGTGTTTTAAAACCTATATAGAAAATACGGTGTATTCCCATTTCCAGAATCGCGACGTCGACGCCGGGAAAACAAACGAACTTTTCTGGAAAGTTCTAGAGCACATAATTTGCGTAAGTATGCTAAAAAACAAAGGTTGTAAATAACACCGCGTTGACACATCAAAGATAAAGTATTATATTTTCTCTATATTCAGCTTCAACATATCTATGTCAATAGACTTTAAAGATAATGAAACACGAGATATAAGTATCTATCGAATGGAATTATGATTACACAAAGTCACTTTTATCGATCTAAAAATATGTATATGCTAAATAGACTAAATGGTTGAGATATTTGTCAATATGGATTTGTTTTGTACCTTACAGTGCTAGCCCGGCGGAAGATTGGGTTGACAGCGGAGGCCCTGAAAGCAGCACTGGACAAATATGACTTTGAGAGAGTGGATGCGGACAGTGCCGAACTCCTGTCGCGGTTCATTCCAACGGAGACCGAGGTACATTATATTTACCCTATTTACATTTGTATAAGAATTGCATTCGATAAGTTTTGATATACTGTATTGATTTTTTTTTTTTTTTTTTAGCATATTTGATAATAATTGACAGTGATTTGACAGTGATTCAGATGCATTTTGTCTGTTCTGTATCTTCGATCAGTTATACGTGTTATACATGTAAATAAAGACCTTAAGACTATTAATTGGTTATTAATATTTCCATGACAACAAACATTTCTTTCTTTATTAGCTGAGAGACGTGATGTCACTAGCGTGTAACTATAATGACCTGGCAGAAACGGAACAACTCATGGTTCAGGTAAAATTTCACCATGCCGTTCATTCTGACAACTTATGTTAAATAAAAATAATAAACATTTAATTCAATAATTCAATTTGATTAACTTATTTAAAACATGATTTCAAAAATTAATATATTTGATATAGTTGGAACCAGTGCAGTACTCTTATATGTAACATTATGTACTATTTACAGCTAGTATCCGTTTCGGATCTGGAAGGAAAACTGAGTTGTATGGCCTTCATGAATCAGTTCCAGAAGAGAGTTGACGCCCTCTCACCGGTAAGTGTAGTTCGACAGGAAAAGGGGAGATAAGTCGTACAGCACGCTAAACTGTCGATAAACTTTGCAACAATTATTTCTTTTGGAAATAAATTCAGAACACTCAATTGCATAAGATATATCATGGGAAGGTGTTGTGAATAAAATGAATACCTTTGTATCTATTTCAGGAGATAAATAGCATTCACAAATCCGCATCTTCTTTGCTGAACTGTGACCGGATCAGGAAAGTGTTCGAGGTAATGTTACCTTAAAACAAATCTTAATAAAGTTTTATATTTCAATTATCTAGAAAACACGCTGTCGTAATTATGTTTACATTGAAGAAGAACTCAAGCCTGTTTCATTTTTTTACCCAGATCATCCTGTATCTCGGCAATTACATCAATACCTTTAAAAGAGGTTCCATTCGGGGCTTCAAACTATCTTGTCTATCATCGGTAAGTTGGCTGTATATCAAATTGTATATCACTAAGTCTACACTGTATATTAATGTATAACCGGTAAAACGTCGCCCATATAAACACCTAGATCGCTTATCAAAATATACATCGCTAAGCATCAACTAACATATACAAATGAATACTATTTCAAAACGTATATCGGTAAATGTTTCATCAGATTGTAGACATAAATTTTGGTGTTAATGTCATTACCGACATTACGTCGTTCAGTAAACGGACTTCGGTGCTTTCAAGTTTTAACGTATTTTCATTTTTAAGACGTTAGCACAATGCTGAATTTAGCTCCTCAAGATTATTTCTTAATAGAATATAGAAAAAGCAATTAGCTAATTTAAAATTTAGCGCAAAACTGCCAACGCGAAAAGCGCTAAAATGATATTACCGCTAAAATATGTACGCTTACAGTATAGTGCTTGTCACACGATTGTTTAATTAATAGTCCGGACTTGCATTCATTTTTTTTATTACGCAGATTGATATAAACAAAACAAAAACATTTGTTTTCAGCTGAAAGACATGAAATCAAGTGACAAGACGCAGACTCTCCTCGATTTCATCGTTACGATGATAAATCGAAAACATCCCGATATCCTTCACTGGTACCGAGACCTCGAATTGTTACCTGTGGCCAAAGGTATCAAAGTTATGAATAAGCTACAGATATTTCTTTTTACTCTCTTCTTGGCCTAACACGAACTATTAAATGACATGAATATAACACCAATTAATATATATTTATATAAATGTATGTACATTTACCATTCTAACTATATAAGTTCACCCTTAATTTTGCCCTGCTGTGAACATGCCCAATGCGAATTTACGGAGTTATTGTCCGATCTGAAAGCCTTGTACAAAGCCACATAATTACGTCATGGTTTTATTATATTTCTCAATTTTAACATTGCGTACCATAAATGGATGGGTTTTTTCATTTTTTTTTTTTTTTTTTTGCAAAAATGCAATGCTTGTTAATATACAAATATTTTTACGATTTATCTTATATTAACGTCTGACTCTTATTGTTTATGACTCTACTTTTTTATATTTTGCTGTTTAATTACCTCCACTGAACAAAAGTTTATTTAACGCGTGGTGTTTTAAACGCTGAACATGTTTACATGTTAATGTTGAACACGTTCTGTTAACACATAGTATCGCCTGCGTTGAGTATGTGTTGTATTACCTATCACAGGTAGCTTCTCTCGCCTGACATCTCTGGTCCAGGAACTAGACGATGGAATCCGGACAGTCGGCGACCACATGAACCAGACGACGGGAGGTCATACAGACCGCCTTATTGTATCCTTTATCATGTTCCACATTCCAAATTTACCAATGACCTTTGCCACGTTTCCGCTTTGTTTCTGTCTGCCCGAAATCGCATTTCTGGTTATTTGAATAAGGATTTCCAAGGGGGTTTTTTTTGTAGTTTTTTCACTCATAATACTTCTGGGAGCTTTGGTAGTAAATATCACTTTATAGTTAATACTCATTATATCCCGATATATATCAAATGAAGTTAACATGTTACTTTTTCTTACATACCAAATGTAATTATATACGTGATTTCCTTTCTCTGTATCCTGTTATCTTGTATTGATGATGGCGTCCTATTAAAAAATAAAAATGATGGTTTCTTTAACGGTATACTAGAACTTTTATGAAGAAGGTGAAGAACAGATTTGGATGTTGAGGCGATCGCATCAGCGCACATATAACGTCTATAAACGTGTTTGCTCCATGTTTGGGGAGAACATGGAAAACATGGAGCCTTCAGAACTGTTTGGACATTTTGCACAGTTTGTTCAAAATTATAAGGTATTCATTTTTGCTATTTGATACCTTTTAAAGAGGCATATTGTCATCAAAATTATACATTAGATATACGGTCTATGCTAACATGATTGGTTCATTATAATTTCCAGAGCAAACTATTTTTAACTTTCTTCAAATAGTGTTTATATTGTATCAAAACGTGTATTTAATACATAATATTTCTGTGATATAATTATCGTTATTATTGTTTCTTTGATAGAATTTATACTATTGTTATATGATTTTAGGAATCACTGACCAAACTGGTATCAGAAACTCCACCAAAGGAAGTGAATCGGGTAGAACAAACGGAATACGCTCAACCAGTTGTTGAGACTTCACACGATTCATCAACCGAGTATACGCCTTTACAGGGCGTTACAGAGTCACTTTATATTAACTACGTCAATTCCGATCAACAGGAAGTATGCCCTGCCTACATCAAGGACACGGAGAGTGAAAGGACAGATGATGTCTCATACTACGATTTAGAAGTAGCTGAGGCGCTCAGAAACCACTGTGAATCGGAAACAGACGGACTTTTGTGTGATTGCTGCTTCAAAGAAACGGGAGAATGCGATCTTGCCAACAATCAATACGGATATTATCCAACAAAAACAAACATTGCAGTGGAGAATTGGATTGTTCGTAATAACGAAGTCCTCTTACAGTCGAACTATAGGGCGGGTGACGAGGTTCCACCAGATTACGACGATAACATAAACAACAATACCAGGGAGGAACAACACAGAGTAGACAGTGAGAGCTATGACAGTGCATTCTTCGGGTCTGACGCAAATGTCTTGAAATCATCTGGAAGGAGTTCTCAAGACAATGTGCAATCACCAAAGCCTAGTGCACCAAGATCAAGTACGCCTTACACGTGCACACGCACGACAGATCCACTTCCTGACTATAGTCGCTGTCCCTCTCCTACAGCTAGTGTCACAAGCAAAGACACATACGGCAGCGAATTATCCAAAATCCTCACCGAATTCGAAGGCAACCTAAATCAGTTTGAATCTGAAGTTTCTCCGAACTATCGCCGTTTTTATACCGTGAAGTCCATTATATACTTGTAGTATTATTCGGGTGGAATGCAAATCAGATTAATGATTTTCGAGTGTATACAACCTTCAACCCTAAATGAATCGTCCTTTGTTGCTTTCCTTTCGATATCGAGAAATGTTCGAGCTTAATTGTTCAATTACATTTGAAAGCAGCAAGCAGGGGCAACATCATGTTATACGACGATTCCCTATAGTTTACATGCCGTTTATCATAAATTGGCGTTTCTATGACCTTCTTGACAACTAACTCATTTCAAGCAACAACTGAGTAAATCCCACCTGCTGCCCGAGTGTTATTGATATCCGCTGATGTCGGTCATAAGAGAATTAATTAGCTTGTACAGTTAAGTGGTTCAGTTAGCCAAATTGACCGCAAGTAGGCAATCTTATCAACTATATATGTGTACGTACGTGTCGACCTGGCGAAAAACTAAAGTAATGATGTCTCCATATCGGCTCAGCATGGAGGAATTCTTTCATATAACATACAGTAAAAAGAACTAAAGGAGAGTCTTATATCTTGTATGTGAGGAACAAGCTCGGCACGAAGAATTTCTCTCGTGATGCAAATGTTAACGAGACTTCCATACTGAAAATTGCTTAAAATACACATATATAGTGATCGGTTAAAGTGCTTGAGCTTGATACAGTGCAATATTTTCTTTTCATTCTTCGAGCCTCAATGTTTGAATGTGCAATATACATAGTTGTGTGCTTCCATGTTTCCAGGCCTAATATGGCAAACGCTGATATATTACACACTTCCTTACTGGATAAAATAGTACAACGTCTCGGTTATCTCAAACTATCTCTTATTTGACCTTATCAAATGGCAATAATTATATAACCTCAGACACGAATAGTTGGTTAGACGACCGTGTTTTGTGTGATAAAGCATATTTTGACTGCTATGGCATTTTAATTAAAATGCCGATTAGTACAATTTGAATAAAGAATAAGATAATTGAAGGGTTTATTCAAATGGATATAAATACCAAATGTTATATGTTTCGAAATGGCCAGGTAAAGAACATAAGTGTATTCTCATAACAATGATAAACATCGAGAATATATCTATAAAGTTATTGAAGTGTATACGTAGTGTAATAACAAAAACAACTGTGCACATGTACGCATTGTTGAACTTAATACCAGTATTTTGAACAATATATATTTATAGTGGTTACAATTACTTGATATTACCAATATGATACATTGTATATACACAAATACTATGTGTTAAATGCTTGATACGTATTGTTTATAAATATGGAAGTAAATAATAAATAATGAGTTATTATGTGATAACCAGAGAAATAAAATAAGTACCATTGTCTCCCTTGTCATGACGTCAGTGCTAGAATTGTTTGGTGTCGACAGAAAATGATACATCCAACTTTTCTGTATCTGCATATATTGAGAACTTCTTCAACGATCATATTGCAACATAATGGTTTCACTAAAACTATAAGTCTTTTTCATACATAGTATCATTAGTATTATCGGAAAATTTAATACATGTCTAATTGAATATAATTTTCATACAAATGACATCGATTCTATTTCAAAAGCACTTTTCTCTAACGATATTATAGAATCAATGATTTATATATTATAAAAATCTACTTGAATCCATAAGTAATAAGAAATTATCAACTGTCAGCTTAAGGGTAAAATAAATGTCTTTACAAAATCTGAGATTTATGTAATCTACTTCACTGTAAAGCACATCATATCGTTGCATAGTTTATATTGATAAAACATCATATTTATACCGACACACAAGATGTACTTATAAAATTCCAAGCAACTCACCTGTTTTCTCGCTTAACACATGTGTTCGAAAAGTAGTGTACTTGGTTGTGATAAGTCCTATTAATATTACTGAACGATGTTATATGTAGACTGATTAACAAATAAATAAACTGTTAAACAGAGATAGTGTGTTGTTTTATTTCACATTTCTAGTAACGTGTGATCATTGTAATAGTTTCTATCTACATGAAAACAAAAAATAATGACACCGCAGCAAAGCGTGTATCTTTTATTATACCATAACAAAACGAATTTCATCACTATAACTAAACTGTTACGCGGTATTCTACCATGTTTGCTATGCAACGCCAGTTTTGATTGGTTTAAAATTATGTATTATTTTCCAATAATACACGCTCGTGCCAATACTACACGGTCGGGAGTCACGGCTGTAACAATTTTATATATCTAATTTTCACCCGTTTTATTTAAGGTCACCATAGCCTAGTGGGCTAATAGGTTAGTCTTTCATTAATTTTTATCACGACGCGAGTTCGAATCCTACGGAGGCCCACTTTTTTTCTTCTTTTTTTTATCCCTTTTTTTATTTTCAAAATCAATGCCATATGAAAGATGCTCTTGATTGCAGTAACTGTATTGCCTGTATATTTTATCAACAAATAATGTAATACTCAAGAAATAAATCACAAGGTTTTCTCGGGGTTTCTTTGCTGTTTTTCTATTAGAAAGATGTCGATCTAAGAACTAAACAGTACGTTGTAGAATAGAAATAATCAACTTTGACTCGTGGATTGTTGCAGGATATACAACTCGGACTCGAATATTTTGCAATTTTAATTAATAACTCAGGCCTGCGGCCTTCGTTATTAATTTAATTGCAAAATATTCTCGTCCTCGTTGTATATCCTGCAATAATACACGAATCATCGTTAATTATTTCTTGAATATGTACATTTTCATAATAATTCTATTCGACAATGTGGTAAGGGCATTTACACCATAGGTACTCTTTATCATTCTGTACAGTTACTCTAATCAATATACACACATGTGGTGTATCCCGGTTACACCATCACTCGCCAAATTCATAATAACATATAACTACACCACTACTCGCCAAATTCATAATAAAATATGGCTACACCATCACTCGCCCAATTCATAATAACATATAACTACACTACAACTCGCCAAATTCATAATAACATATGGCTACACCACTACTCACCGAATTCATAATAACATATGGCTACACCGCTACTCGCCAAATTCATATTAACGTATTGTTACACCACTACTCACTGAATTCATATTAACGTATGGGTACACCAACACTAACCAAAATCATAATAACGTATGGCTACACTAATAGAGTAGATCACACAAAATAGCAATACCATGATAGCAACAACTTCATGATAAAATACAGTGCAGTAATTTACATATATTAATAAATATGTTGAATTTTTATAATGTTGATCGTCTTTTCCAACACAATGTTATTACTTGTCAATATCATGATTTTTTTTTCTTACAGTTACGTACATATTGATAAAACACTGTTGATTAATTGCTATTGTTTATCATCCTAACAAACACAATACGGCTATTTTATAACATCACTTACTAAAATAGGACCGATTTATAGTACATGTATTTCCTCTAGAACTGACCCACTACAATGTATGCTTACATAACGCAGATGACAACAAGTACCATTTTTAAGCATTTAGTCGGGTCACAGCCTACGGGAAGAACCTAAATGTGAGACAGTGTCGATGGTGATGAATATCCTAAATTTGGCTGTTTTTGCCAATCATACAATGTAGACGGTAAGTACAATTTTTCTGGCCTACAATTTGTATTTGCATGGTCCATACGATCGTAGCTACGCGCAAGATATACAAATGACAAATGTAATTATGTTTACATAGAAAACGATATATAATTAAATGGTTGATTTTAGACATCATAAAGATCTCTTGTGCATCTAGCATGGCATGATACAGTGCAAAGTTATATAATGTTTGGGTTTTTTTTTCAGTTATAAAGAACACTGCCCCATTCCTAATTCCTAAATTAGTTTTATCATGACCCTTTCATTAGAAATGACTAATAAGAAAAATGTAATATATATCTAACAATCTTATCAGTCGTTAGACACGCATCATTCCTCCCTTTGTTGCTGTGACCGCTGCCTTTTTTTGGTGCCATTTCCGTCGTCTACATGGTAAATAAATCAGGCCGTACACATAATATATAAACAGCAACATTTGCCTTTGTTTGTGTCATCTCATCATTTCCTTTTGATACTGTACACCATCACTCTAATTTGATTTATACCACACACTAAAATACAACCTAACGTAGTATCCGATAATTTGTCAAACAAATATTGATTATTCCAAAGTGTTTGTTTTCTAATGCAAAAAGCGTGATTGTTGTTGACTGTTCTCCAAGCTCCATTCGTCAGTGTTGTCTAGCAAGACGAATAAAGCTACGGCATACTCCAGGGCAGTAAGGCAAGGAGGGTACCATTTGTCACACATTTATAATCGTATTAGATTATGGAGTTGTCGTACCTTCCTATCCAGACTCTTTAGACCCTTACTATGACTGACGAACACAAGAAGGACGATATCACTGTATCATGCTGTTATAATCCTTTTTTTCGATTCTAATGCATACAATTCTCGATTTGTATTAAAATGCTAGTAATTCGTGAGTCTTTTGTACATTTAGGAGGTTAATTACTTATATTTGTTTAATTTCGCAGGGCCAACGTTTTGCGGTTGTCCCAGTTGACACTATCTCATGGTTTTAACCTTCGCACAAAATCGGCTTTTCATTTTTTTGGAATAATTACCTAAACATACAATGATAATATTCGCGAGTTAGGTATTTTGCCTATTTATCGCGAATATAGCTAAATAAATACCCCGCAAATACTACCAACTATACAGTATCAATAAGCAATACAACTTATAAGCAAGTATAAAATGTATAATAATATCGAATAATGTCTACGCATATGAAAATATTAGTACATTGTTAAGTTAATTGCGAATAGTTTTTTTTATTATATGCCCACAAGGTGGACTCACAATACATAAAACCCATAACGACATTGTCAGGTGGGTCTAAAAGGCATTATATTTCTGGCATTTCCTTCGTCGTAACCTCCACGGTGACCTTCGTTGTGTTTGTTGACAAATCATGCTTCTCTGGTCAGGAAATCGATGCCTGTCCATCAATGGTTTCTATCCATAAGTAGTCGTCAGTCCGAGCTGAATCTATTACCACCTCGGGATATGATGGCGTTAAGGGCATGACTTAAGTGGACGTTCTATCACACGTCCAAGCTATATGTACAGTGACATCTACTCGCCCGTTATCTCATCTCCCAAGCAAACTACAGCAATGGACATTGTGTTTCCATCATAAGGGTCGAATACCAAAGGTTGATACCCCCTCCACAGAAAGAAACACGCAACCCAAGACGTGTAAACAAGCAATTTGCATTTACTCATTCGGTCTTAAACAGCTTATCGATCGCGGTGAATTTAAAATATTCTAACACAGCACGTTAAAGATGACAATGCAGTGAAGTCCATCAATCAAACGCCAATGTTATGACAATGCTTGGCTACAAGGCCTAACCTTTTTCATGTCGTCGACCTCAAAGCGTGACAAGGCAAATGCCTGTTTTCGTTGTCTTGGTTGAAACCGTAAAATGTAAATGGTGTGGTCAGCGGGCGATATACATATGTAAATATATATTGTGATTATGCCACTAGGCCTTTGTACCAATATTTGCTGACAATTTGTTCCCTTTTTGGCTTATATAACTAAGCAATACATAAATACAGTGTGACAATGACAGCATATTAGATATGATATGATAATGCAAACCAAATGCATTTCATTATCGATATATTGTGCAAATGAAAAAAAGATTACAACAACATATGAGACCCCGATGAGACAACAGCCACACGCTAGGAAATTCTGGCGTACATACTGTTGCCACTGTTACCTGTAGTTATCGATTAAATACGTCGATAAACACTAATTGGATCTCGTTGATCAGAAGCTAACAGATATGACGGTTGGATCAGAAGGCTAACAGTTTGACTTGCAAAACACGTGAATCATTTCCTTGGTATTTGGCAACTAACCTTAACCGCTATGGATACAACGACTGTAATGATGTGAGCAGTTGATAATTGGATTCATTCGAGTATGGCACGTTGTGATTCTGTCAGCTATGTGAGATGTGTTTTTATCGGAGTCCTACTGGTATATATATGTAACCGTAAGTATATATGTCATAGAGCAACAGCTGGCCTGTTGTTGCATAATTACTTTCCCAGTGTATTAGTATAAATGATATGAGACTGTTCTTATACACTTAACGATATGTTCTACTAACTTAGGAATATGACAAACGTGGCTACTTTTGATTACACTATATCGTTAAATAATACTCGGTAACAATTAACAAATCCCCATTGCCTTCTAATGATAGCATCGTTGATTATTTATGTTAAGTAAGAAAATATGGTGAGGATATGGTGAGCAATGGCTTATCTTGTCTGGGATTTCAATATCGAAATATTTCAAATTGCTGTTTTGAATCAAAAATAAAAAGGACATTCTCACAATCTTGTACATTCCTAACGGGTGACACAATGGCGCGTTCTTCATGGGACATGTGGTTTCTGACATGGTAATATTCCGGAGTACTAACTTTCCACGATTATAAACTATATTGGTTGTCACCTCTGTTCTCGTTTTGTATCGACATGTAAATTGTTACAGATTTAACACCGTTTAGTTGACATTCCAGTGTATTATATATGTGTTGCTATGTTGTGTTGTTTTCGCTGATCAGACCTCTTACACAGACTCAACTGCTGGATGTTTTAAGCAATAAAAAGATGGGCATCAGCGCAGCCTAGCAAAAAGATTGTGTCGTATTAATGAGAGTTTAGAACCTTGGCAATGTACTTCTGGTGTCGTATCAGCAAATTTACAAAAACCAGCATGGCAAGCGTCCGTGTAACCGTGGCGTCCTATCACCGAGAGTCGACAACCTAGCAAGTCAGGCGTCCGTGTGACCGTGACGTCCTATCACAAATAGTCGACAACCTAGCAAGTCATGAGTCCGTGTAACTGTGGTGCCCTGTCAGTAAGAGTCGACAACCTAGCAAGTCAAGCGTCCGTGTGACCGTAATACCCTATCAGTAAGAGTCGACAACCTAGCAGGTCATGAGCCTGTGTAACCGTGGTGCTCTGTCAGTAAGAGTCGATAACCTAGCAAGTCAGGCGTCCGTGTAACCGTAGTGACCTGTCAGTAAGAGTCGACAACCTAGCAAGTCAGGCGTCCGTGTAACCGTGGTGACCTGTCAGTAAGAGTCGACAACCTAGCAAGTCATGTGTCCGTGTAAACGTGGTGCCCTACCTTATAATATCAGCAGTGTATGTAAAGATGTTTAATGTATATGCCACGTTTCAAATATAACGGTATGGTTTAAGTATTTTTGCGCTCTATTTGGTTGTTGTCATAGAAGGAAAAGATGAATTGTGAAGGTACGGAAACGTCATTCAATGTATTATTATCAGTTTGTCCTATATACAATGTATTAGTATTAGTATCACTTTGTCCTATATACAACGTATAAGTATCAGTTTGTCCTATATCGAATGTATTAGTATCAGTTTGTCCTATATACAATGCATTAGTAACAGTTTTTCCTATATACAATGTATAAGTATCAGTTTTTTCGATATACAATGTATTAGTATCAGTTTGCCCTATTTCTGTTCCAAATTAATGACAATGTTATCTAAACTTTAATCAACAACGTTGCCATAGCTCCGTTAAAACATCAATGTCATTTCCATAGTAACTGGCGGGTATGTTGCTGCCTCGATGATCGCCATAGTAATTTGATAAGTTGTCGATCCGTCGCCATCAAAAGCTTTGTTATACATTGCGCAGTCTTTACGTGTAATCTCTGTCTTATCGATTTATACATTAAGTGATTCGCCTTAATTGGGTAAAAAGAAGGTAATTGCTACTGTTCTCCAGAATTTAACTGTTGGCTTCATGCAGAAATGTATGTAAGCAAAACGTGCTACCATGGTAACGCTATAGAGAATATCACATCTAAAGCCATTTCTACCTCACGGCATATTGTTTGACGTACATTGTTTCTTTGATTTCGTCTCGACACCATCTATGTGATGTTACGGACAATAAAAATGTTTAGTTTTGCAAAATATCAATGGCATTCAATGAATTCAAAAGTATAATTAGTTACTCCTAATTTTGTTTGTTTAACTTGCATTCTTTGTTGTACGCATTTATTCTCGTTTAACAAGTGGCAGTCTGACTAACTTCCGTGATATCGTTTAGAGTAGAATGTGCCGCAAAATGATTACGTTATGGCAATAAACAAATCGGTAGCCCTTTTGCGGCCTCATGTTTTCGCTCCCAAATAAACAAAGTAGCCTTCGTCTGTGGAGCAGTAACTATTTGAGGCACCGTGCCTTAGTGATGTATGTATCTAGCATGTCCCGTTGCGTGACAAATATCTAAAGTGAATGATGCCGTGTCGCCCACACGGGTGATCAAGGTCCTAGTAGGAGATCAACGTGAACCATTAATACCAATAGTTACAGGAAATTCTTGTCGTCTATAAATATACCACTCCTTCCCATTGTCTAGCATTGCAAATGTTACACTTAATACAGTCCTTAGAAGTTGACAAGTAGATTCACGAAAATATGCATCAAAAGTACATTAAACAGATAATAAGTCATCTTGGAATATGTTGATTGGCTTCAGTCCGCTAAATTCTAAAAAAAAAAAAAACTTTAAAGGTCAACATGACGCAATATAACAAGATGAAAAAAGTTGATTGATGAAGGAACAATGTATGGAGCTGTTCAGAACTCTAACGAGTTTGCAAAAGACACACAAGATATTAACACTTTATAATACGAATCGAGAGATAGATACAGTAGAGCCAAAATAAAATACAGTATCATACAGCTGTTTAGTCCTTGGGCTAATTTAAGGTAGTGTCATAAATTGGTTAATCGATAGTTTGGTTAGATTAAACATTCTGGAAACTTACTCCGAAATCGTATTCATAGTTTTAAACAAAAGCTATCAATTTTTTGTTCAAATGAAATTATTTGCTTGTACTGGTTATGAATGGAAACCACCAACAGGCCTAAGGGAGTAATCAAATTAAAACTTGTCATAGACGCTTTGTGCCCGTAGTATCACTGGTATGTCCTAGAATGACGAAAGGTGTATTGAAGGTGTTAATGTCTTATGTCTTTAGTACAATCCTTTAATATCTTATTCCATGTTACATTGATTAGTATTTAGTGTTGATAATGCATTATGCAAGCATATCCCCCTTAAGCTGAAGTCGATTTATCAACCCATGAGAGTGGAATATTAATTTTGCCCACAGTTTGAAATCAATACACTTTTTTCATAAATCCATGTTTCTACCGAAGCATAGGAAAATAATAATTATTGTTTAGATATGTTTATATATATTAACAAATTGCATTAAGTTATATATTTTCTCTTGAAAAAATACACTTAATTGAAAACTTATATTTACTACAGCAAACTTCGTAACAATTTTATTAATCTAAGCAGTATCGAAATGATTTGAACTTGTCGCAGAACATTTGTTTTAATATGATTCCAATATGCTTTATACACGGGCTGGCATTATTAATAAATGTATTTTACAGAGCAAATTGTTTTACATAGATACATAGATTTATTCTGACAGCATTCATGAAATATGTACAGGATTTACATCCTTTGATTGTCAGCTCGTAATAAAGTTATTGAAATACTTTTTAGTAGTAGATAATTGTTTAGTTCACAGCTTGATTTTCTCTTTGAAACAGTACTTTTGTGGCTGATTTTTCAAATGTTCATCAAGTTTTTATTCGAATTGTTTAATTATGGCATTTACAACATCAAATGGGAGACTATTCCACATATCCACAATTCTCTGCGTGAAAGAATATTTTCTGACATCTAATCTTGAGAATCCTTTATGTATTTTTAAGTTAAGTCCGCGAGTGATTTGCCCTACATTTACGGAAAACAATTTTGCGACTTCCTTGTCATATTTTCCGGAGATGATTTTATAGACCTCAATCATGTCTCCACGAGACCGTCTATATGCTAACATTGGTAGTGACAGTTTTTGCAGACGTTCAGAGTATGACAGATTAGACAGACCAGGAACTTGTTTTGTTGCTCGACGTTGAACATTCTCTATTGTTTCTATATATTTCACCAGATGAAGACACCAGACTTGGACCGCATACTCGA
This sequence comes from Pecten maximus, assembly GCF_902652985.1. NCBI lineage: Eukaryota > Metazoa > Mollusca > Bivalvia > Pectinida > Pectinidae > Pecten > Pecten maximus. Next base: position 41,478,636 of record NC_047015.1, on the reverse strand, counting down.
TATGAGGTCTTACTAAAACCGTGTATAACATTTTAAAGCTGTATGGGGTTTATGTACTCCATTGTCGCAGATCTGTTTATCAAATGTAAAGTTATTATCTATGGTGACACCGATATCTTTTTCTGAGTCAACAAATGGTTGAGCACTTTCTTTCAGTTTGTAGTTATAGGGATCCATATTTGTATATCCGACACGCATCATTTTGCATTTTTCTGGATGGAATTTTAGTTTCCAGGTTTCTGACCATTTGTTTTACGAAAATATATCTTGCTGAAGAATTTTACAATCCTGTTCATTATTAATTGTTCTAAATGCTTTCGTGTCGTCGGCAAAAAGATAAGTTCCGGTTTCATTGCTCATTACGTCAGCGTATCATTTATATATAATACAAAGAGAAGTGGTCCCAACACAGATCCTTGTGGTATACCGCTTATTACTGGATTCCATTGTGATGTTTCACCGTTCACTGAGACTCGTTATTTTCTTCCAAGTAAAAAGGTTGTAATCCAAGAGGAAAATTGGCCAGCAATTCCATATTTTGAGAGTTTATGTACGAGTTGCTGATGAGGGACTTTATCAAAGGCTTTCTTAAATCACAGTATATAACATCCACGCATCCTCCATTATCCAAAATATCTATCCATCTCCCCATGACATTAAGAAGTTGTGGAACAGTAGATCTACCATTTATGAAGCTGAATTGTGCTTTTGGATCATAATTTATTCTCTGATTAATGACTCAAGTATCTTGCAAACAACACTAGTCAAGCTCACTGGTCTGTAGTTTGAAGCTTCCTTACGAACTCCTTTCTTAAATATTGCCGTTATATTAACACATTTCCAATCCTCAGTTTCCCTGTCTCTATGGATGTTTTAGATATTAACGATAATGGATGACTTATGACATTACCAGCCTCTTTGAGAACCCTAGGATGAATCATGTCCGGTCGTGAGGATTTCGAAATGTTTGATTTTATCAGTTTCTTCTTTGCCGCTTCTGGGGAAATATTAGGTATAGTAATTGGTTCTACTTCTATCATTTAAATCTCCGGCAATTATCGATCGTCTGTATGCGTAAATACTGTTTGAAAACAGTTTTGTTGTTGTGTTGTATATTTCAACAAAGTTGGTATAAATTACTCTACAATATATATTTTTGTTCCTCTACAGACCGAGCCTAATCCCCATATATTGTTCAATTACAGACCGAGTCTATGCTTATAACCTGACATGTTACACATGCACGACTACAGTGTCAAGTGACCCCTGTGTCAATTCACCTAATGAAACAGAAGTGGTCACGTGTGCTCCAGATGAACCTTTCTGTCGGGTAAGAAGGTTTTTTAATGAACCAGTGCACTCATCCTATCGGTTTTACTGTCGTCCAAATACCCCATTATGTATCATTCTACTTGGCAATGTACAATGTATTGATTACGCACATTTTGATGGAGTATTGCTAAAGATGTGGTTTCTCATTACCGCACTTAAAATAGAATATCTTATTATGGTTTCTTTATTATTACCTATATCATTATTCGTCGTATTGTCTTTATTGTTTTTTACCATGTTAATCGTTTCAGATGTGAATGAAGGTGGTGTCATATCACGCCAACGACACGATAATCGAATTAAGTTTTGAGATAAATATTTTGATATGGTGATATTAAATTAACACGAATAAAATAAGAAACATATTCTAATCACAAACGTAATACTGTTATTTAAGGATTTTTTCTGTATGACATTCCATAAAACATCTAAAATAAATGTCTACATACACACATGGTTTAACAGCATTGAGTTTAATAGAATAGCCGAATCATCCACCAGTCGGTGCTGCTTGGTGTGTCAATAACGACAAGAGTAAACAAAACAGGTCAAAGAAAAACCTAATCAAGATTTTGTTTTCTTGATATGTGTTAGTATATGTATCGAAGTGTATCATAACGGTTTGTTCTACGGTTATACTGCGGGAGAATCACGTAGCTACACTCTCAGGTAACGAATGACAAAGTGGTGAGGAGACCGAGCGGTAGCATGTCCAAGTCATTAGACTCGTATAGTGCCCTTTCAATTATTCTTCCACTCTCCCGAACTCAATTTCGTGGAAGCCTTGGTTCAGCCCGACTAACAAAGAAAACCCGAATGAATCGGCCTCAGCTGCAGTCATGAGAAGTCAATATATAATGCAGACGACAAAATTCATATTTCCAGTCTGCCTGGAATAAGTTGGGTTTTTTTTTTTTTTTTTTTTTGCTTTTTTTTATTATTATTTTCATAACTGAATTGTTTACCCTTTTACAAATTTGAAATGAGGTATCTTATAGGGACCAACCAACCAATTATTTTTCCATAGACTTTGGTGTTAACGTTTTGTATTCTTGAATTCAATATGACAATTATGGTTTATAACAAAAGTTTAGGGTCTCATATAACACATAATCAAAACAAAGTGGAGTCCTTCAGCTCAAATTTTCTCCATGGTAGCCATTTTGAAAATGGGTGAATTTCGCAGTAAAACTTTTCAAAAATTTGAAATGTTTACCAGTTAATTATTATTACCTGAACTTTTGGGAAACAATTCAATCGGACTTACGTTTATATCAACATTTCTTATGGATAGTTACCTATCAGGCTACATATCTATTTTCTTACTTCATAACATACTGGCCAATCAGTGGCTGCCAGACATTTTATCCTTGGCTCAACTTTCTATACACAGGGGATGTTTCAAAAATTAATTTTTTCAATTGGTTGGTTGTTCCCTTATAAATAATTTGTTTTTTCAAGCGCTACTTTGTAGTGATTTTTAGATAATTTGTTCTGTATACATTAATATCTGATATTTTTGCGAAAGCCTCACTACACCTAAATATCGATGACTACATACATTGAGTTTTGCTAGCTTCATCTACAGGCAAGTGTTAATATTGCATTTTTAATTAGGCTTTCCTTTAAACTGATACACTATCTTATCAACAGATATCTTATGTCAGAAATTGTGGGATAATGAATGTCACATTCCGACATCAAAACATGTCTGTGCCAAGGTCATATCATAATTGACAATGTCCATTATTTACTATTTTTAATAATTTAATTCTGTTCTCGGATTGGTCGATACATTCTGGAAATAAGCACTCGCTTTTTTACTTAAGCCAATGGGGTTCGATTCCCTGATCACCTGCCTGATCACATGGGTTTTCTCCGTGAACTCCGGTTTCCTTCCACGATAAGATCCCTTGCACGCTTAAATCCGGGGACAGAAAAATGATTAACAAAAGCTGATATAACTTGTTTCGTGATTTTATTTCGCTGGTGAAATGTCACATGTAAGATGTGAATTTTGTGTATTACAGGTGTTACGAGTAGACTCCCAGTATGGTGACCTGATGAGCCTAACTAGGGGCTGTACGTCCGTGTGTAAGAACCACTGTGGTATCTGGGGAGAGGATGTGGACGAGGAAAGGTGTCACTCGTGTTGTCGTACCAAACTGTGTAATATAGGCAACGGATGTGAGGGACATTATAAACTGTCTAGTAATCTACTGGCAGTATCATTGTCTATAGTCTACATTGTACAGTGGAGTTTACGGACAATACTAAATGTCTACTGATCTCCTAAAAGTATCATTGACTATAATCTACATTGAACAATGGAGTCTATGGACAAGAGGCACTGTTAACTGGCATGACTAGTAGTACACACTGTCAAGTGATATAGCAGTATCCAGATGGCGACTAAATGTTTGTTACATAATGTATGCATTTGTGTTTTAAACCGTTTATGTATGGATTATGATATATTTCACTATAATGTACTTACTGTGATCAGAGGAGAAACACACACATAGTTTTAGATCTACATGAGTTACGTCAATGTTTAAACCGTTCAGCTGTTAAAACTCTCAGCAATCCTTCTTCTGTGTAATGAATGGCTGATGCCATTCCTTTTAATTAAAGCCTGTGAACATAGAAGTCAAGAAGGACTATCGATAATAAGATAGATAATTATATAACTAACAATAATTAATTTTTCTTTGTTTTCATTGTAAATACTCAAATGTGATTGGTCGAAAAATTCTTTTCATTCTTCTATGAAAGAAATTCCGAGAATGGCGCGAAAAATGTGACATCACAATACGACAATTGACGTTGCGTATTGATTTGAGAAAAAGAATCCCATTTAAAACCAGTAAACTTGTACATAAAACATTTTTTTAAATTAGAAAATCAATTTCAAAAATTAATTATAAGCGTTGATGCCAATATTATTTTACGCGGATTCATACAGTTCGCAAACAAAATTTGTTTCATACCCCGATGAAACGAAAAAAAAATGACACCAATGCCTAAATGACTAAAACAATGGCCTCGTTTTCCTTTATTAAACAAAACCTTGTTTTTGAAACGCTTGCCTTATATGATATTCATCCATTTTTGTTTTCAAACATATCGGTAATATGACTAAATCACTAACCGAAATCTATGGGTTGTTTTATCATTTTACAATATGACGCAAAATACGATGATGGCATCTTGCCATTTTTACAATTCAGCAATAATATAAATTTCATATCCCAATGGAACTGATAGCCTAATTTTATTAACGTCGAATCACGTGGACAAAAGGAGATAAGTATCTGTCACAAAACAATCCGTTGATATTAACACTGAATTCGTGGTATTCCCCGATGACGTCACTATGAGTACCGACCTAATGTAATAGATGTACACATGTTGTGTACGTAGTTTGATGTACTCATTGGTGTACATTGTTATTGATCACACATCGACCCTCTATTATCACCAACTTTAGGTGTAAATGTATGTCCGATATTATTAATGTAATACTTTGTTACAGCACAAGGTTGTTTTGTATAACATTCCTTACCTACAACCCGAATTATCATCTTACTGTAAAACAAACAACAGGGAAATTCCTCATCAAATTGAAACACCAGTTCAAACTTAAAATCAACAGAATAAGGGCAAAATGCGAACAAAATTAAATCATAACTATATTTATTTTACAAAAATTGCGAAACAATTCATATCAATTTACATTAATCACACTTGTTGGCCGGGATTGAAGCACCTGACTCTGGGTGGAAACCGGAGCATCCAGGGAAAACCCACGCCTAGGTGAAAGGCAAGTGTGTTACCAATGCACCACTCGACCACCATACGAACAAATTTACAAATTTACATGCAGACTCAGGAAAAAGTGTAAGGAGAATGTAACCAGGTGTTTCTGAAGTATAAGCGTCTTTTGCTTCATTAACGACATTGCCATAGAAATCTAGGTCAAGGCGACACCCGCCGTAGAAATCTAGGTCAAATAATCCAGGCTAAGTGATAATCTAACAAACAGAACTACGGTGATCACAACGGAACAACTAGGCATACACACAAAAATTGGACACATCCGACCAATCCAATGATGGTGAGCATAGACCTCGCAATGCTTTGTTTTTGTCTTCCATGTACATGTATGTTGTAAAATCTTAACCTGTAGTCATATGGTCTACAGTATTAGTACTAGAAAATATACCTTATTTAGGTGTTTTTATTACGTACAGTAACAAAATGACAGTACAGAAAGTAGAACACAATATTTTCTGGTACATTGTATCTACAAAGTTTTATCCCCGCTACCTAAACATGATAGTTTCAGTAAAGTTAACATTAGTATGCTTTTCTCGTTACAACTGTATGTTAGCCATCATGTGACACACATATACATGTAATACTCTAACTAAAAATATTCACGATGCATGTGGGTATTTCTGCAACTTAGCAGTTCTTTAATTGATCGCTGATCCATTGAAAATGTCAGAAGTCTTTTTGCTTTGTGTCAAGTTAATTAAGGTCATTTGGTTTTTTGGCAAACATGGCCATCGGCAAATACGACTCTTGTCCTACATAGTGCATCGTTTAGAAGGTTCCATCTTCATACTGTGAACGTTTGTTGTCGAATGTTTTATGGGTCTAAAGGTCAGGGTCACCATTACTAAAAATAGAATATCGAGTTTTGATACGATATAGTCTCTTTATTGGAGTGTGGTGCCTTCTCTTAAATGTTGATCACGCAGGCGACAAATACACTTAAATGTTGGTTATATAGGCGACAGATACACTTAGATGTTGGTCACGCAGGCGACAGATACACTTAGATGTTGGTCACGCAGGCGACAGATACACTTAAATGTTGGTTATATAGGTGACAAATACACTTAAATGTTGGTTATATAGGTGACAAATACACTTAAATGTTGGTCACGCAGGCGACAAATACACTTAAATGTTGGTTATATAGGCGACAGATACACTTAAATGTTGGTTATATAGGCGACAGATACACTTAAATGTTGGTTATATATAGGCGACAGATACACTTAAATGTTGGTTATATAGGCGACAGATACACTTAAATGTTGGTCACATAGGCGACAGATACACTTAAATGTTGGTCACATAGGCGACAGATACACTTAAATGTTAGTTATATAGGCGACAGATACACTTAAATGTTGGTTATATAGGCGACAGATACACTTAAATATTGGTTATATAGGCGACAGATACACTTAAATATTGGTTATATAGGCGACAGGTACACTTAAATGTTGGTTATATAGGCGACAGATACACTTAAATGTTGGTTATATAGGCGACAGATACACTTAAATATTGGTCACACAGGCGACAGATACACTTAAATGTTAGTTATATAGGCGACAGGTACACTTACATGTTGGTTATATAGGCAACAGGTACACTTAATTGTTGGTCATATAGGCGACAGATACACTTAAATATTGGTTATATAGGCGACAGATACACTTAAATGTTGGTTATATAGGTGTTAGGTTTCTATAAGCCCTTTATTTCTTCTGACACCACCTCATAAGAATTGAGGAAATTAAACACAACATACTCCGGTATATAAAATTCCTTCAGTTTTATTTAAGTATACGTTTATTTCAGAACAACAAGGTTTATTAAAATTACTTGCCAATCAATTTAATAACTTCCAATGTGTCTTCCAGGCTTTTCCGATAAATCCCAATATAAAGATAAATAAATCTCACGAGTAAAGTAATCCAAAAGTAAAGTAAAGTAATCCCAAAAGTAAAGTAAAGTAATCCCAAAAGTAAAGTAAAGTAATCCAAAAGTAAAGTAAAGTCATCTCAAGTTGTCACTAAATAACTACATAAAACTAAAGCACTAAACTAAGCTACAATTCAACTATAAACTACACTGAATCCTGGAAAGTGAATCCAAACTTCTCCAGTTTTCCCCAAGTCCAAATCTACTCTCCGCTATAACACTACCTCTCTCTATCTCTTTACTCTAAGAACTCCCTACTCTCCACTATAACACTACCTCTCTCTATCTCTTTACTCTAAGAACTCCCTACTCTCAACTCCCCTCTGTTTTTGTCTCAACCCCTTATAATTACTCCTGCTATCTCTCTATTCTTAGAATGACATCATCCATCCCCCTTCCTAGATGACCTCATACTAAATATATCTGGACCTACTCTGTCCGCACCAATGACCTCATAGCTATATATATAACAAGACCTATTCAGTCAACACCAATGACCTCATAGCTATATATATAACAAGACCTACTAAATCTACACTAATGACCTCATATCTATATATAAACACTAGGCACTAAGTAACTACAGTGTACTCTAGCTTCTACTTTATTATGACTATCCTTAACTACATGTATAACCTATAGAAATAACTACCTATTCACTCTATGGACCTTAAGACTATTACACCAGTCTAAATAATCCTACTACTGATAAGACTCATCCAACTAATTAACTGGACCCTTATCTCTCCACTGTCAATTAGAACCTATACTCCATATTATTATCATTATAGAGACTATAGAGACTACAGAGAACCTGACCAAACCGACCAGACACAATAAATCAATAAACTCACCTGACTATTAGGAAACAAATAATACAAGATTATAACACAAGAAAAATGGAACCTCACATAGGCGACAGATACACTTAAATGTTGGTTATATAGGCGACAGATACACTTAAATGTTAGTTATATAGGCGACAGATACACTTAAATGTTGGTTATATAGGCGACAAATACACTTAAATGTTGGTTATATAGGCGACAGATACACTTAGATGTTGGTTACATAGGCGACAGATACACTTAAATGTTGGTTATATAGGTGACAGATACACTTAGATGTTGGTTATATAGGTGACAGATACACTTAAATGTTGGTTATATAGGTGACAGATACACTTAAATGTTGGTTATATAGGCGACAGATACACTTAAATGTTCGTTATATAGGCGGCAAATACAATTAGATACAACTTTGAATCTTTCTGTTGAGTTTTTAACCACCGAGTAATGATATCAAACAATGACTCCTAAGCCCCTTGGTACCATACGTATCTTTTTTCTGTAATGGATATTAAATAGCTTGTTGTTCTCAGAAAACGTTTTAATGAAATACTATCTTGAATCTATATTCCTGAACACAAAAATATTAACAATCTGATATACCCAGGTACATAATTAATAATGCAGTCGTTTAATGACAGTGTAATTTAGTGTAAAAAAGCACGTATGGTAGACTACAAAAATGATAACACAACCCGCTCTAATGAATTTGAATACATTTTTATGATAACCTGATCGACCAATAACCATGGCAACCTAATTCACTTGTTAATTTCGGTAGGCATGATCAGTTACCATGACAACAATCATTCAATGAAATAGCGCGTGGAATAAAATCAAATTACACCTCGGCAAATGTTTGTTGTGTTCTATCTACTACTGTGCAGTCAGTTTATCTAAGATTTAATGATGAAAACTGATCATGTCCATGGTTACGACACGAATTAGAATCTAGAAACGGTTCTGTTGTATGTAGGGTAAAATATCGCATAATAGCTTACTGGTATATTTGACTTAGTTCTAGGGTGTCTATTAAGGGAGCAAACAGTCACTAGTTCGAGTCCTACAGTAGACAAATATTGTGATATATATGGCATACATATGTTTAAACATGCTATGAATGAGTTACTATCAAGAAAAAAATCAAGCTTGTATTGTGTTCAGTTAGTGCTACTTAGTATCTCCCAATGGATTCCTTACAGTCAATATTTTTTGCAACGATATCAAATATTTGTAATCAGTCGTTTTACCACTAAAGAATGCAAAAATATAAAGTGACAAAATAAGGTTAATATAATGTTATTTTTTATTCTCAAAGAAAAATATATTTGATTATCGATTTATACCAGGAACATCATTACACACTTATTCTCATCTTGCCGTTTTTAGCAAAAACAACAAAACAGCTTTGAAATACGACAGTACCTAAAACAGAGAAACTTGGACGGTAACAACGCGAGAGGAGGCCAGCAAGGAAAACAAACAGTTTCGCCACCGTTAATCATAGAGAACATTCTCTCTGCTAGGTTGTGTCTGGTGGCACTCATATCGGACAGGTCGGAAAGTTTAGTCGTCGATCCTAATTTGAAAACATTTTCTGGAATAAATGTAATGGAATTGCATTGGAAACATTTATTTAAAATCAATAACTACTTACTATAGTACAGTGTCGGTTAAAACAGGTTACCACCATTGGTAAGAGAAGGAATGTAACAGCGCATGTCTAGGTTTGCTCGTTAACGAATACTGAATTAAGGAGGAGCCCATTTGTGTTATTACACATGTCAGGTTGTGGTGATATCAATTAATTTAGAATCTAGACCGTAATAATTGGAGAACATAAATAATCGTAGTATTTTCTAATCATTAACACGTAAGAGTAGTATCATTCAACTAAATATACTGAAACACCTACGACTTCTATAACTGTTGTCGTTTTTCCAAGATATAAGTTGCACATAAAGCGACAATAAATGTAGATTGCATATTCATTAAATAATTATTTCTTCCTATAAATAGTGTTATAGGTCTAGGACATAGCGATACACAACATTGTACCGTAAATATGTTATGTAGATATCTGTTTTCGGGTTTTAAAGCACTGTTTTCCTGGATTGATCAGTCAGATGGGTGTGAGTCGGACGAGCGGTAACTCATGCATTCCTGTAGGACCTACCGAATTGTAATGTAACTACGATTTTCTTTCGTTAACACGGTAATATTTACATTTGCTCCGCATTTTCCCCATTGACACAATGCTAAGAGACAGTTGTCACCATATGCCTATAACACCCAGTCCCCCAGGCTATAACACCTAGTCGGTCATGTTATATTTAAAAAGGCGGGATTATTTGTGTTGGTTTATTTTTTTTTTCAAAGTTGACAAAAATGCAACAATGTAATGTAAATATAAGTATTGAACAGTGGTTTTAATGTTGTTATAGTCGATATGACAGCAAGATGTATGGTGAGCAAATGGCATGGGAACCCGTTAGCGTCCAGCATTGTGTATGATAAGTACGATTCTCCTTTGTTACACGGTAATAAGCGTACAGTATTGTGTATGGTAACTACGATTCTCCTTTGTTACAGGGTTATAAGCGTACAGTATTGTGTATGGTAACTACGATTCTCCTTTGTTACAGGGTTATAAGCGTACACTATTGTGTATGGTAACTACGATTCTCCTTTTTTACAAGGTTATAAGCGTACAGTATTGTGTATGGTAACTACGATTCTCCTTTGTAACACGGTGATAAGCGTACAGTATTGTGTTTGGTAACTACGATTCTCCTTTGTTACACGGTAATAAGCGTACAGTATTGTGTATGGTAACTACGATTCTCCTTTGTTACAGGGTTATAAGCGTACAATATTGTGTATGGTAACTACGATTCTCCTTTGTAACACGGTAATAAGCGTACAGTATTGTGTATGGTAACTACGATTCTCCTTTGTTACAGGGTAATAAGCGTACAGTATTGTGTATGGTAACTACGATTCTCCTTTGTTACACAGTAATAAGCGTACAGTATTGTGTATGGTAACTACGATTCTCCTTTGTTACAGGGTAATAAGCGTACAGTATTGTGTATGGTAACTACGATTCTCCTTTGTTACAGGGTTATAAGCGTACAGTATTGTGTATGGTAACTACGATTCTCCTTTGTAACACGGTAATAAGCGTACAGTATTGTGTATTGTGACTACGATTCTCCTTTGTAACACGGTAATAAGCGTACAGTATTGTGTATGGTAACTACGATTCTCCTTTATAACACGGTAATAAGCGTACAGTATTGTGTATGGTAACTACGATTCTCCTTTATAACACGGTAATAAGCGTACAGTATTGTGTATGTGTGACGTTTACAGGGTTCGTATCAGTCACTACTGATGATCCATATTGTCTAACATATAATTAGTTTTACTCGAGTCCTCAGTGCAAAAATATACAGAAATATACAGTTGACCTGGCTGTGTTTATGTAATATACATCAAGTGCCAACTAGCTATACAATTGAAATATAACACAATGATTGCTCAGTTCCTCTGAGTAATCCTACAGTATAAATACAAATATACCTAAACAGAGAGTTATTTATATTAACAGAACAGAATGATATTCTACATGAAATAATGAGTGCTCCCTGACCAAAATGAACCTTCCCTATCTGGGGTTTATTCAGGGCAATATCACATTATACAACTATAATTACTATGAGGGTAAGAGAGTTTCAACACTCATTGACCGAATGAGCACTCACTTTGACTGAGTGCTCACTTTTACCGAGCGCTCACTTCACTGAGTACTCACTGCTACCGAGCACTCACTTCTACCGAGCACTCACTGAGTACTCACTTCTTACTGAGCACTCCCTAGCATATATTTAACGTTAGGCATGTACGTACAGTACAACACTCGGGGCTTTCAGACACTTTCTTATAAACCACGAGCAGACCCAAGACTATTGATATTAATACACTTACAACGTATGTGATGTACCGATCACATAGACTAACTAGAGTCCCCACGGAGAAGGTAAGCCTTACTCAGGCACATCTGCCTCCGTACTCTACCGTAAGTTATTAAATACACAATACAGTACTTTGATATAGGGAAGCCTTGTTCAGGCACGTCTATATCTTTACTATTACCTTAATGTCCGGCCTTATCTCGTTCGTGTCAGACGAAGAAGTGAACGCTGTCTAGTTTCGACCGCCGCCTTTTATACTCTCGCGAAAGGGAAACTAGCGCCACCTATTATAAAATCAGGATCTTTAGAACGCTTCTAAACCTCCTAGGTGTATATTACTTACAAACGTCTACCTGACGTCGAGACTAATAAACAAAGTAGAAGACGGACAGTCCGGAACGACAGGTAACATAACACACAACAGTGGTTCACCACACTACCCACGCCTCCGAGCAACACGTGTCCTCACGTCCTAACATAAGTAAAGCTAAAACAATAACTAACACTCAAAGGTTTATTCAGGAAGTTACATGAAAATCGATTTAGGAAAAGCGATTGAGGTTCTCCTGCTCAAAGAACTCGAAAAACTCGACTATCTGGATGTCCCGTCCTCCCTCTGAATACCGGGTAGTCTTCGTTACAGTCCTTCGGCTAGCAGGCGGCTCTTGCTCTGTCTGAGTGGCAACATTAACGTAGTTGCATGTTTTCTTTGCACTTGGGGCAGTGCTTACCACTGGCATTGGAACCATGTTGATAGGATCCTTCGGATGGGGCTTGACTAAAGTTGCAGTTTCTGACTTCCTCTTTGGGGCTCGAACTGGTTCTGGTCGCGTTGGTCTTCTGATAGTACGCCCGACCAGAAGACTGTCTCCCTCATCTTCAGAAGACAAGCCATTACCCTCAGAAGATTCCGATATCTCCCCCAGGAGGTCACCAGGATCCTGCGCCTTCCAGCTCTCTACATCAGTTTGTACAGCGGGAGCTTGGGATGACGTTGAAGGCCGGTTTTCCTCCAAACTCTGTTCCACAGCCTTGGGAGCACTCCTGTCGTTGTCAGTATGACGTTTACGGTGCCGATTCATATTAGCAGCACGGAAAGTTTTGTAGCTGCAATCAGGGCACGTGAGAGTCTTCCTTTCCATTGTCTCTAGGCCACACTCCAGGATATGCTTCCTCATGTCATCCATGTTGTTGGCACGGAAGGAACACATAGGGCACTGTTTGACGGGAGTTGTCTTAGTCTTAACCATTCTGGGGATGTCTGCAATGACAAAGAGAGGTAGTTCACTAAACAGTAGTGACCATTCTAGTAGAATGAAGTATAATCAGAATGCCATTGAGGATTACGTCGCGTACGCCTTGGGTTTGCTCCATTAGGTTCACACTCATTCTCACTACTGAATTTCTCACCGAATTCCTCAAGCACCAAGTTTTTCTCAGTTTTCTCTACACTCTCATTCTGACTTTGCTCAAAACACGTTTCATCCACCTGAACTTGCACATCTTTTCGTCCGAATGCTTCCGCTCTACTTTCACCACGCAATACTTGAGGGTGTCTCGGTCTCATGCGGTCAGCATGGATCACTTGAGTCTTTCCCCTATAACCACACGGAACCCTATAGGTCACCTCTGTCAATCTAGTGAGTATCTTAAAAGGTCCCCGCCATCGGCTTGCTAACTTGTGGGTGGTCCCAGCCGGAATATTTGGGAAGAAGACATAGACAGAATCACCTGGCTCAAACTTAGTCCAAGACAACTTCTGGTCATGATAACGCTTTTGTCGGAGCATCGCACCTTTTGAGTGTTTCCTAACCAGTTCTTGTGCATTTTCCATCTTACTTTTTAACTGCCAAGCCCATTGGTTTTGAGGAATGGTCTTGATATTCCTTGGCATTTCATACTGAATGTCTAGGGGAGTACTCGTTTCCCTTCCTAGCATCATAGCATTAGGCGAATTTCCAGTGGTCTCGTGTTCTGTTGAGCAGTACGCCATCATTACATATGGCAAGTGTTCGTCCCAATCAGTCTGATGGTTATTTACAAAGGCACTCAGCATGGTCACAAGCGTCTTGTTGAACCGTTCTACCATTCCATCTGATTTGGGATGATAGGGAGTGGTATGTGTTTTGTTGATTTGTAGTAATAAGCACATCTCCCGAAAGAGAGAACTTTCAAATTGGGATCCCTGATCGGAATGGAGGCTGTAAGGTACACCAAACCTAGCTATCCCCTCCTCTACGAGAATCTTGGCCACAGTCTGTGCTTCCATGTTTGGCATGGCAAAACTCTCCAACCACTTGGTATAGTAGTCCGCAACTACCAATATGTGTCGGTTACCCTGCTGTGTACTTGGGAGTTCACAGATAATATCTATGGCTATCCTCTCCATTGGAAAACCGGACTCAACCATCTGCATAGGGGCTCGCTTGGTTTTACTTGAACTCTTTCGTTTGCTACACTGAGGACATCCGATCACATATTGTTTCACATCGTTTTGAATTCCTGGCCAATAGAAACTTTGTCGAATTTTGGCCAAAGTCTTCTTTATACCCAAGTGTCCAGAACTCCGATTGTCATGACTGTGGGTCAACACTGTTCGTTTTTCTGCTGCAGGAACAATTGCTTGTAGACTTGTTGTTGAATTGGGGTTTTTCCGATACAACATGTCACCATGTATCACCAGGGATTCAAATTGGGCCCATAATGTTTTCAGGATTATGCTCCGGTCACCAATTTCCTTGTATGGAGGTTTCTCTCCTTCCCTCACCCATTTAAACACTACTGCAATATCAGCATCATCTTCCTGCTTTTGTTGAAGTATTGACGACTCAAATTTTGACTTTTGGTCTTCCGAGTCCTCCTTCGTTTTGGGGCTGCATGCCATGGCAGTATTTTCAGTCTCCGTCTCGGTACGTTTCTCCCACATGGGATCGAACCCACATTGTCGGCATGGTATCCGACTTAAGGCATCCGCATTGCGATGCTGACTTCCTGGTCTGTGTTTGATGTCCATGTTATAGGAACTCAAAACCTGTAGCCATCTGGCCATTTGACCTTCTGGCGCCTTAAAGTTAAGTAGCCAGCGTAGAGAACTGTGATCCGTTCTCACCGTAAACCTCCTACCATACAGGTAGTGTTTGAAATGTTTCACAAAGTGCACAACCGCTAACAACTCTTTTCTTGTTACACAGTAACTCCTTTCAGATTTCGTCAGCATCCGGCCTGCATATGCGATAGGTCTCTAGTTCCCATCAATGTTTTGAGAAAGAACTGCACCAATAGCTTTGTCACTTGCATCAGTGTCCAGAATAAACGGTTGTGTGAAATCTGGATGGGCCAGTATAGGGGCATTGATTAGCTGATGCTTTAGTGTGGTGAATGCCTCCTGGCAGGCATTGGTCCACTCAAAAGTTCTGTCTTTCTCAGTCAGTCGGTGTAGACAGCTAGCAATATGTGAAAAGTTTCTTACAAACCTCCTGTAATATCCACAGAATCCAAGAAATGATCTCACCTCTTTAATGTTCTTCGGCACAGGCCACTGTTCAACAACTTTCACTTTTTCATTATCAGTAGCTATTCCTTCCTCTGATATCACATGTCCGAGATAGATCACCTCTTTTCCAAACAGTTGGCATTTCTTGGTTTTAAGTTTCAATCCTGCAGTAAGGAGTCTTTCAAACACAGTTTGCAGATTTTGTAACATGTCCTCAAAATCCTTTCCAACCACGATCACATCATCTAAATAAATGAGACAAATTTGCCACTGAAGTCCGGCTAACACCGTCTCCATAAGCCGCTCAAATGTGGCTGGAGCAGAAGTCAACCCAAAAGGCATCACCTGGAATTCAAATAATCCAGTCCTAGTTGAAAAGGCAGTTTTAGGACGGTCCTCCCTCTCTAGTTCAACTTGCCAGTACCCTGCATTCAGGTCGAGTGTAGAAAACCAAGTACACCCCGACAAGTGGTCCAATGCCTCATCAATGCGTGGCAATGGATAGGCATCATGAATGCTCACAGCATTGAGACGCCTATAGTCAACACAGAATCGGAGACTACCGTCTTTCTTTTGTACTAAAACAATACCCGATGACCAGGGGCTGGTAGACTTCTGAATTACTCCACGGTCCAGCATATCATTGACTTGTCTATCCACCTCAGGGCTCAAATGTGCTGGCACTCTTGTGTGGTTCACTTGTGCCTCAAGTGGTTGTTTGATGGGTCGGGCATCACCAGTTTCTATTTTGTGTTTCACCACTGTTGTTCGTCCAAGATCACTGTCAGTGGCTGCGAACAGATTCTTGTATGCCAATAACAAAGATTTGACTTTATTGCTCTGTTCCGGAGTCAGGTGTTCTTTTGACCTCAGTAGTAGTTGATGTAAATCCTCTCTGAGCTCTCCAGAGGGTGCACAACTAGACGAGGATGTTGTCTCAATGACACTTGTTACAGGACTAGCACGAGCAATATTTGTACCTGGGTAGACCGTTTGCGGATCTTCCTGAAGATTCATGAGTCTCACAGGAACTGTAGTCTCATAACAAACCAATGATCGGGCAACGAGAGCCTTGTCATTTTTCAGGAAGGAGTCAGCTCCTTCAATAAGATGTGACTCGCTATTTATATGTTCACCTGATGGAGAACGTAATTCCCCAGCAATAACCATCTCACTCTTACCAGGAATGGTTATCTTTTCGGAGGCAACAACTCGAAAGCATCCAAGTGTACCCTCGTACTTAGTGTCCACTGGCACGTCGTCCAACACTAAAGATCCTCGTTTTAAATCAATTATGCCATTTCTTGATTTCAAGACCAAGACCAAGAATTCCTTCTGTGCTTATTTTGGCTACCACAGCCTCAAAGTACACGTCCCGGCAACCATCTGGCTTGATCATAAATCCTCCCTGACCAAGGACTTTCAACTCACTGCCATTAGCAGCCATGATATTCTTTTTAACCTCTTTCAATTTGGGTCTTCTCTCCTCTGGAATTTTCTCATATGCCTCCTGTGACAGAATGGTCACTGTGGCTCCAGTATCAACCAAAAGTTTCACTTTGGTATGCTGTACCTCAGCATTGATGTATAGCCCTGCCTCTTGAGCAGCCGAGGAAATTCCAATCCCAGCGGATGGTTTACAACTTCGCTTCCTCTTCCTTGTCCTTACCGGATTAGCTACTCCTGTTGATGCTTTCTTTAACTCTTTCTTAAGCTGAGGACAGTCTCGGCGTAAATGTCCTATTTCTTGACACTTATAACAACGTCGATCAGTGCTATTCTTTGCATCCTGTCTTTGCTGAACAGGTCGGTTCTGCTTTTTCCTTACAGCTTGGAGCTGACTAATATCAGTTTGCATCTTCTCCAACTTTTGCTGGATACTACTCAACATAGATTCCATCGCAGATTTCTCAGATTCTGCTGAATGTGTCGATTCAGTACTCTCAGTACTTGCTGCTCTGAGATATGAGCGACCTTCACTTCCATGTTTTTCTGCTTTCTTGTAAGCTTCCAGCTCCACTGCAAGATGAATTGCATCCGTCAGATTATCAGGTCTGGCTTGTTTTATACGAATTCGCATATCTGAGTCAGCTAGGGATTCTAGAAACTGTTGTTTGGCCAATGTTTCTCTCACCCCAACTTCAACAGTGGGATAAGTCAAGTTGACTAATCTTCGAATAGCTTGACCAAGTTCTGGAAGGGTCTCATTGGCTCGCTGCCTCCTCTCCAGCAATTGTACTCGATAAAGCTCTGTTTGATTGGGTGGGGCAAACCGTTGTTCAAGAGCCGTTATCAGTGAGAAATAATGCTCCTGTTTCCGGGCAGGCAAATCCCCAAGTATACCTTGAGCTTGTCCCCTCAAACTCACAGCTAGGTACAGACCCATCTCCTGCTCTGTCCATCTATTGATTCGAGCGCATGCCTCAAAATGAGACAGGTAATCCCTCCAGGGTGTTGTGCCATCATAAGTAGAAGCTTTAACAGACACAAATTTTGTTTTGTGTTTTCTTACTGGAGATTGATCCTCGTAATCACTATCATCCATATCCAACATTGTCCTTGGATTCATTCTCTTCACCCGAGCAGAGTCATGGCTTGATGTATGTTCCTTCTCCTTTAATCGAGCTGATCTCCTCAGATTGCTGTCACGACAGGTAATATTGTCCTCCTTATTCCCTTCATTAAAATGAGGCGAATATGTGCTCTCAGAGAACCTTACTTTAGCACTGCTCTCTGTTTTACTTCGGACACCATGATTCCCTTTATATGTCGATGAATCCTTCAGTCCATGTCTACTCGAAGTCTCTCGCAGGCTCTGATTTTCAATATCAAGCCGGCGTAACTGCTCCTGCATTTGTTCGATCTCCTTATCTATCTCATCTGGAGATGAAAGATCTTCGTGATTGTCCATCATACTGCTATAGAGCACAGACAAGTCCCTCTTTTCTGCACGAGTTTTATCAGCTGCATGCATAGACATAAATCCAGAGTCTCTATAATGACTGCTCCCTTTTGACATGGGTTGTTTTGGTGTTGAATGATAACTTTGGTCACTTCGCTCACCAAACCGCTTTTCAGAGTCCATCAAATCAATGCGAGGAGTTCCATCGGCCATTTTCATCAATACAAAAATAACAGTTTAATTCTGATATCAAATTTTATTTAAACCTGAGTATTCGAGCACACCAGAAATATAGACAACAAGATCACCACCGCTGCCACCAAATTATGTGACGTTTACAGGGTTCGTATCAGTCACTACTGATGATCCATATTGTCTAACATATAATTAGTTTTACTCGAGTCCTCAGTGCAAAAATATACAGAAATATACAGCTGACCTGGCTGTGTTTATGTAATATACATCAAGTGCCAACTAGCTATACAGTTGAAATATAACACAATGATTGCTCAGTTCCTCTGAACAGAATGATATTCTACATGAAACAAGAGGCCCAAGAGGGCCTGTATCGCTCACCTGGACTTTATGAGATATGAAACAAGAATGATGATTAAGTATATTTGTCACTGGTATTGCTACATGTATGTCAATATATCATAGGCATTTTATATGGCTACGTGAGGATTTGATGTCAAAAAATGCATTAATCCATGAAATAAAATCAACTTTTGGAACAACCCCATAGGGATGCTACCACACAAATGTGAGTGATATCCATTGCTTAGTTTCAGAAAAGAAGTTGTTAAACCAATTGACCCCTTTTGACCCCACCTTCTGCACCCCGGGGGGAGTGGGGGTCAGTTCCTTCCTTTATAAAATTTTGAATCGCTACCCAAAAGGATGCTACCAGGCAAATATGAGCGATATCCCTTGCTTAATTGGTTTCAGAGAAGTTGTTCATATCAATTCAGCCAAATTGACCTCTCTTGGCCCCGCCCCTCAGGCCCCCGGGGGGTCAGCCTCACCATTTGTACAATTTTGAATACCCACCCAATAGTGATGCTACCAGGCAAATAAGAGCAATATCCATTGCTTGGTTTCAGAGAAGAAGTCGCTAATATCAATATAGCCCAATTGACCACATTTGGCCCCGCCCCTCAGGTCCCTGGGGGGTCAGCCCCATCATTTGTACAATTTTGAATCCCCAACCCATAGTGATGCTACCAGGCAAATATGAGCGATATCCATCGCTTTGTTTCAGAGAAGAAGTCGTTTATATCAATATAGCCAGATTGACCACATTTGGCCCCGCCCCTCAGACCCCTTGGGGGTCAGTCCCACCATTTGTACAATTTTGAATCCCCACTCCATAGGGATGCTACCAGGTAAATATGAGTGATATCCATTGCTTAGTTTCAGAGCAGAAGTCGTTTATATCAATTCTGTAAAACTGACCCCTTTTGGCCCCGCCCCTCAGACCCCAGGGGGTCAGCCCCGTCATTTGTACAATTTCAAATTCCTACCCCAAGGTGATGCTACCAGTAAAATATGACAGATATCCATTGTTTGGTTCCAGAGAAGAAGTCAATTATATGAATATAGCCAAATTGACCACATTTGGCCTCGCCCCTCAGGCCCCTGGGGGGGTCAGTCCCATCATTTGTACAATTTTAAATCCCAACCCCATAGTGATGCTACCAGGCAAATATGAGTGACAGGCATTGCTCGGTTTCAGAGAAGAAGTCGTTTATATCAATATAGCCAAATTGATCACATTCGGCCCCACCCCTCAGGTCCCTGGGGGGTCAGCCCCATCATTTGTACAATTTTGAATCCCCACCCCATAATGATGCTACCAGGCAAATATGAGCGATAGCCATTGCTTGGTTTCAGAGAAGAAGTCGTTTATATCAATATAGCCAGATTGACCACATTTGGCCCCGCCCCTCAGGCCCCTGGGGGGTCAGCCCCCTCATTTGTACAATTTTGAATCCCCACCCCATAATGATGCTACCATGCAAATATGAGCGATAGCCATTGCTTGGTTTCAGAGAAGAAGTCATTTATATCAATATAGCCAGATTGACCACATTTGGCCCCGCCCCTCAGGCCCCCGGGGGGTCAGTCCCATCATTTGTACAATTTTGAATCCCCACCCCATAGTGATGCTACCAGGCAAATATGAGTGATAGCCTTTGCTTGGTTTCAGAGAAGAAGTCGTTTATATCAATAGCGCAAAAATGACCACTTTTGGCCCCGCCCCAGAGGCCCCCAGGGGGTCAGCCCCATCATTTGTACAATTCTGAGTCCCCTACCCATAGGGATGCTTCTGACCAAATTTGGTCAAATTCTGATGTGTGGTTATGAAGAAGAAGTCAATTGTTGACGGACGGACGGACGACGGACGACGGACGGACGGACGACGGACGACGGACGCAACGGTATGGCATAAGCTCACCTTGGTCCTTCGGACCAGGTGAGCTAATAATGAGTGCTCCCTAAATGAACCTTCCCTATCTGGGGTTTATTCAGGGCAATATCACATTATACAACTATAATTACTATGAGGGTAAGAGAGTTTCAACACTCATTGACCGAGTGAGCACTCACTTTGACTGAGTGCTCACTTTTACCGAGCGCTCACTTCACTGAGTACTCACTGCTACCGAGCACTCACTTCTACCGAGCACTCACTGAGTACTCACTTCTTACTGAGCACTCCCTAGCATATATTTAACGTTAGGCATGTACGTACAGTACAACACTCGGGGCTTTCAGACACTTTCTTATAAACCACGAGCAGACCCAAGACTATTGATATTAATACACTTACAACGTATGTGATGTACCGATCACATAGACTAACTAGAGTCCCCACGGAGAAGGGAAGCCTTACTCAGGCACATCTGCCTCCGTACTCTACCGTAAGTTATTAAATACACAATACAGTACTTTGATATAGGGAAGCCTTGTTCAGGCACGTCTATATCTTTACTATTACCTTAATGTCCGGCCTTATCTCGTTCGTGTCAGACGAAGAAGTGAACGCTGTCTAGTTTCGACCGCCGCCTTTTATACTCTCGCGAAAGGGAAACTAGCGCCACCTATTATAAAATCAGGATCTTTAGAACGCTTCTAAACCTCCTAGGTGTATATTACTTACAAACGTCTACCTGACGTCGAGACTAATAAACAAAGTAGAAGACGGACAGTCCGGAACGACAGGTAACATAACACAAAACAGTGGTTCACCACATATGGTAACTACGATTCTCCTTTGTTACAGGGTTATAAGCGTACAGTATTGTGTATGGTAACTACGATTCTCCTTTGTTACAGGGTAATAAGCGTACAGTATTGTGTATGGTAACTACGATTCTCCTTTGTTACAGGGTTATAAGCGTACAGTATTGTGTATGGTAACTACGATTCTCCTTTGTTACACGGTAATAAGCGTACAGTATTGTGTATGGTAACTACGATTCTCCTTTATAACACGGTAATAAGCGTACAGTATTGTGTATGGTAACTACGATTCTCCTTTATAAAACGGTAATAAGCGTACAGTATTGTGTATGGTAACTACGATTCTCCTTTATAACACGGTAATAAGCGTACAGTATTGTGTATGGTAACTACGATTCTCCTTTATAACACGGTAATAAGCGTACAGTATTGTGTGTGGTAACTACGATTCTCCTTTGTTACAGGGTAATAAGCGTACAGTATTGTGTATGGTAACTACGATTCTCCTTTGTTACAGGGTTATAGGCGTACAGTATTGTGTATGGTAACTACGATTCTCCTTTGTAACACGGTAATAAGCGTACAGTATTGTGTATGGTAACTACGATTCTCCTTTGTTACAGGGTTATAGGCGTACAGTATTGTGTATGGTAACTACGATTCTCCTTTGTAACACGGTAATAAGCGTACAGTATTGTGTATGGTAACTACGATTCTCCTTTTTTACAGGGTTATAAGCGTACAGTATTGTGTATGGTAATTACGATTCTCCTTTGTAACACGGTAATAAGCGTAAAGTATTGTGTATGGTAACTACGATTCTCCTTTATAACACGGTAATAAGCGTGCAGTATTGTGTATGGTAACTACGATTCTCCTTTGTTACAGGGTTATAAGCGTACAGTATTGTGTATGGTAACTACGATTCTCCTTTATAACACGGTAATAAGCGTACAGTTATGTGTATGGTAACTACGATTCTCCTTTGTTACAGGGTAATAAGCGTACAGTATTGTGTATGGTAACTACGATTCTCCTTTGTTACATGGTTATAAGCGTACAGTATTGTGTTTGGTTACTACGATTCTCCTTTGTTACAGGGTTATAAGCGTACAGTATTGTGTATGGTAACTACGATTCTCCTTTGATACAGGGTTATAAACGTACAGTATTGTGTATGGTAACTACGATTCTCCTTTGTAACACGGTAATAAGCGTACAGTATTGTGTATGGTAACTACGATTCTCCTTTGTAACACGGTAATAAGCGTACAGTATTGTGTATGGTAACTACGATTCTCCTTTGTTACAGGGTTATAAGCGTACAGTATTGTGTATGGTAACTACGATTCTCCTTTGCTACACAGTAATAAGCGTACAGTATTGTGTATGGTAACTACGATTCTCCTCTATTACAGGGTTATAAGCGTACAGTATTGTGTATGGTAACTACGATTCTCCTTTGTTACAGGGTAATAAGCGTACAGTATTGTGTATGGTAACTACGATTCTCCTCTATTACAGGGTTATAAGCGTACAGTATTGTGTATGGTAACTACATTTCTCCTTTGTAACACGGTAATAAGCGTACAGTATTGTGTATGGTAACTACGATTCTCATTTGTAACACGGTAATAAGCGTACAGTATTGTGTATGGTAACTACGATTCTCCTTTGTTACAGGGTTATAAGCGTACAGCATTTGTGGCTAAGAATCTCCTTTGTATACAGGGTAATAATTAACTCCAATGTAGGATTTACTTTTCCATGATAATAGAAGGATTACACGCTTTGTTGTATAGAATTACTCGTTGCTATGACTATTTCAGTCACACAAAGGTGTTCGTGAGAATGGATACGATGTGCTCTCGTTAGCCATACTAGAGCTAGCCGTGTCGACTAACGGTCGACCAATACATCATCAGAACCAGCAATCGTCACTTTCCCCACGGAGGAACTTGTGTTTTTGTTTGCAATTGATGAATGTTCTCTTCAGAAGACATTCTACTGAAGTGGATCGTTTGACAACTTTATAACGACAAAAACATACTTCATTTTTATTTATACTTCAACATCATTAATGATCGTAGCTATATGATCAGCATGTAGAAGTTGTGTGGACTTTTACAAATATAATTAGATAAAGATGAGGAGGTTTGTCGTACACGGAGGGCCAACGCCTACAGCCATTGATGTGTGTAATGTCATGTATCTGTTCCTCGGGATGTCAGGTATGTATGACTCTTACTGACGTAATATTCAACTGAATTAATCTCAATATTTCTGTAGTAATTTATCAAATCAGGTGGTCAACCGTGACATCAGTAGGTGTGTAGTCATTCGTGACATCAGTTGGTGTGAAGTCATTCGTGACATCATTTGGTGTGAAGTCATTCGTGACATCAGTAGGTGTGTACTCATTCGTGCATCAGTTGGTGTGTAGTAATTCCTGACATCAGTAGGTGTGTAGTCATCCGTGACATCAGTAGGTATGTAGTCATCCGTGACATCAGTAGGTATGTAGTCATCCGTGACATCAGTAGGTGTGTAGTCATCCGTGACATCAGTAGGTATGTAGTCATCCGTGACATCAGTAGGTATGTAGTCATCTGTGACATCAGTAGGTATGTAGTCATCCGTGACATCAGTTGGTGTGTAGTCATCCGTGACATCAGTAGGTATGTAGTCATCCGTGACATCAGTAGGTATGTAGTCATCCGTGACATCAGTTGGTGTGTAGTCATTCGTGACATCAGTTGGTGTGTAGTCATTCGTGACACCAGTTTGTGTGTAGTCATCCGTGACTTCAGTTGGTGTGTAGTCATTCGTGACATCAGTAGGTGTGTAGTCATCCGTGACATCAGTAGGTGTGTAGTCATCCGTGACTTCAGTTGGTGTGTAGTCATCCGTGACATCAGTAGGTGTGTAGTCATCCGTGACTTCAGTTGGTGTGTAGTCATCCGTGACTTCAGTTGGTGTGTAGTCATCCGTGACATCAGTAGGTGTGTAGTCATCCGTGACATCAGTAGGTATGTAGTCATCCGTGACATCAGTAGGTGTGAAGTTTTTAATGAAAAATTTATGCAAAACATCAGTCGAAGGTTAAGTAATATTTGTTTGTTCTGAATAATTGTTTTTATCAAATATTAATGCCCAGTCTTTGTAACATTTGCCATTTTGTGACATCCTGTTATACTGGAGAACTAAAACCGTTCGTGTTTTGCCATCACGTGACTCCGGCTTAAGTCTACAAGCTAGTGTGTTTTTTTATGAATAATTGATGCTGTCGTTTCTTTGTTGTCTGGCGATCTTCACAACATCAATACAAAGCCAAATTCAATAGGACGAAAATCTGTGCTTTCTCTAAAACAGTGAGTTGTGTGGGTGTTAAAAGACCAACAAATCGGTAATATCAACATTAGCGAGTGTAGATATCAAAGACAGAAGCCAGTATTAAAGAGACATTTATAATATAACAGTATCGTTTTCATATGTTGCACTGAACATCAACATTAAGATAAATATGTATTGATGAAATATATATACATGAAATCGTCATTATTGACGGAAGGGAGTTACCATAAGAAGAAGAAACATGCAGACTCAAATAAAACAAATGTGCTATGGAAGTAAATCACATCTTCACATTCCTGAACAATCAATTATATTTACTCAAAATTGCAAGAGAAACTAGAAACTCATGTTGTGGTCAAATTCACATCAGGATTGTAAAACGGATAAAACCAAGCAAACTAGCGATTCTAATGATATCGCATTGCTGATATGAACTATGGCTTTCTGATTGCCCTAGATCATAATGATGTAGTTGTTCTACTGTCGCAGGAATGACCTTCACAACATAGACCGTACACTGTGTCTTTTTTATGTTGGTAAACAGATTCATTCAGTAATAACATCGTCATTGCTGGTATTTCTATATTTATTTCTAAATTAATTTATTGTATTAATAAAGGGTTCAATGAAATCGATATGAGGGTATATGTAGTCGTTGATGACAATACTGCTAATGTAGTAATAATGACATTACAAGCTGTGAAGTCCTTGACGTATTTCCTGGCGTGTTACTGTGACGCCAGTCTCGATATAATGTCTGTAATTTGTTCGGCCATATAACCCCATTCAGTGAGACACCACAGATTTTAACATTCAGTGATACACCACATATCTTAACATTCAGCGAGACACAACATATTTTAACATTCAGTGATACACCACAGATTTTAACATTCGGTGAGACACAACATATTTTAACATTCAGTGAGACACAACATATTTTAACATTCAGTGATACACCACAGATCTTAACATTCAGTGAGACACAACAGATTTTAACATTCAGTGAGACACAACAGATTTTAACATTCAGTGATACACAACAGATCTTAACATTCAGTGAGACACAACAGATTTTAACGTTCAGTGATACACCACAGATTTTAACATTCAGTGAGACACAACAGATTTTAACATTCAGTGAGACACAACAGATTTTAACATTCAGTCATGCACCACAGATCTTAACGTTCAGTGATACACCACAGATTTTAACATTCAGTGAGACACAACAGATTTTAACATTCAGCGAGACACAACAGATTTTAACATTCAGTGAGACACCACAGATTTTAACATTCATTGAGACACAACAGATTTTAATATTCATTGAGACACATCAGATTTCAACATTCAGTGAGACACAACAGATTTTTTAACATTCAGTGAGACACAACAGATTTTAACATTCAGTGATACACCACAGATCTTAACATTCAGTGAGACACAACAGATTTTAATATTCATTGAGACACATCAGATTTCAACATTCAGTGAGACACAGCAAATTTTAACATTCAGTGAGACACAACAGATTTTAACATTCAGTGATACACCACAGATCTTAACATTCAGTGAGACACAACATATTTTAACATTCAGTGAGACACAACAGATTTTAACATTCAGTGAGACACAACAGATTTTTTTACATTCAGTGAGACACAACATATTTTAACATTCAGTGAGACGCAACAGATTTTTTAACATTCAGTGAGACACAATATATTTTAACATTCGATGAGACACAACAGATTTTAATATTCAGTGATACAAAACAGATTTTAACATTCTGTGATACACCACAGATTTTAACGTTCATTGAGACACAACATATTATAACATTCAGCGAGACACAACAGATTTTAACATTACGTGAGACACAACAGATTTTAACATTCAGTGAGACACAACAGATTTTTTAACATTCAGTGAGAAACAACATATTTTAACATTCAGTGAGACACGGCAGATTTTAACATTTAGTGAGACACAACATATTTTAACATTCAGTGAGACACAACATATTTTAACATTCGATGAGACACCACAGATTTTAACATTCAGTGATACACCACAGATTTTAACATTCAGTGAGACACAACATATTTTAGCATTCAGTGAGACACAACATATTTTAACATTAAGTGAGACACAACATATTTAACGTTCAGTGATACACCACAGATTTTTACCTTCAGTGAGACACAACAGATTTTAACGTTCAGTGAGACACAACAGATTTTAACATTCAGTGAGACAAAATATATCTTAACATTCGATGAGACACAAAAGATTTTAATGTTCAGTGATAAACCACAGATTTTAACATTCATTGAGACACAACAGATTTTAACGTTCAGTGAGACACAACAGATTTTAACATTCAGTGAGACAACATATTTTAACATTCAGTGAGACACAACATATTTTAACATTCAGTGAGACACAACATAGTTTAACATTCCGTGAGACACAACAGATTTTAACGTTCAATGAGACACAACAGATTTTAACATAAAATGAGACACAACAGGTTTTAACGTTCAGTGATACACCACAGATTTTAACATTCAGTTATACACCACAGATTTTAACATTCAGTGATACACCACAGATTTTAACATTCAGTGAGACACAACAGATTTTAACATTCAGTTATACACCACAGATTTTAACATTCAATGAGACACAACAGATTTTAACATTCAGTTATACACCACAGATTTTAACATTCAGTGATACACCACAGATTTTAACATTCAGTGAGACACAACAAATTTTATCATTCAGTGATACACCACAGATTGTAACATTCAGTGAGACACAACAGATTTTAACATTCAGTGATACACCACAGATTTTAACATTCAGTGAGACACAACAGATTTCAACATTCAGCGAGACACAGCAGATAGTATGATTGACTCATCCATTACCCTATAAACATAGGGGACAAGAGAAGCATACCAGATCATGTAAAACATGTAGGAGGACACAAATTAGCCAAATAGTCACTCATCAGCATTTTGTTTGTTATTGTTTTGTGTATAGAGATATGTGGATACCTTTGTCACAATCGGAGCGTGAGTAAATCATGTGTTACCAAATCATGATAATACGCCCGTAATAGGGTGCAATAGACTATGATAGTTTAGATTACCCGTTTGTTGTTAAGGGGTGGTAGCATTCAAAGTCACTAAATGGGAAGCCCTCGGCAACAATGATGGTCTAAGTTATGTTCAATCAAAATATCCCGTTTATTCAGAGCCACATGTCAAAAAGAAATAGAAATGATAGAAAACTCCTCGGGAATTATCATACTCGATGACACTGTTTTTTTTCTTGGTAACCTTAATTATGACTGTATTGTATTTTGTTTTCGTTCTTTCTTTTTAGTACATCTGATGAAAACACAGTTTGATTGTTCGCTCAGACACTGAAATACCGAACTCTCAGTACATTCAAACCATTTTATTTTTATTTTCATTATTCTTAAGTAAAAACGAAAATCTCATTTATGTTTCATGCGGTGATTTTAGCAAGCCATAGATCATCCTAATCGGAATTATTTTCTCCACTCTGAACTGTATATTATTGAGCCAAATAATACTTGCAACTAAAACATTCTTACCGATCCAAACTGTCCTCGCTCTGATGCAATGAATCCGTGTTCAACCAGGAAATGATCATTACAAATTTTAAAAGTAGCATTGACGTATTTCACAGGTGTGCTGACGACGGGAATGGATGTGTCGGATGAACTTTCCATCGACCCTGCAGTTAAAGTAAGTGCGGAACTCCTACGCTGTTGGACATGTAACCAAACTGCTAACTGTCGCGACATGTACGACCTCTCCGGAGTAACCACCACTGTCTGTCGTCTGGATCAAGCCTTCTGTGCCGTGAGTGTCAGCTTCAGTCTTTATTTAACGGTAGTCATCCTTACTTTTTTCACATTTCACCTTAGTGATGTTTTACAAGTCTATCATCACTTCCCTTGCCAGTTTAACAGATGTATTATAGGATGTGTCATGGCTAACCATGGACATTGCTGTTGACATGTAATATTTGTTTAGCTGTTTGTTAATCTTGGCAAAATAATACAAAATAATACAAAAGAATGCATGTTTCAGGAGAATACAATTAGTTCATGTGGATCACATACATAATAAATATCTCACAAAATAACCACGCCGTTATGTGTGTCTATATCACACAATAGGAACACTAGTTTTAAGCTAAAGTCTGAAGTCTTTAGCTCCTTCAATATCGGTATTGTTAATTTCTAAATTGTGTAAATGATCATATTTAAAGACATGTATTTATAGATATTTCCTGTCGATCAATAATTTTTTAAAAAAACTAAAAAAGATTGATATGATCACAATGAATACCAGTTTTAAGCAAATAATTAAAAAAGCGATGTATATAATATCATATAACCGAAACCATTGGCTGGATTTTATATCATTTTGCACACTTCTAAAAATGCTTGTGTTTACATCTACCGGCAGATATCAGTTTACGTTGGCGATTTAATAAATACTTTATGATGACGCAGATACTAATCCTTTGACTTTTTTTCTAGTATTTCACTGTTGTGTTTACAGGTAATTAAGTATGAAACAGTGTCCGGTGACGTCACGTATGCTCGCGGGTGCCAGAAACACTGTCGCCCCAACTGTCGCCGTATCAACGAGAGCTACGAGAGGATGCAGTGTTTCTCGTGCTGTTCCAACTCGCTGTGTAACTCAGAAAGAGGCTCGGCTTCATTCCCGAACTCTTTATCCAATGTGCAACTGTCTACTATTGTATTTATTTCAATGTCACTTAGCCATTCTTTCTTCAGATAAGAAATACATTTCTTGATTGAAACAGGAAATGTGTAGTTATATTCGAACTATATATACACATATGTATATTGAAGGACAAAGTACAGAGGCAGCTGATGCCGACGTGTTGTACATTATACAGTTACACTGAAGTCTAGACGCAAGGATGTGCTTATCGATATTGACTGAAATTATCAAATTATTATTTACAGAGAGTTCGTTAAGTACATATATCAGTGTCTCCTGTCGCTTATCAGGGTTATATTTTAGCATTAAACAAAACATACATGTTTAAATGATAGACATTTTATTTCAAACAAGTACATACATTATAGACCAGTACTCAAGTACGACATACTTAGACATTCGTTTGAATCTAAACATTAATTTATTTAATGATTAATATAAAAAAAAAAGGAGCAGGACGATAGTTATCACAGCTTATCGATGCCCCTCTATAATTCAAATATACATGTACATTAAAAAATTATGTGTAATGACTTCAGTAACGCATTATAAACCTTTTACAAGTATTAGAACAGAAGGGAAATAAGCAAGTACATGTTGATCAGGAGGCAAATCTCACAAAAAAGATGATAATGATAGATGAGATGATCTCATTTTGAGACGGGGTACCTTGTAGTAGCTGGTGGCTACTTCACTGAAAAACAAATGAGAGGCTGGTGGTCAGAAGAATCAACAGTTAGAACATACACAATAGTGTATGATGACCTGTGTTTACGCGATCGTTTACATACATGGCTCAACAATGAAATCTTAACTTGCTAACAATTTACCTCGTTTCATCTTATATCTAAAGCAGATGTATTAAAGCATATCTACATATAGCAGCCATTATATTGTTATACTAATGTCAAAACAATACATTCCTTTGCACATAATGCATACGAAAATAATAATTCGTTTTGAGTTATTATTTCATAAATTCCTTTACGGATGTAAAATATAATCATCCATCTTTACTTAGCATTGAACTGTGCTGATATGGTTTTGTTTTTAACACATTTCATTAAATAAAGATGCTTCCAAAAGTTCAAGCAAGACGGTTGGTGACACGTTATTTCATGTTATAATAAATCCCTCTTCTCAATAAATACCTAACAATAATGTGACCGACTCAATACATCTTTATATACTTTATATACATGACATATGTGAACAATAGAGATGACTTCCTACGTCAAAGGTCAGTCAGATCATCTTATCAATATCCATGGGACATACTAACCTTCTCTGTTCCAGCTCCATCAAGGTATCAGATTATTTTTTTCTGTAAATAGTTGTCATGACAATGTAATGATTAAGACGTTATAGACACAACCGTGCTATACATTATATGTTTTGTACACTATGGGAAGAGAAAAAAAATCTACAACAGCATATTTACCTGACGGTAGGTCGCTTTGTATACAACACATTTGCTGAACGTTTCGCCCAATGTTCTGTAGTTTTTGACGGTTCTAAAATTATGGTATTCCTATCTAAGGACAGATTTTCATTCCCCGTGTAATTTTGTGTCAGAGACAATTAACATACAGGTGTAGATAAATTATAATAGAGGAATATTTCGTATTTGGATCAAATACGGGGCATACAAAACAGAAGTGATGGTCACATAAACACTATACTACAATGAGAATGTCTATCGAGATATGTTATACAAATATCATAATGTAAAGGATGACAATATAATTGTATTATACCCCAGCTTTGCATGTAAAATGTTGACTTTTCTTTCTCCACGGCTTTAGTAGGATAGCGTCCCGACTGAAAAGGAAGAAACTGTACCGGAAAGTGTATAATTTGTATTTTAGTAGATAAGGATTGTTACGCTCGATGGTAAAATATCATTTGAAAAAAGGAACATTTTCATCTCAACAACTGAAGCTTTCCTTTTCTTCTCGATTGTGGATTTGCTAACATTAAGTAGGAGAGATTCAGAGGCAAGAAGGATGGACAATGTAGACCGTTTACCAATATTACACGTCGCCATAGATTGCGTGTAAATACCAGTAGGGTCTTCATCTTATCTATCAAGAAAAACATCATATTCAATCATTTCTGATATTCTTATCTCTAGCTACAGAAGTATTAGTGTTACACAGGCAAAAGTCTCGAGGTCAAAAATATTAACCTGAACATGACCTGAAATTGACCTGAATTGACATGAAGACATTTTACCTGTGTATTGGTGTTAAAGTGTAACAAATGATTCAATACTTGTCCTGGGCCGTACAGAGAAATTAAAGTTATCCCTTACCCTTTAATATTGAAGTCGTTTAGAGCAACAAACTCACCATATGTGTCTCTTTATAACCTCTTGTACACTCTTCCCCGACATTATTGCTTAATAGGATCGACCTGTGCATTGGATTTAAAACAACTGAAACAAAAGAATGTTGGATATTGCTAAAAGCAACTACATGTTCCCTACCTACCGGTCCCCGCTGAAAATAGTGTGCGGTTTTTTTTTGTTTATATGTTGACGAATGCCAGACTTTCGTCGTATGTTTGCCATTTGAAATATATCACTTCCAATTAAGTTCGTTTTGAAAATAAAATCAAAATCTTACTGACACGGCTCTCTTCGGAGAAAATGGATTCCGAGTGATTAACTATTTTATTCAAAATAATCCAAGCTGTTGATTTGCATGTGTATTTGTAATTATTGAAGCAAAATATCATTTGATCAGAATATAATGAAAATTGAATACGAATCCACCAATAACTAATAACAGCGTTGATCTGCAGACACCCCGTCACTTTCGTCGCCTTGTTTACATTACCTCCGTAGAGTCGGTCATTGTTGAAAGCAGAAATGGTAGTATATTGAACAACAGTTTTCAATTTCACATATACAGTGTATATTTTTTAAAGATTATTTTTATCGTGCCATTTGGCTTAATCTTCGTGCAATAAGCTCAACCCAAGCATTCAAAGACATCAACAGATTGTGATTCTGTTTAGAATGTTTGTCTACAAATGACCTTACAGCTTCCAAGCTCTGTGATAAAAAACTTGTGCAATTATGTTAACTTTTTTTGCACTTAAGTGCAAATCTTTTGGACTTACTTAAGTAGTGTATGCATTTTATCCTTAAATGGCCGCCCATACACACTTGTATGTAAGAGCAGAGACATATATACATATATCTGTATATATGTCTCTGGTAAGAGAGCATTCTTTCTCATGATGAATTTGATAGAAATGTATTTAATACACACCGAAAGTGTGCGAAATTAATATTCCCTCTCCTATAAACAAATATTGCTGCCCCTATCAAGGCATTGCAATAGTTCTATAGCGATGTTTGAGTATTTGTATAGTTAGCCTAGATGATGTATGGTCCGATAGAGCAAATACACTATTTGAATCCCTATTTTGTAGCACTCAACCACATTTTAAAGGTTTTGTTACACATTTTGCATTTTGAGTTCTTTAAATTATGGTTAAGGGGAGGTAACTGTAAGATAAATCAGGAGCAACTCAGAAACTTATTTTAAAATCAATTTAAAGCAACATATGTTATGTATAGAGTTTCAAATGAAATAATGTATTTTTTAGTCAGCCAAACATATGTCTGAAAGAATATTTTATTGATTTTTGGGTATAACCTAATCTAATATCAATGTAATAAATATCAAACATTTGTTAGCCCTGATGGTAAGGCGTAAGAATTGTACCTGCTGCCCCCATGCATGATCGTAAGAGGCGACTAAATTTGGGATTTTATCTTTTCTCTTCTTTCTGAACAACTTTCTTCTTCCTAATGTCTCCCTTGACAATGCCTCACTTTTGGCCTTTAGTTGAGCGTTCGCCGCTATGAGGAAGGCTTTGGGTTCTGTCCCCTAGCCGAGACATGCCAGAGTCTTTAAAAATGGTAGTTGCTACTCCTGCTTAGCGCTCAGCATATTTGGAGTGGGACGACTGGTTCGCCCGTTGTCAGTATGATGTGACCGGGTGGTGTGTGCTGCTGGGTGTCTTCGGCAGTATGCTTCAGTGAGGTAGCACTATAAATTGGCAAAAGTTCCGGCCAATCACAAGGAGACTTAACACGAACATACCGCAGCCTCCAAAAGCACACATACGCACTCACCACACGCATGCATGTCGCACGCACGGGAGGCCGTCCTTAATGACTTTAGCTGTTAATAGGACGTTAAACAAAATAAACTAAACCAAACCAATCAAACATTTGTGTATCTCGCATTACATTTGGTTATATATGGAGTTGCCTGGAAAAGTCAATTGAACTAATTATCATATGTGAACTTACTATAGCATGTCTAGCAGAAAGGTGGAAATCCAGAAAGTTTTGGGGTTTTTTTGTATTCTATTTGTATTATTTTAATCATAAAATTTGTGTTATTGCCTTGCCCTGAATTTTTGAAGTGGATGAACACGAAATTGATTTGACAAAGAAAAGCACAGATTGTACAAGGACTAACCTATATCAGTCCCGTTAATATTATCTGTGATAATAACGATGAATTTAAATAGAGTAGTATTTCTTTTGTAACCCGAAATAAATCGAACCGACAACCTAAATAAAATATCAGTTTAACCTTTAATGGTAATTTGGTATGCTAACATATTTTTCAAAGCGTTTTAAAGAAACAGAAATGTTGAATTTGATATAATTTGTACTCTAAGCTGAATCACATTCTACATTTGTAACTTCATCCTTTTGTTAATTTGAACGTTCTGATCAATGTGGTTTGTACGGAACAATCACGCTGGAAACCCGGGTTCGAATCCCATCGGGCACTCGGTAGTAATGTCACTAATGTGTACCGTATTTCCTGTTCTGTCACAATTGAAAATATTTGTTTAAATATATTATATAGATAATGAACAACGAGGGGTGTCACTTTTACCACAGACCTATATATAACTATTATTATTTGCAGAGGGGGTAGGCGCGGACCTACGTCACAAAAAAATAATTGTCACATAAAAAAAATAGCCTCTCCAGAGTATGATCCGTGGGACAGGTCATTATCGGGAGAGACGATATGTAGTCGTGGGACGGGCCATAGGCCTACTCGGGACAGGCTAATTTTTTTATCTGACAATTGTCTTTTTTTTGTGACCTTGGTCCGCGCCTACCCCATTTGATTACACTAATATAAGGTACCGATGTTATTCTAGCCGCGTAAAAGTCTGAAATCCCACCCAGACACTCTATCGCCTGCAGACGAAAACCTGAAATGGTTTGACGGCGGGGAGACCACGAGAGACACCAACAATAAACATCGTAAATCACGGTCTGATTTAGTCCCTTTGGACTACATTTGATCCTGATTCAAAGTAAAGGCGGGAAACGCAAACCATGCGCACGTGCGTGTCGTGTGCGCAGTAGGATTTCCTAGCTGGATGACAGGAGTAACTTGAGGCCGGACTGACTGACGAAAATGTTTGTCTCTATAGGCCTGTCGGCATGAAAATGATGACCAGTTATGTTGTGGTAAAATGTGCGAGAGTGATATAGTACACGAGAACGAAAGTTATTTATCAAAATTAATTCGGCGTCGACATTTTCTGAGATAACTCCGCAATATTGTACGAGTTGTCTACCTTCCTCTGTGGATCTCTTAGCGCTGGATGTAAGATCAGAGGCGAGGTTACCTTTACGTCTCTGGTTTTGGGTGAGAGATTTTACTACCTTATTGTGCAAAATTCAGCTTCTGTTTCCACCCCCAACCTCGATTTTCGGAGTACTTTGAAGTACAGTCTGTCTAGTCCACCCTTATTTAAAACCATATTTGATATTCAGTTCTAGACAATTGTGTGATAAACCATTTTTCATCCAAGTCTGAAAACAAAACAATGAATCCCCATGGTATCACACGTCTCTGCTTTGAGCAACAGAATACCAGAAGAAAATTATTGCAAACATATGAGTATATAAGTAGTATCCTTTACAGTAGAGTCTATATTCATAAATCCGTATCGGTCACGGTGCATTCGTTTGGTTCAATTTCTACTTTACTTTGAAAGGAGATTAACAAACTGCAATACAAATTTCAGATCATCGTTATCAAATCACAAATCATTAATTACTAGTAGATATATCGCCATGTTGGAATGGATAATTAAGTTGTTTGATCAAACAGGGATTCATCAAATTTGATGCATATTTAAACAAGTGGAATCTGTGACAAAATATCTTTTTTAAATAATATTGATATAAAGAATCGGAATCGGGGTTTAGACATGAAAAAAAAATGTCAGTCGGGAAATAATTATGTCTTAAGTCACTTTTCACTTAATATTGAATATTTGTTTGACAATAAGATAAACCATAACTTTGTGAATAATAATCCTTAAATTCTTTATATAATAAGACATGCTAAGGTCTGCTTAATGTTTTTAATATAGTTTCGTACATTTGTAAGTAAATCTGAGTGTCTGTTTTTTTGGTGTTTTTTTTCAGTTTTAGTGAGAGATTAGATTCTTCGATAATAAATTTTGGTTAAAACCATGATAAAGTCACCATCAAAAAAGAAAATAACCTTACAGTAACACAAGGTCAGGAAATACACAAGGTCTTTAGTGAAGATATAATCACTTCACATGGAATATCTTAACAGCCATAAATAGCCACAATAATGGACTGACCAGCTATTTTTGTGCAGACTGGCACTTGATACAATGGGCCAGGAAATAGGTTTTGACAGCCATTCACAGGGAGTAGAACTTAAAGGATGAGTAGACAAAGGAGGGAAAGGAAAGCTGGAGGGGGGAGAGGGAGGGGGGGGGGGGCTGGAGGAGGAAGGGGGAGGCTCGGAGTTCAGCAGTACACTTTAGTAGGGGAAGGGGCACACACCAGTTTAATTGTCTAGATGTCAGTTTTGATTAGTAACTCAAATTCTTTGAAGGTATTCTTTCTCTCATCTCCCATATTCTATATCTATTTAACTATTCACAGCAAGGAGACTTATATATAGTATACCTGTAAATCATCTAAAAGTGCAACTGCAAAATAGATAATTTCATTTCTTTTCACTCAGCTGATTACATTGTCTGGTAACAGGTTAAAAATATATATATAAATGGAGGAAGAAAAATGAGGCCATATAAAACTACATATGGTAGCGTTATTGCAGGATGTGCTGTAGTGTCCAGTTCTCTGTTCATTTGTGTGTCCGGCTGTGCATCACCTTGTATGGGGCAGAAAAATAACATTTAGGACTTGTAAATTTTGCTTTCAAGTACATTTACCTAGACTGGATGGTAAGACAGTGTCACATACTAAAAATCTGGCCTTGTTTCCCACGATCACCTGTAAATTTGGCCAAAGCATATAAAACTGTATATCGCATATACATGTAGTTTGTAAGTATACCTTTGTAAGTATACTGTACAATATCTTGGCCATTTGTTGATTATTGCAGTTTGGCTGAAGTATAACTGAAGTATAACTCCGCTCTGTCTGACTTTTTTGTCATTCCTAACATACATGTATTACATTAAATGAGACTTCAAATATTTATAGTATCAGATCTGTCTGTAAAAAAGGTGAGCATAGTGTTAGTATTGTCTGTAAGAAAGGTCACTACCTAAAGAAAGGTGACTGTAACTATTTGTAGCACTGTCTGAAGAATTGCTTGCTTGCTGCCCAGATGTTTTAGATTGCTACATGAGACTGTACCCCACAGCTGGTAGGGGGTAGATAAAGGGGCAGTGAGGTCAAAGGCATTGTAATGGGTTCCATATTGGTTACTTCTGCTCTGACTATAAGCTGTGGGGAATGGCTGTGTTCTTTATGGTGATTTTTTCAGGATGGACAGATCTTTCCTTCATATATTTCACTTAAAGATCATTCACCCCTCTCTATCTCAGGTTTTCATTTTTTACAGCCCTTTTTACAATTTGTTCATTACAGAAGATACACCAGGCATTGGCTAAAGGGCTATGAAAAGATTGACTGGTGAGCAAGGTAAGATTTAGCACTATACTTAGAGTACCAGCTGTAGTATGGTTTGAGTGACACTCCTGGAAACTTGCACTAGTATACATTTCCTTTATGTCCAGTCTCACCAACAGCTCTGAAGATTGCTGTGGAGTTCTGCTCATTACTTTCATAGAATGATGATTTCCTTTTGTTATGAAATTTCAGCTGTATAATTATAAGAAATTCAAAATAATTATTCAGTTATACACTTTCTGAATATGAAACACAAAATTCCATTTGCTGTACATTTTCCTATTAGATATAGGGAGGAAAATGACTATTGTGAAATAAAATTTAACTTTAATATTAATTCAAGTACATATAAATAGGTGGAAAAGTCGAAAACGTAGGTCACCGTTATAGCCGAGCAACTCAGGTCGATGTGAGGTCCAGAGCAGTCCGGGTATTTTTGTTATTTCTTCCTATTACGTAAGAAACATAAACAATATTGATACAATACTTCATAATAATGTTTAGGGATTACAATATTTTATAGTAATGTTTAGGGATTATTGTTGATCATTAAAAAATTCAAAACATTTGTGGACATTACAAGCCAATATATTGTTAAGCCACAATCAAGAAAATCAATAACAATATTTTATTTAAGGTACATGGTAGATTTGAATTGTGGACATTTTTTTATAGTTGATGGGGATGTTTTTTTTTTTACTTTTTTATGACTTGACTTAAATCTTCTGTCTAATGGAAGTATATATATTAACTGTTGATGGTTTCTTAAGTAGCTGGCCAGGGTGCATGTCTGGTAGTGTTGGCAGAAGATCACAGGAGAGGCTACTTTTGTTAAAACAGATACACACTTCATGTACATAGTAAAAGGTCTCTGTTGTTTATAGAAAAAAAATGGATAACGTCACATGGTTATGGTATGACGTCAAAACTTTAGTACAGTTTATACAATGGACTAGTTTTAAACTTTGCATACAGCTGTTGTTTTTCTGACTGCATCTGTTGTGTAATAATTTGTCGACAATTAACGTCAAAAGCCCTGATAGTGCTGCACCTCCTTTACACAAATGATATGGAGGGACCTGTTCTATAAAAACTACATGTAATTAGTCAATTAGCCTCATAAAATGCTGAAAAAACAAGGATGGATTTGTTGATCATTATAAGTTTTTAGTAGGTGATCTGTTCAAACATCCGCGTTCGATTGTACAGTCACTTGCCATAGGTTTACTGATGATGCTGTCCAAATTGAATACCATCTAAAGATAAATAAAAACTACATTTTATGAAGACCATTCTTTGTCAAGATTATGACATTTTAGAACAGTATCACAATCATGTATTGATTGTCATTTATGGACATAATGGTTGTATAGCCTTGCTTCTACCTGTAGCTTCTAACCTTGAACAATCAGCATTTATGATATAAAAGAGAAAAAAATTAATCAGCACATGACGAGTGTCAATTAAGGTAAAATATGAGAACTAATAATTACATGTTGGCTATTAGGGAAGTAAACATCTATCATTGCATGGTGACCTTGAAATAGACATGTACATTTATGTTTGAAGGACATTTGTAATCTGGACATTTGTGGTTGATGATTCAAGGTTAATTTAGCCTACTAGTGTTTCAGTGCACATATTGCAGATCGAAATTGCTCTATGCAGGCATTAATCCAGCTATCTTGAAGTGTTTATTTGGAATCCGCAAAGTCAATCCTCAGAATCAATAGATGTTTTATGGAAATTTACAAGTCGATGCAAATCAGGAGGAATAGGATGATGCAATATTGTACTTTTCCAGGAAGAGAGTTCATGTTGTTCCAAGCTCACACCTGATGTAAATTCAACTATGAAAAGCGTGTTACTATTGGCAGGAAATACTTTAAGAGTATGTAGCCAACAACCTGCGATGCCAGTCCTCAAAGAGGTCATCAGGTGCAAACCAAGTGTTAGATCAGTGATAGGGAGCCTGTACATTGATGTAATAACTAATCTTAAACATGGGAAGCCCAGTGAGAGACTTGGCTGGGACTGATAAGGCTAGAACTACTGCTGGCTGAGCTAATTTATTACATGTTCATCAAACTATCTCCCCAGTATCATTACTACATTAAAACAAATTAATACAAATTTTTTTTTTTTAAATCATGTTGTGTTTTGCATACTATTTGCTAAAATTGCATTGTTTTTATCTTTGTTTTTGGTGCTTTATTGTGATTATCCCCCCAGAGTTAAGATCTTCAGACATGTAAAATGTTGGAGTTTTCTGACTGAGAGCTGCAGGAAGCCTATTTCTGTTATCGAATAGTAGTTCCTCCATATCCTAGTCCTTGATTACTAGGTTGTTATTGTCCTATAAAACTTAAATACATGGAAGATTATCTGCATGAAAAGAGAATCATACACAAAATTATGTTAAATGTATTAACTTGAACCAAGGAGACGTTTTCTTTACTTTCCTGGCACTGATAATTCCAATTTTCATAAAATTCAATGTAGATAAATTTAATTACAAAACACAATTACGTAATGGATTTGTTGGAGATAGAAGTATATGGATATAGGTTATATTATATAAAAAAAATCAACAGACAGCGGGTAATTCAGGTTCACTTACCTCATATCACTATTTGCTGAAGATCAAGGTTAATTACTAAGGTCATCATGATGATGTTTCAAGGTCAATTTTAACAGTGTCCATTGCTACATGTTAAGTTAATTCATTTGATAGCTGTTGAGTAAATCAGAATGAAAAGGGTATTAAAAATAAAACTGAAGAATATTTTTCTTCATGATATGTTATCTTGGTCAAAGATAATGTCACATGATGATATCAACTTGGTAAGCATATCATCAGCCACTGTTAGTCCTGTGGAAGTCTGAATTGCACTACCATCAGAGTGAGACTAAAACAAACAGTTCCCAGGTGTGATTGTTACATCATCACACTGATGCCTATCCCCAGGTGTGATTGTCACATCATTACACTGGTACCTATCCCCAGGTGTGATTGTCACATCATCACACTGGTGGCTATCCCCAGGTGTGATTGTCACATCATCACACTTGTACTTATCCCAAGGTGTGATTGTCACATCACACTGGTGCCTATCCCCAGGTGTGATTGTCACATCATCACACTGGTACCTATCCCCAGGTGTGATTGTCACATCATTACACTGGTACCTTTCCCCAGGTGTGATTGTCACATCATCACACTTGTACCTGTCCCAAGGTGTGGTTGTCACATCACACTGGTGCCTATCCCCAAGTGTGATTATCACATCATCACACTGGTGGCTATCCCCAGGTGTGATTGTCACATCATCACACTGGTACCTATCCCCAGGTGTGATTGTCACATCATCACACTTGTACCTGTCCCAAGGTGTGGTTGTCACATCACACTGGTGCCTATCCCCAAGTGTGATTGTCACATCATCACACTGGTGGCTATCCCCAGGTGTGATTGTCACATCATCACACTGGTACCTATCCCCAGGTGTGATTGTCACATCATTACACTGGTACCTATCCCCAGGTGTGATTGTCACATCATTACACTGGTACCTATCCCCAGGTGTGATTGTCACATCATCACACTGGTACCTATCCCCAGGTGTGATTGTCACATCATCACACTGGTACCTATCCCCAGGTGTGATTGTCACATCATTACACTGGTGCCTATCCCCAGGTGTGATTGTCACATCACACTGGTACCTATCCCCAGGTGTGATTGTCACATCATCACACTGGTACCTATCCCCAGGTGTGATTGTCACATCATTATACTGGTACCTATCCCCAGGTGTGATTGTCACATCATCACACTGGTACCTATCCCGAGGTGTGATTGTCACATCACACTGGTGCCTATCCCCAGGTGTGATTGTCACATCATCACACTGGTGCCTATCCCCAGGTGTGATTGTCACATCATCACACTGGTACCTATCCCCAGGTGTGATTGTCACATCATTGCACTGGTGCCTATCCCCAGGTGTGATTGTCACATCACACTGGTACCTATCCCCAGGTGTGATTGTCACATCATCACACTGGTGGCTATCCCCAGGTGTGATTGTCACATCATTACACTTGTACCTATCCCCAGGTGTGATTGTCACATCATTACACTGGTGCCTATCCCCAGTTGTGATTGTCACATCACACTGGTACCTTACCCCAGGTGTGATTGTCACATCATCACACTGGTACCTATCCCCAGGTGTGATTGTCACATCATCACACTGGTACCTATCCCCAGGTGTGATTGTCACATCATTACACTGGTGGCTATCCCCAGGTGTGATTGTCACATCATTACACTGGTACCTATCCCCAGGTGTGATTTTCACATCATCACACTGATGCCTATCCCCAGGTGTGATTGTCACATCATTATACTGGTACCTATCCCCAGGTGTGATTGTCACATCATCACACTGGTACCTATCCCCAGGTGTGATTGTCACATCATTACACTGGTACCTATCCCCAGGTGTGATTGTTATATACCTTTTGGCAGTAGTTATCTCCTACCTATTGACAGTAGCTATCCCCTACCTATTGACAGTAGCTATCCCCTACCTATTAACAGTAGCTATTCCCTACCTTTTGAGAGGAGCTATCCCCAACCTTTTGACAGTAGCTATCCCCTACCTATTGACAGTAGCTATTCCCCTACCTATTGACAGTAGCTATTCCCCTATCTATTGACAGTAGCTATTCCCCTACCTTTTGACAGTAGCTATCCCCAACCTTTTGACAGTAGCTATCCCCTACCTATTGACAGTAGCTATCCCCAACCTTTTGACAGTAGCTATCCCCAACCTTTTGACAGTAGCTATTCCCCTATCTATTGACAGTAGCTATTCCCCTACCTTTTGACAGTAGCTATTCCCTACCTATTGACAGTAGCTATCCCCTACCTATTGACAGTAGCTATTCCCCTATCTATTGACAGTTAAGCTATCCCCTACCTATTGACATCTAAGCTATTCCCCTACCTATTGACAGTAGCTATTCCCCTACCTATTGACAGTAGCTATCCCCTATCTTTTGACAGTAGCTATCCCCTACCTATTGACAGTAGCTATCCCCTACCTATTGACAGTAACTATCCCCTATCTTTTGACAGTAGCTATCTCCTACCTATTGACAGTAGCTATCCCCTACCTATTGACAGTAGCTATCCCCTACCTTTTGACAGTAGCTATCCCCTACCTTTTGACAGTAGCTATCCCCTACCTATTGACAGTAGCTATCCCTTATTTTTTAACAGTTAAGCTGTCCCCTACCTATTGACAGTAGCTATCCCCTACCTATTGACAGTAGCTATTCCCCTACCTATTGACAGTAGCTATCCCCTACCTTTTGACAGTAGCTATTCCCCTACCTATTGACAGTAGCTATCCCCTATCTATTGACAGTAGCTATCCCCTACCTTTTGACAGTAGCTATTTCCCTATCTATTGACAGTAGCTATCCCCTACCTATTGACAGTAGCTATCCCCTTCCTTTTGACAGTAGCTATCTCCTACCTATTGACAGTAGCTATCCCCTACCTATTGACAGTAGCTATTCCCCTTCCTATTGACAGTAGCTATCTCCTACCTATTGACAGTAGCTATCCCCTACCTTTGACAGTAGCTATCCCCTACCTATTGACAGTAGCTATTCCCCTACCTATTGACAGTAGCTATCCCCAACCTTTTGACAGTAGCTATCCCCAACCTTTTGACAGTAGCTTTCCCCTATCTATTGACAGTAACTATCCCCTATCTATTGACAGTAACTATCCCTTATCTATTGACAGTAGCTATTCCCCTATCTATTGACAGTTAAGCTGTCCCCTACCTATTGACAGTAGCTATCCCCTACCTATTGACAGTAGCTATCCCCTACCTATTGACAGTAGCTATCCCCCTCCTTTTGACAGTAGCTATCCCCTACCTATTAACAGTAGCAGTTAACCCCTTGTGTGGTTGTCCTACCTGTTGTGATGTGGTGACCTTTTGACAATAGCTATCCTCTAGTGTGGTTGTTATACTGCGGTACCTATATTGACAGTTCATATCCCCTGGTGTGGCTGCTTGCTCTGCTCCCTCCTATAG
Organism: Pecten maximus; assembly: GCF_902652985.1. Classification (NCBI taxonomy): domain Eukaryota; kingdom Metazoa; phylum Mollusca; class Bivalvia; order Pectinida; family Pectinidae; genus Pecten; species Pecten maximus. Next base: position 41,434,792 of record NC_047015.1, on the reverse strand, counting down.
TTAGAGATAATCAGCCCATGTGTTCCAGTCCAACACTGGTTAACCAGAGGTATAATATACCTTCTCTTGTCTGTACCTCATCTGCCTGATTTATTGTTCATCAAATCATCAGTCTTTCCCAGCAGATTAACTGCCCTAACAGTACCTCAGCATCATTTTTAGCTTCTCATCAGCAGTATGAGATTGACCTCTCCTGACCCCAGACCTTCAGATGAAATACTTCAGGCTGACATCAAGCTATTATTAACTCTATATACAACATGACATCTAAAATTAATTACGAAGCTATAAATATTTTGAAGAAAGAAAAAAAATAATTAAAAAGGTTTATATCAGTTTGTTAGTCCTGTAATAGTTGCTATAACTGATGTCAGTGCTAAGAGAGGGGAAGAGAGTTGGAGAGATGAGAGATGTAGGGGAGGGGAAGAGAGATGGAGAGATGTAGGAGAGGAGAAGAGAGATGGAGAGATGTAGGGGAGGGGAAGGGAGATGGAGAGATGTAGGGGAGAGGAAGGGAGATGGAGAGATGTAGGGGAGGGGAAGAGAGATGGAGAGATTGGAGATGTAGGGGAGGGGAAGAGAGATGTAGGGGAGAGGAAGGGAGATGGAGAGATGTAGGGGAGGGGAAGAGAGATGGAGAGATGTAGGGGAGGGGAAGAGAGATGGAGAGATGTAGGGGAGGGGAAGAGAGATGAGAGATGTAGGGGAGGGGAAGGGAGATGGAGAGATGTAGGAGAGGAGAAGAGAGATGGAGAGATGTAGGGGAGGGGAAGAGAGATGAGAGATGTAGGGGAGGGAAGGGAGGTGGAGAGATGTAGGAGAGGAGAAGAGAGATGGAGAGATGTAGGGGAGGGGAAGAGAGATGGAGAGATGTAGGGGAGAGGAAGGGAGATGGAGAGATGTAGGAGAGGAGAAGGGAGATGGAGAGATGTAGGGAGGGGAAGAGAGATGGAGAGATGTAGGGGAGGGGAAGAGAGATGGAGAGATTGGAGATGTAGGGGAGGGGAAGGGAGATGGAGAGATGTAGGGAGGGGAAGAGAGATGGAGAGATGGAGAGATGTAGGGGAGGGGAAGAGAGATGGAGAGATGTAGGGGAGGGGAAGATATGGAGAGATGTAGGGGAGGGAAGAGAGATGGAGAGATTGGAGATGGAGAGATGTAGGGAAGGGGAAGAGATGGAGAGATGTAGGGGAGGGGAAGAGAGATTGAGAGATGGAGAGATGTAGGGAAGGGGAAGAGATGGAGAGATGTAGGGGAGAGGAAGAGAGATGGAGAGATGTAGGGGAGGGGAAGAGAGATGGAGAGATTGGAGATGTATCAGAGGGAAGGAATATTGGGAGATGGGCAATGTAGGGGAGGGGAAGAGATTGTTGTTGTAGGGGAGGGGAAGAGAGATGGAGAGATTGGAGATGAAGGGAAGGGGAAGCGAGTTGGAGAGATTGGAGATGTAGGGGAGGGGAAGAGAGTTGGAGAGATGGAGAGATTGGAGATGTAGGGAAGGGGAAGAGAGATTGGAGTTATAGGGGAGGGGAGGGGAGGGGAGTTGGAGAGATGGAGAGATTGGAGATGTAGGGGAGGGGAAGAGAGATTGAGAGATTGGAGATGTAGGGGAGGGGAAGAGAGTTGGAGAGATTGGAGATGTAGGGGAGGGGAAGAGAGTTGGAGAGATGGAGAGATTGGAGATGTAGGGAAGGGGAAGAGAGATTGGAGTTATAGGGGAGGGGAGTTGGAGAGATGGAGAGATTGGAGATGTAGGGGAGGGGAAGAGAGATGGAGAGATTGGAGATGTAGGGGAGGGGAAGAGAGATGGAGAGAGTTGGAGATGTAGGGAAGGGGAAGAGAGTTGGAGAGATTGGAGATGTAGGGGAGGGGAAGAGAACTGGAGGGAGTTGGAGATGTAGGGAAGGGGAAGGGAGTTGCTTTTATATTGCCCAGTTGTAATATCTACCAAACTTTAATTATTTGATACTTGCAAAATTACCCATTGCTAATTGGGACACCTATGGATTGTTTTGACTGGACATGACAACCAATGCTTTTAACTTTACAACGAGAGGCCTGCCTTCCTAGCGTAAGGGCACAGTCTTGGTATTTTTGCGGCCAATTGTTGCAAGCTTTCAGTGGTGTTTGCTGAAAATGTACTAGTTTAAGTTCTTTATTTGACAAGTTTGGACTATCTGATATAGTGTCGGTTATAAACCACCAGAATTCATCCTAACACTGGCTAGAAAATTATTGTTTTTATTGAAAATAATACATTTTCAAACTATCCTCCTATTGAATTGACCGTATCTCTATCCACCCCCACAAAACTTTACATGTCACAACTAAAATCAGAATATCGCAAAACATGTTTCGAAATAACATATCTGCTCAATAAGAAACATGCACTCGGATGTTAAAAGAGATTTTGTGCATCATCCCGCTGTATGATTTGATGTTTTAAGATTAGAATTGATTTAATCAGAGCAGATGGTACATGGACATATCTCCTTATCAGGGCCTACTAGCCAAGCTACATCAAATAACATTATCAAACAACACACACATATATATACATCTCCTGATAATCAAGGGCTTTAGTATTCATAAATGTGTAGGATGGCTTAATGTTATGATTAATTTATATCTATTTAGATTTGATTTAAAATATACATATTTCATATTTACATTAAGCATTGAAGTGCCTTGCTTTAGTTTTTAAAGCCATCATAAATGACAGCTTTGCATGCATACATCATATTTATAACACATGATGTTGTATTTGCCTACAGAGTGCTGTCTTTTATATTGACTATAAATACCATAACAGAGAAGGGCAGTTCAATGTTTATATTTACATTTCCTTAAACCTTTTGCTTAATTCTTGAGTAGATTTAATTAGATATTATGTTTTTGTTAACATCAACATGGACAGCCATTCCGTGGTGAATTTAAAACTGAAATAATTGCATGCTGCATGTGTACATGTTACGACTCATCAACAAGATTTACCAGCGTATGGTGAAGAAAATAAAATAACATTATATATGGCTATTGATGGTTCTGAACATTTTATCTTTATAATGTTGATTTTCACATTGGTCAGCTTCTTCTTTAACTCGATCATGACATCACCGTTTTGGGGAACGATGCATTTCATAGTTGTTGCTTTGCAAGAAGAATTGATGACTAATTCATCCTAGGAATGGTTTGGAGATACAATGCTGGTGTTTGTGATCAATATCTGATAGTCTTGTAAGGAAAGTTACATCACAACTGCTACAATGTACTTTCATGATTCATTTATCAATGAATGTACATGTATATCATCATGCGTAAATACAAATCCCCTGATGAAGTCATTGACCATTTTCTTAGATGTGTTTTATCCTATAAAGTATAATACTGTGATGGATACACTCTTGGCCTTCATTAATTATGTTTCTAATTTCAAAAAAATAACAGCGTTCAATATTGATTATGATTCAATCTACCAAACCGTGTCTGAGAAACATTTTATTCAACATGTTAATACAATATTGACATGAACATATATATCAAATACATACAAACAGTCTGTAACCATCTTTACAATATGTAGAGTATAAACTGTCTATGATCTAGCTCCTTTAGAATATTTGGAGTATAATGTCCAGTATAAGTAGTCTGTTATCCCTTATCAATTTGCAGCATGGACTGCAATGCAGCATATGCTGCAATCATGCTGCTTTTATGCTGGCATCATGCTGCTAGTTTCACAGCATGATTGCAGCATGTGCTGCATAGCAGCATGGTACCATGCTTCTGTACAGCATGTACTGCAACCATGCTTTAAAAATTGAGGTAATTGAATATCTGAACTCTATCATGCTGCAATCATGCTTTGTCGACTTAGTTAATTTATCATATGCACTGTATCATGCTGCAACCATGCTGCAATAACTTTGCCAGTTTGGATATCAAATCATATCATGCTGCAATCATGCTGTGTGGACTTAGTAAATTTATCATATGAATTGTATCATGCTGCAACCATGCTGCAATAACTTTGTCATTTTAGACAGGATATGTACCATGCTGCAACCATGCTGCAATAACTTTGCCAGTTTGGATATCGAATTATATCATGCTGCAATCATGCTGTGTGGACTTAGTAAATTTATCATATGAAATGCATCATGCTGCAACCATGCTGCAATAACTTTGGCATTTTAGATAGGATCTGTACCATGCTGCAACCATGCTGTATTAACTTTGCCATTTTAGATACAAACTGTACCATGCTGCAATTATGCTGTATTAACTTAGTTAATTTAATGAACTGCACCATTCTTTCATGTATTAACATGAATTGTTTAAGTTGAAATGTGTATATGCTTGGCCATTCTGCATTAGCTTAAAAGGGCATTCCTTTGTTCGGACATCACAAAATTTCTGTGGGTGAAATGTAGGTCCAAGCGAGGATCCAAAATCTAGGACCAAATTTCCCAGGTACCAAGATTAACCTAAACAATTATTAATTAATAAAATAAGATACAGAAAATTAACAAAAGTTGGTATTAGATATTTTAGTATCTTTTTTTTTAATTTTAAATAAAATATAGAAAATTTCCAGGTATCAATGGTGATAACAAAATAATTTTTAATAACATGTTTGTGTTGCAGCATTTCCTTTTTATACTTGATCAGTACCACACATATTTATTTAAAATTCAATAACAATTATTAAAATTAAGTATTTCGTTTATAAGTATGTTCTTTGTTAGTATAACGGTTCACAGCTTTTAAATGTGATATTTTGTCAGCTTTCACTTGTAGTTCTATCTCAGAAGGAATTAACTTAAACATTGATGAATGTTGCAAGTTAGTACATTCGTGTGACGACTTAAAACTCATCCCTATAAAAATTTCATTCAAATTTTCAGAGTTTAGATCGTTTTTTGAAGAACCAGTATATTGACTTTTGCTTCGATTATACACTTTTTATCGGAGATAGAATCAGTCACTTTATCCAAACACTGACATAAACCAAGACGTTGCCATTTACCATGCACCAGCTTACTACCAGGTAGCCACACATGTAACATGTTCGCCAAAACAAAATCGGGATCACTCTACCAACAGTTACACATGTGCTTGGAATATCGCTTTTAATTCAATCAAATAAGATTAAAATCACCTGCTCTTTGTCTTTGTATCGCATACTTTCTGGATATATGCGGTGTTAAGATTACATCTGATAATAGCATACGAAATCACGTCGTGTTTGACACAACATTCATCGCTATAAACTCCAATAAACATGTGTCGAACTTATGTTGTCACTCGGACGCTTCCTTGTAAAACGTATATTGAAGTTAAGCGCTGTGATGATCTCGACCTCGACATGAGTTTACTAACAACAGACGATATTCCCGTACTTTAATCTGAATTATTTGAAATCGTGAACATAAAAAGAAAACGTGCATTGGTCGGTTCCTCGTCTGAAAATACATCCATATTAAACAATAGGCGTATGACAGACGAGGCCAAAACCTCTGGTCAGATTACATGTTTATCGTTCGGTTCACCTATGACCTCGTTTGTTTACCTTGCTCCCGAGATGTGACGAGAGTGCTCCTCGAGCTCGTGCGATCTAAATGTGCACGATGCAAGTATTAAATACTGTAATATTTATCTTAAAAGTATGACACAATAGAAGTTTATGATTTAGAATAAAAAACACGCACAAGTAAAAATGAATCGTGTTAATCTCTGGCAGTAAAATATTTATCCCATGATGCAACACACACGAGTTTAGCGGGAAGTCTGATAGCCATGTTTGAATTCACCGGATGTTTATTTCCAGAAGAAAAGTATAAACAAACACGACGATAGCCTAAAAACGAAGTTTGTTTCCAGTCTTACTGAAGAAGATCGACTTACTTCAAGTTACCGACGAATGAATATCAGCTTTCTCGTTGTTTTTGACGACCGATGCATATTTTTACCGACAAACATCGTTACGAGACAGGGTAAGTTTTAATTATATAATCTTCTTCACGTTCTGACATCGTTTCACATTATACGACGATGAATTTGATATAGATCTATTCATATCAATAATACCTAATAATTTATTATTTCAGGGTTTTGATGATTAATTTATCACAGATTACACGGCCGAAGGAAACGCAGTACCGATCCATGTGTTACAATCGTAAGTTTTCAATTTTATTTATTTATTATTAACGATCTTCGGCCCGACTTAAATTGCATCTTTCCCCCACTCACACAACCCTTGTTATGATTATGACGTACATACGTATTCACAAACAATGGTGAGGAAAAATTGTGTTTTGGATAATGAAACCTTTCGTGAAAGATCTTTACCTCCACATTCTTTTGAGGATCGATGTTTGCAGATTATTGCATCAAATTGAAACGATTAAATGAAATAGGTGAATTAAGATGAATTATAAGTAAGTAACATTGTTTTATGTATAGTATATTGCAGTTTCACATTGATATGAACTGATGGAGAATTCGGGAGTAGCTTGATTTAATTAATAATTAAGTCATCCTGGCAAGTTTTATTTTGTAGCTTTGTGTGGCTGGCTTAAATTTTCTTGATAAAAAGGCTTCCAAAGCAAACATAATGAAAATGATAGCAAAGTGATCATGAAAAGTACATAAGTTAAATACATACATTATCTTCAAAAACTTGACAATTATTCTAATTTTGAAATAAAAGAATATTCTAAAAGTCTTTCTTTCTTCCAACAGAGACTGAGTCTTCATGCAGTACATTCTGGAATGAGGAACACCGCATGCATTAATTGTGGTCCAAATTGATGGCATTGACTTAACACAAAGCAGAAAGGAATGAAGAGAAATGAAGAAGTTTATGTTTCACATTAATTAAGATTATTCGAGATATGTTATCTGTCGAGGTATACAACATTTCCTTTCATAATAAAAGTGTAAACATTAATATATATACCCAAAAAAATTATGTATATAATCTAAAAATCCTTGTTAGTTATTTGTTGTACTAGCAAAAAATATAATATAGTCGTCTCAAGCTTGGTTGTATTGAAATCCCCGGGGACAGTGACAGAGATATATCACTACAGTACGTGCTACATCAAACAACACACCATTGTTCAAATTGTCAATCAACATTTCATTTAGTCAGTATTTAGAATTGATTCCAAAATTACGATAATCTTTTCACAGTTTATTAGAAATAGGGTTAAATTCGATAGAAGAAGTCATTGACTGTTGCTTGTTTTTGTTTATTTTAAGTTTACGGACACACATGAAAACAGTTTCCAGTACATCTGGGCTACTTCGAGGAAACTACGTATACTGTCTGAAATCAGTCTTGTGCTTCGGTGACAAAATGTATACATATCCTACTATAACTCTGCTGGAAAATATTATTTTGTACTATTTTCCTACTATTTTAGAAAAAAAACACAGAATTATAAATACATACTGTAGTATGTACTGACATTGAACTTGTATATCTTGTTGACTATTTTTGTTGAAACAAACCACTTCTAGCTAGGATGAATTGATATTAGTTGTATTTGAAAATTGTACTAGAAAAAGATAGCTGTGTTGTGTATGTGATGGAAGTTTTGAGAAAAAGAATATAAGAGGCAAATAAAATAAGTACCATGGGTAAATTAGAATTAAAATTTATTTTGTCACATTCTCATTTCATTGATAAGTTTTAAATGTTTGAACTAGAAAAAACAGCCTGTATGAAAAGTTTTATACCATGTTAATTACCAAATAAAATGTAATACAAAAGTATTCTTCAAGTTTTTATTGCATGATTTTCATTGATTTTGTAAACCATGCTGCCATGAAGCATGATTGAAGCATGATCCCAGCATAATTTGCATAATTGAAACATGCTGGGATCATGCTGCAGACCATGCTGGGATCATGCTGCAGACCATGCTGGCATCATGCTGCAAACCATGCTGGCATCATGCTGCAGACCATGCTGGGATCATGCTGCAGACCATGCTGGGATCATGCTTCACAGACCATGCTGGGATCATGCTGCGGCCATGCTTCCTTAAAGCATAAATGCAGCATGATCCCAGCATAATTTGCATAATTGAAACATGCTGCAATCATGCTTTAACTAGTAAGAATATATAGTGAGGTAAATTAGGCACCATGCTGCAGTCATGCTTCATTCATGCTGCAATTCCATGCTGCATTCATACTGCATCTATGCTGTGATCATGCTGCAAATTCATAAGTGATCTTCTTTAAAATATCTAGAGTATAAACAGTCTATGATCTCCTTAAAAATATGTGGAGTATAAACAGTACGTGATATCTCCTTTAAAATACGTAGAGTATAAGCTGTCTAGTTTCTCCTATAAAAACAGTTTATCTCCTTACCTGTAATATATTACAGCTGCAGTTACCTGCATCTTTACAGTGTATAATTACTAACCCACTGACCTAAATCCTGCTTTGATCTAAGTGTTACACTTATTGGTAATGCAGTATTTATTCTCATTAAACAGGTTGTTTATTGAGAGACTTTGTCTGTATTGATGAACTGCTTTCCCAACAGGCCACTTACAACTCTGGCCACTGTTTGGATACAGGTAATTATCAACTGGTAATTACCAAGAGAGGGAGGTTTATTATGATGGTAATTAATACATCTCTTCATCAGTCTGGAGATCTAGAGTACATATGTACACTGAAGGGATCTATGATAGTAATTATACCAAAAACCCCCAGCTTTTACCAGTGCGTAGAAACCCCATGACAGCTTGTAACTTTGTTGTACCAGGGCTACTCAGAGTTAGACTAGTGGTAGTGTTCCAGGCTATAATATGATGTTCAGTATTCAAGTGCTGTGAAACAGTCACCTATTGCTATCCTCGCTGACTTTGACAAGGACAAATTCATTGGGACCTCTTGGGGGGGAATCAACTGGTGTTTATTTCTAAAATAAATCCAAATGAGTTCAGGATTGGACCGAATAATTTCTACCAAAAAAAAACCGAACAGCACACTATATCCTTCTTCATAGTATTTGTTAGTGATTTAGTAATATGATTCAATAAAATTCCTCATTGACATGGGATGTACAATTACTTGAAAAAAAAACCCAAAACTCTCTTCTTATTTTCTGCCATTTTATATGTATTGAAAACTTGCTTTTTTCCTTTATTTTCATACCTTGTCCACCACACCAGTATGAGTGGCACTTTGACTTTATGCTGTCTTTATACTTTTAATTTCTGTTTGATTTGTTAAATAGGATCCAATGAAATATAATATACCAAAATATACCTTACCACTACACTAACTTACAAGACTTGATTTTCCAAATGGGGAACTTTTCTTTTCTTGGTGGTTATTTAAGTCCTTACTCTACATAGAGTATAAAATACACTGTTTATAAGACTTTACATATACAGTGGAACTTCGTTAACTCGAACTCGGATAACTCGAATACCCCGCTTAACTCGAAGTACCTCGCCGGTCCCGGCCGAATTCTCTCTTTATCTTAGTAAAAAAAACTCGGATAACTCGAAAAACTCGGATAATACGAAGTAAAAATTTGGTCCCAACAATAAAAATCCTACTTGAAATGTTCGAATAACTCGAAGTATAATTTTCGTCGGTCGGTGGCAAACGCCGACATTTTTTAAGAGCTAAATTCCGTTTGTAATACTGAACATATCGGCACTACTAACCTACATGCTATTATAAGTGTTTCATAAATTCAAAAAAAGAAATTGTCGGTTGAATCTTATAACAACAAGTCTTGGTGATAAAAAGTACTGCTTTACTTACATCAGGTAATTTCCCAAGGCGGTCGCAGATATCAGTACACACGATAGTCAACAACTCATCTACCCGTTCGCTCAAGCGGAACTAATCTCTGACACACCGGTAGATCTACCCGGCTGATGTTTTTACAGGTGTAGAAATGACACAGTCACCGGCGCCTATTAAATCTTTAAACTGCTGAAACAATAGCGTAATTACTGCTGAGGTGTTCAGAGTACAACTGTAACGGTCAGTGCTGTCTATTAAATCGGATAAAACGCCAACTCAGTTACAGTAACATTTTATACGCACATGCGCAGCCCAACTTCCGGTGCTAATACACATGGAAATGGCGAGGTTATCAATAAAAAGTAAGTAGGCCGATCAAACAGTATTTTATATATGTCCAATAAAAGGTAATGGTTCTGTTACGTTTTGTATGCAATCTGTGTTAAACTTAAACGGTTATTTGTTTTGACATTAATAACTTGTTATTTTGTCGAATTCCGTTTTATCGTTTACCTTTTGCAAACATGACTTGCACATCAGATCGTTATTGAAGTGACTAAGTGAAAGACACTTTATCGTGACTTTATATCGGCAAAACTACACCAAATTACAAGTGACATAACGAAACATTACATATATATTTACATGTATTGACCAGTCTTCACACTAAACTGATGAGCGACAGAGCGAAGTTATAATGATTATATAATGTTGACAAATATTGACCAAACTTTTCACCAAAAACGATAACTCGCTTAATTCGAACACTCGGATAACTCGAAGTTTTTTCGTGGTCCCGTCGACTTCGAGTTAACGAAGTTCCACTGTATAGTTTTGAGAGACAAGTTATATAGTAACCTTTGTGATCTCTTTCGAATTACTCTATCATCTTCTTAAATGAGAAGGTCAAATGATGCTCATAATAATTGTTGTGCTGTATTGTTTGGTATCATTACCCTGATTCTCACTTTGAGGATATGACATTAATAGAATTAGATAAGATTTATATGGTTGGTATCATCAATGTAGCAGAAAACACTTCCTTAACCTTTATTTATATAATTTCAGTAAGTTCAAGTTTTCAAATATGATTTTGTTTGCACTTCAAAATTCTCCTGTTTCTAAGCTAGTATAGTGTGACGTACACTATAACCGAATATGTATCTACGTTATATCAACAGATCTGAATTTAGCAAGTGATTCCAAACCATTCAGAGATTGGAGATTTCTCTGTTGACATGTTATTAATGCCCACTCTTTTGTGATATTTCTCCAAATAAAGAATTTAGATAGCAAGGCTTCAAAAAAGTTGTTCTTGTGATGTCATTGTAATTGAAAAAAAAATTGAAGTTGTCATATTCTAGATGGTATCAGGACATACAGAAAATAGATTGAAGTTATCGTTTTTAAGGATGGATAAAGTGAAATAATTTACTGCTTTGGCAATGAGACAAAAAATCTTAAACTTTTGTTTGAAATGTCAAATGTTTATAAATGTCAAACAGGAAATCCTCTAGTAAACATTTACCAGTCTTATCATGAGATATGATTATCTGTCCAGACTATAAAAAGAAGAGCTGTTTTAAATTATCTCTTTTCAAATAAAGGACTTTACGGCTCATTATATTTGCATGATGAACCTAAAACAGAGGTAAGTTTTACAGTGAAGTCAGTCAAGTCACTATACATTTGAATATTATTCAATTAATTAACCTTTGGTGCACTCTCGGACAATAATGTGATTCTACCAGGTCCGTATAACACCTTATTGACCAAATCAAAGTTCTTTATTTTTATGCCTCCGCCTGGAAATGGGGGGCAGATAATGTTACCCATGTCCTTCTCGTCCAGTTTGGGGTGTCAATTGACACAGGGGTATTTGTGTCTTACAGACATTTTTCGGCATAGCCGTTTAATATTCTTTTGGCCCCGGAAATGACGCGACAGGTGGCGTTACTGGTCAAGATGAAGTATGTGATTGGTCAATGTAGCAGTAAATGCAAAATGCAGACATGCAGTTAAAGACGAAACAAAATTAAGATTGAATGCAAGATGAATAAGTGGATGTATCTATTCAAATGACACATTAATAAAATCATATTCCTGATTCAAATGCAGTCTTATTATCACCAAAAATGATTCAAACTGATATAATTTTGTTATCCGTGCTGAAACATAGTATTACTTCGTTAATTTATTTCACCAGCAGTTTTACATTATAACCACCAGCATTAAAACTATGCTGTTTATATTTTTTAAAGATATTTCTTGTTTAGTTTATCTTTGAAATGAAACTTGTTTACAAAAGGGTAGAATTGCCTTATAGTTACCATCTTAATAACAGGAAATTTACATTGGGGCATAAAAATGTAGGGTTAATGTGATTATGATGTCATAAACACAATATTGACTATGTTTTTCTAAAATTAGAAATATCATGTTGATACCTCAAAATGCTAACCTCTACATGATCATGTTTTAGCCAATGAGAATTGAGGAAAATTGAACTATATATAATATTGGTTTTTTATCATTAAATAAGTTGATGCAAACATGACGACAGTTTCCAGAAGCAGGATTTGAAAAAAAATGTGGTTTCTGTTACTTAATTTAATTAGTATATGATATTTGTTAGGTAATTGAATTCTTAATTGACAATCATACATGCTATAATTGTAAAAATGCAGTTTTGTTTAAGTGAGTCTATAAATCGACGTCAGTAATAATATTCAAATCATTCTGTTCATTATATCTTGATAGATGTAGTTATTCTAGGTATGTATATATAAACTACATGCGAAAGTGCAAGTACAAAGTACTTATCCAAAGAATTTACCTAAGTCAGGTAATATGTGTTTATTGTCCTGTGAGGTAATCAATTAGAGATTCAATGGTAAAGTTGACAGCCAATGTAGAAAGCACTGAACCACTGGTGGAATGTTGGGTCCAGTATCAGTCTACGTCATCCTAACATAGCCTATCTTAATGAACTTAGTGGGTGCTGTAAAACAATTGATATTGTCTTTTATACGTTTTTTCCTTCTCCAGCATAGTTTGGCACCACATGAAGGAGAGGAATCCTCCCTATTGTTTATACAGATATTTCGCTGTTAGATCTACACACAATGTTGATGTAGGGTTTTGTTTTTCTGGACAGAGAGTGGGTGTCCTACATTATTGTTTTTATCGGTTCAATCACATGTAGATGTTGTTGAGTGTCAATGTAACAGTGATATCCCTCAAGGCATTACCAAGACTTGTATCATCACTAGTGGGTAATTAAGATATACTCCTGTTTATATATGGAACCCCATTCTCCTTGTTAGTTTACATCTCGCTTTCAACAGCTCCTGAATAAACACTGCATGTGTATATACACCAGGGGTCTGTTCCTGCAGGTGGCTCTGCCTGCTTACATATCAATGTATTCACACCATTTTAAAGTCTGAATGAATGCTGGATGCTGATCGTGAAGGAAGGGGATAGCAGAAATGAGACAATTTAAGGCAGTAAATGTTTATCCTAGTAACACAAATGGTGTCATTGACACTTCAAGGTTGGGAATCATAATAACAGGATTCTGGTACATCTAGAGCTATTTCTCAGCTATTTTTCATTGGTAAATATTTAGACTATCAGGAATATTTCAGAAGTAGATTTTCACATCTGAGAGATATATTTGAGTATAGTTGTAGCCAGAATGGTATATGTTGAAGTGCATTTGTTTGTGAGCATGATTGATGTAATCTGTGATGTATTCTTGTTAACTTTGATGTAATCTGTGATGTGTCCTGGCTAACTTTGATGTAATCTGTTATGTGTCCTGGCTAACTTTGATGTAATCTGTGATGTGTCCTGGCTAACTTTAATGTAATCTGTGATGCATCCTGGCTAACTTTGATGTAATCCCTGACATATCCTGGCTAACTTTGATGTAATCTGTGATGTGTCCTGGCTAACTTTGATGTAACCTGTGATGCATCCTGGCTAACTTTGATGTAATCCCTGACATATCCTGGCTAACTTTGATGTAATCTGTGATGTGTCCTGGCTAACTTTGATGTAATCTGTGATGTGTCCTGGCTAACTTTGATGTAATCTGTGATGTGTCCTGGCTAACTTTGATGTAATCTGTGATGTGTCCTGACTAACTTTGATGTAATCTGTGATGTGTCCTGGCTAACTTTGGTGTAATCTGTGATGTGTCCTGGCTAACTTTAATGTAATCTGTGATGTTTCCTGGCTAACTTTGATGTAATCTGTGATGTGTCCTGGCTTACTTTGATGTAATCTGTGATGTGTCCTGGCTTACTTTGATGTAATCCCTGACGTATCCTGGCTAACTTTGATGTAATCTGTGATGTGTCCTGGCTAACTTTGATGTAATCCCTGACATATCCTGGCTAACTTTGATGTAATCTGTGATGTGTCCTGGCTAACTTTGATGTAATCTGTGATGTGCCCTGGCTAACTTTGATGTAATCTGTGATGTGTCCTAGCTAACTTTAATGTAATCTGTGATGTGTCCTGGCTAACTTTGATGTAATCTGTGATGTGTCCTGGCTAACTTTGATGTAATCCCTGACATATCCTGGCTAACTTTGATGTAATCTGTGATGTGTCCTGGCTAACTTTGATGTAATCTGTGATGTGCCCTGGCTAACTTTGATGTAATCTGTGATGTGTCCTAGCTAACTTTAATGTAATCTGTGATGTGTCCTGGCTAACTTTGATGTAATCCCTGACATATCCTGGCTAAATTTGATGCAATCTGTGATGTGTCCTGGCTAACTTTGATGTAATCCCTGACATATCATGGCTAACTTTGATGTAATCTGTGTTGTGTCCTGGCTTACTTTGATGTAATCCCTGACATATCATGGCTAACTTTGATGTAATCTGTTATGTGTCCTGGCTAACTTTGATGTAATCTGTGATGTGTCCTGGCTAACTTTGATGTAATCTGTGATGTGTCCTGGCTAACTTTGATGTAATCTGTGATGTGTCCTGGCTAACTTTGATGTAATCTGTGATGTGTCCTGGCTTACTTTAATGTAATCTGTGATGTGTCCTGGCTAACTTTGATGGAATCAGTGATGTGTCCTGGCTTACTTTGATGTAATCTGTGATGTGTCCTGGCTAACTTTGATGTAATCTGTGATGTGTCCTGGCTAACTTTGATGTAATCTGTGATGTATCCTGGCTAACTTTGATGTAATCTGTGATGTGTCCTGGCTAACTTCGATGTAATCTGTGATGTGTCCTGGCTAACTTTGATGTAATCTGTAATGTGTCCTGGCTAACTTTGATGTAATCTGTGATCTGCCCTGGCTAACTTTGATGTAATCTGTAATGTGTCCTGACTAACTTTAATGTAATCTGTGATGTGCCCTGGCTAACTTTGATGTAATCTGTGATGTGTCCTGGGCTGGCTAACTTTGATGTAATCTGTGATGTGTCCTGGCTTACTTTGATGTAATCCCTAACGTATCCTGGCTAAGTTTTAAAATGGTGGATATGTACTTTACTTCAAGTGAACTAGTGTACCTTTAATGCCCATTGCAATTGATGAGAACAATTGTTACAGTCAAATTTATTGGAGTCTGTATAGGCAGGAACAGCATCACCATCACTACAAAGTGAAGTTCCAATAAACTCCTGAATTAGAATAGTTAATAGCGTGTGGGTAGAATTATTATTACCTTACAAGTGCAGTTGGGTAATTCTGCTTAGAATCCAATTGAAATTAAATGTTTTATGGTATATTTTATAGATAAAAAGCTTTAATGGCTTGTCATTACCAACAATTGACAAACGTTGTAATTACAACATTATACTGAAGACAAGCATTAATGTAGTAAATTAGGAACAAATACTGAAGACAATGATGTAATTACAAACCAATACAAAAGACAAACATTGATATAATTTACAAACCAATACTAAAGACAAACATTGATATAATTTACAACCATTGGTAAAAAAATGTTGTAAGTACCAACCAGTTATGAAAGCATTGATGTAATTACTAACCAACATTGATATAGATTGCACCAAGCATTGATGTAATTACATAACATTGATGTAATTACATGTACCAAGCATTGATGTAATTACATAACATTGATGTAATTACATGTACCAAACATTGATGTAATTACAGATACCAAACATTGATGTAATTACATGTACCAAACATTGATGCAATTACATGTGCTAAACATTGATGTAATTACATGTACCAAACATTGATGTAATTACATGTGCCAAACATTGATGTAATTACATGTACCAAACATTGATGTAATTATATGTGCTAAACATAGTTATAATTACATTCATGTAATTAGTAACTGTGCCAGATGACTGTCATCCCTTTCATTACCAGTTAAAGCTGTGGTTATAATGTGTACTTCTGCAGTGACACACATATTTTTTTCTGATGTACAGCCTGCCCTAGACAAGCTTTCACGCACTTGAAGCCAATGTCAATTAATTGCTCGATCAGAAACAGGAGTGTTTGAAGTGAAAATGTTTGAATGAGCCAATCAGAATTTTACTTGGCAAAGACTTCAAACATTGTGGTCTTCTCTTCTGGACACCTACTATTTGAAGCAACCAATAACTGACTTGAGAAGTTGGTCAGTAGCTATATGTTACTTACAGACAGCACTTTCTTTTCACTAAGTAGCTTTTATGCTCAAGTTCCCATAATGGCCTTTGAAACTCCATGAAAGTGTAATAAAGCAGAAAATGGATTTGTTGCATGTATATTGGTATGTACATGCATCAAAAAATCAGTGACCTTCATCAGGAATGTATGTCTATGTATATGGTGCCATTGGTCTTGAGGGTACCAACCAAAATAACTTGTTTTACTGAAGCTACTCAGGTGTTAGACAACCTATAGCTGCATGGACTCGGGTTATACAGACAACCTATAACTGGACTCGGGTGTTGGACTGTATACTTGGTTTGGGAATATACCGACAACCTGTAACTGGACTCGGGTGTTGGACTGTATACTTGGTTTGGGAATATACCGACAACCTGTAACTGGACTTGGGTGTAAGACTGTATACTTGGTTTGGGAATATACAGGAAACCTATAACTGGACTCGGGTGTAAGACTGTATACTTGGTTTTATAACTGGACTCGGGTGTTGGACTGTATACTTGGTTTGGGAATATACAGACAACCTATATCTGGACTTTGGTGTTGGACTGTATACTTGGTTTGGGTATATACAGACAACCTATATCTGGACTCGGGTGTAAGACTGTATACTTGGTTTGGGAATATACAGACACCCTATAGCTGGACTCGGGTGTTGGACTGTATACTTGGTTTGGGAATATACAGACAACCTGTAACTGGACTCGGGTGTAAGACTGTATACTTGGTTTGGGAATATACAGACAACCTATATCTGGACTTGGGTGTTGGACTGTATACTTGGTTTGGGAATATACAGACAACCTATAGCTGGACTCGGGTGTTGGACTGTATACTTGGTTTGGGAATATATACAGACAACCTATATCTGGACTCGGGTGTTAGACTGTATACTTGGTTTTATAACTGGACTCGGGTGTTGGACTGTATACTTGGTTTGGGAATATACAGACAACCTGTAACTGGACTCGGGTGTAAGACTGTATACTTGGTTTGGGAATATACAGACAACCTATAGCTGGACTCGGGTGTTAGACTGTATACTTGGTTTTATAACTGGACTCGGGTGTTGGACTGTATACTTGGTTTGGGAATATACAGACAACCTGTAACTGGACTCGGGTGTAAGACTGTATACTTGGTTTTATAACTGGACTCGGGTGTTGGACTGTATACTTGGTTTGGGAATATACAGACAACCTGTAACTGGACTCGGGTGTAAGACTGTATACTTGGTTTGGGAATATACAGACAACCTATAGCTGGACTCAGGTGTTGGACTGTATACTTGGTTTGGGAATATACAGACAACCTATAACTGGACTCGGGTGTTGGACTGTATACTTGGTTTGGGAATATACAGACACCCTATAGCTGGACTTGGGTGTTGGACTGTATACTTGGTTTGGGAATATACAGACAACCTATAGCTGGACTCGGGTGTAAGACTGTATACTTGGTTTGGGAATATACAGACAACCTGTAACTGGACTCGGGTGTTAGACTGTATACTTGGTTTGGGAATATACAGACCACCTATAGCTGGACTCGGGTGTAAGACTGTATACTTGGTTTGGGAATATACAGACAACCTATAGCTGGACTCGGGTGTAATACTGTATACTTGGTTTGGGAATGACAACCTATAGCTGGACTCGGGTGTAAGACTGTATACTTGGTTTGGGAATATACAGACAACCTATAGCTGGACTCGGGTGTAAGACTGTATACTTGGTTTGGGAATATACAGACAACCTATATCTGGACTCGGGTGTTGGACTGTATACTTGGTTTGGGAATATACAGACAACCTATAACTGGACTCGGGTGTTGGACTGTATACTTGGTTTGGGAATATACAGACAACCTATAGCTGGACTCGGGTGTAAGACTGTATACTTGGTTTGGGAATATACAGACAACCTATATCTGGACTCGGGTGTTAGACTGTATACTTGGTTTGGGAATATACAGACAACCTATAGCTGGACTCGGGTGTTGGACTGTATACTTGGTTTGGGAATATACAGACAACCTATAACTGGACTCGGGTGTAAGACTGTAGACTTGGTTTGGGAATATACAGACAACCTGTAACTGGACTCGGGTGTTAGACTGTATACTTGGTTTGGGAATATACAGACAACCTATATCTGGACTCGGGTGTTGGACTGTATACTTGGTTTGGGAATATACAGACAACCTATAACTGGACTCGGGTGTAAGACTGTATACCTGGTTTGGGAATATACAGACAACCTATAGCTGGACTCGGGTGTAAGACTGTATACTTGGTTTGGGAATATACAGACAACCTATATCTGGACTCGGGTGTAAGACTGTATACTTGGTGTGGGTGTAGGTTTGGCTCTTGTCATCATGTTCAGATTGGGGCTCTGTTTCCATCATCAGCAGTGGATTGTTTATTTGCCTAAAACTTAACATGGTCATTGAATCAATATATCATTACTACATTTTGTATACACAGGGACTTGGCACATGTCAAGTTTACATGAAATAAGGTCACCTTTCCAAATCAGGTGGGAGTGTATCCTTTAGTCTCAGGTGATGGCTGCTCAAGGGGGAAGAGGTTGCTAGTTCAAGTCCAAGAGCAGGCAGGACATTTTTAGATATTGCTCTTTTTGGTATTTGAGGTTATAATGGCCACTAGAAGTGCCCTCCATTGGAGCTAAAGATTCTTGGTTGTGGTTGTCTTTGAGGGTGAAAACTTTGCAAAGAAGGGAGTAGCAGTGTACTCAGGCCAGTTGGAATTTCCCTTTACTTACTAAAAGAAATTAGAATATATAGGCCAGTACTAGTGCAGACAGTATATATGGAAGACATAGTGGAGTGAAGGGTATGAAGCTCAATATGTTTATTGGTGTTTATATATACATGTAACGGTTTGATATTAATAAACCCATGAGGTTCTTAATTGTACTGAATATTACCGTGCTTTGAACATATAAAACCACAAGATTTAATAGGGTCCTGCATTTATACAACAATCCATCATTGGTAATGCACAGCAGCTAGAACAATATTTACAGCACACAGAATAAAACCAACTTTCACACTATAACATAAGAATCAGCTATTACCCCAAATCATAAACTGGAAACTATTAGGAAAGCAACCAGCCAATGGATTCTATTACATGCAAGTGTAAGGAAAGTATAGAAAGGAAGTGTACCAACCAATGGCCTATATCTTCATCCAACTTCCCAAACCTACTTGTTATATTCACACATATTATTTAAACTAGCACACATACTTTTCCATTCACAATGGTGCACATAGATTAGTATACACTGTTTTCAACATACAATACACAATCATAATCACTCGCACACATTCTCAAACTAAACACATACTCTTATATCCATATATTTTACATTCCGAACACATAGATTCAAACTTACAATCAATAATTCAACAGAATACTCTCATATATACACAAAATACATACTTCTTCTAAGGGATATAACTCTCAAACAAAGGTACATTATTATAAGCTCACAAAATCCTTTCCCGTTACATACATATTTAGTCAGCCACCACTGAAAAAATGTCAAATTGCTTGACGATATAATCGTCATCATAGTCATGCTAAGAATTGCTGAATGTGAAAATCTGCTTAAATTTCAGCCAACATCCAAACATGGTTTCAGCAATATAAACCAGCATTAGCTTTCAAGCTATTCCCTAAATCTGAAGGCCAAAATAATACAAAGACCTCCCTGTTATCTGTTGTTATTTTCAATGAAACTTTTGTTGCTTCCTCATGTCTTGCACAATGCCACTAAGCTATACATAATGGATGATTGCAAAATCTCTTCCTGCATGGTGTCGTCAGGTCAGCAACATTTTGTTGGTTAATCCTGTAGTATCCATTGTTCATCTGACAGTGATGATCTTTTCAACAATTCAGCTGCAGACATCTTATACCTGAAAACCCCTAAGCAGTGATTATAGATTCATGTAAACAAGATTTCCTGCTTTACTTCCTTGAGTTGGACATTAGTATGAAGGGGAGACACTGCCCCAGACCTGACACATAGAAATTACTTAGCTGACCTATTGGAGATGTCAGACTTGGCGCAGTTACCACTTTTATCCTCAAATCAGCCCCTTCTTCTTTTGTAAAAGTTTAATGTTAAAGGTTAGGGAGGTTTTATATGTGAACCTCTTTCAGTTTACTATTTCAGAATTGATTATTCTACACAAAATGAGGAAGGAGGCTTATTTGTTGACAGAGGTTTATTTTTTCAGATAATTATGATATACATGTATACCACCAGGAAATCTTGTCTTATATATAGTGCTACATAAGGATGATGCTGTTAGTCAGGTAGCTAGTTACTGGTTTATTGCCTACATGACTTCGCCCACTGCTACTCTTTATGTCACCAACTTTACAGTCAACTAACACTGTATTTATCCATGTTAACTAACACTGTATTTATCCATGTTTACTAACACACTATATTTATCCATGTTTACTAACACACTATATTTATCCATGTTAACTAACACACTGTATTTATCCATGTTAACTAACACTGTATTTATCCATGTTAACTAACACTGTATTTATCCATGTTAACTAACACTGTATTTATCCATGTTTACTAACACACTGTATTTATCCATGTTAACTAACACTGTATTTATCCATGTTTACTAACACACTATATTTATCCATGTTTACTAACACACTGTATTTATCCATGTTAACTAACACACTGTATTTATCCATGCTTACTAATACACTATTTATCCATGTTTACTAACACACTGTATTTATCCATGTCAACTAACATAATGTATTTATCCATGTTAACTAACACACTGTATTTATCCATGCTTACTAATACACTATTTATCCATGTTTACTAACACACTGTATTTATCCATGTTAACTAACACACTGTATTTATCCCTGATTACTAATACATTATATTTATCCATGTTAACTAACACTGTATTTATCCATGTTTACTAACACAATGTATTTATCAATGTTAACTAACACTGTATTTATCCATGTTTACTAATACACTATATTTATCCATGTCAACTAACATAATGTATTTATCCATGTTAACTAACACACTGTATTTATCCATGTTTACTAACACACTGTATTTATCCATGTTAACTAATACACTGTATTTATCCATGTTAACTAACATAATGTATTTATCCATGTTTACTAACACACTGTATTTATCCATGTTAACTAATACACTATATTTTTCCATGTCAACTAACATAATGTATTTATCCATGTTAACTAACACACTGTATTTATCCATGCTTACTAATACACTATTTATCCATGTTTACTAACACACTGTATTTATCCATGTTTACTAATACACTATATTTATCCATGATTACTAATACATTATATTTATCCATGTTAACTAACCTGACCACACTCTTTTTATTTTTTTTAACATCCATGTCAATATGACTGCAATTCATTAACATTTATAATGTATGAACTCAATTAGGACATCTTCCTATTCACTTGATATTAGGCCCTGTAGCATCCTGGGGTGAAGGGCTACCAAGTTTGTTCAAATGAATGACCTTGACCTTCATTCAAGTTCACATGAGTCAAATAGGCTAAAATCTTCAAACAACTTCTCAATAACGAAGAGGCCCAGGGACTTGATATTGGGCCTGTAGCATGCTGGGGTAAATGGCTACCAAGTTTATTCAAATGAATGACCTTGACCTTCATTCAAGGTCACATAGGTCAAATTGACTTTAATCTTCAAAGGCCTCCTTCTCAGTAACCAAGAGGCCCAGGGACTTGATATTGGGCCTTAGCATGCTAGGGTAAAGGGCTACCAAGTGTGTTTAAATGAATGACCTTGACCTAGATTCAAGGTCACAGGGGTGAAATAGGCTTAAATCTTTAAACAATGATTTTGCGATAACCAAGAGTCTCTGAGACCTGATATTAGGCCAATAGTATGCTGGAATGAAGGACTATACAATTTATTGACATGAATAAACCTAGTTTACTCTGATATTGGAATAAAGTGGTTATCATCATTATAAGTATCTGCAGAAATATCCTCAAACAACTTCAAAGTTGCTGTATAGCCAGGAGAGCAATACAGGCCCACTGGGCCTCTTGTTGTTGTTTTTTTAACTGCCAGTGTTCATAATTATCAAACATCACTTTCACATCAACACGTATCAACTTCCTTAGATTCCACACCATTATTGATATGGATGTTTCCGCCAGGTAAAGCAGATTATAAAATAGTTTTCTCCGATAGGTTTTCACATTGGTCATTTGATTTTGATAGGGCTGCAAAATGTCAGGTAAGCTTTCATTGATTTTGTCTATATTTTAAAGGTTTGAGAAAGTTTCTCTTCTTTGGTATTTTATTGATGATTGGCTTTGTAAAGGCCCAAGTTCATCTAATACCGAATGATCCATCAAAAATGTCAAATTAGTGAAATTGGTTTTTCCTTTCATAACACTGTTTGCAAATATCAAACGGCTGTAAGTAGATGTCAGTCTCTGAAATTAGTTTACCTTTCTTACCATAAACATTAAAAGATAGAAATTAGATTGAATTTTTATGACTGATTTAATTAATTTTCTAGCTCTTGTCAAGTAACTTGATGGCGGACAGTTGATAGAGTATCAGCAGACCTTTACAACCACTGAAGCTAGGTTACAACAAGTTCCATCTCTACTCATAGTTGTTTACATTTCTCAGAATGCTGAGATCCCAAACTGTCCTGTACTTTCGTTTTGTCCTTAAACAAGACACTTCCCCTCAGTACCACAGGCCTTATAATTGATCTGACC
Source organism: Pecten maximus (assembly GCF_902652985.1). Lineage (NCBI taxonomy): Eukaryota > Metazoa > Mollusca > Bivalvia > Pectinida > Pectinidae > Pecten > Pecten maximus. The sequence continues at coordinate 41,411,483 of NC_047015.1, read as the reverse complement.
TTTAATTGTTCAGTAAGGTTAGGCCACAAGTAGTCACAAGGAGACTGTCACCCTCAGGTGGCTGTTCAGGGCATAAGTAAACAGGAAATCCTTTCATGAATTTATCCAAAAGTAAACATCTTGAAAGTTTCCTTTACTTGACATTACCATCATTTAATTGGTCTATCATATGATGATTTATCTAGCTTGGAAGGTCTGAAATACATGAATGATTTCGCTTAAGTTCTCCCATATGATTTTGACAAAATTCAAATAAAAATTGTGCAACTCCACGACTTGGGTAAAATTATGTGGTAGTCCATTTATGACATAATTGCCATGGGTGTATATATTTGTGTGGAAGCAATCTTGTTTTTAGCTCACCAGTTACAAGTAACCGTGAACTTAATGCTGTACCCCCAGCTCTGCATCCCACCCCAAGACATAAGGTAAGTTTTTGGAAAGCTTGTAAGTCAAAAGGATACACCTCACACTTCTAATTTAGTTTATACATCCATTAGAGGTCTAGGAGTGATGTAATGTGACGTACAATTTCAAAATGACATGGTTACATAAAAAATGAGTGCATAGTGTGATTGGTGCTGCCGGTGAGCTTCGCAATAATTGATTACACTTTTTTTTGTTGTAGCCAAAGTTCAAATCCTTCAATACCAGCTATTACAGTATATTTTATAGAGTCAGAAATGTGTGCCCTTCACCAGTAGTATCATCCCAATGTGTTTGAGTGAGTTTCCTTGATATTTACTTCAAGTAATCATCAAACTCGTTATTTAAACATCAAATATATGTAGTCAGTCCCATTCAGGTACAGAGAGACTCTGGAACTTCATACTTACCATGAGAAGATGACTTTAACTTAGATTTTGAACTTTGACCTACATAAAAGGAAAACTTATCTGCACATTCTACACTACTTGTCACTGGAACTAATGATAATAATGAAATAATACTTGGGGCATGAGTTAACCAAGGTGAGGCAGGTGTCATGTATCAAAAGTAGGTCACTTTGACCTACATTTTTACCTGGACTACATCCAGTCGGGGACTGTAATTTGCCTACTTGCCATTGTTAAGTTTTAGCATATATATGAAGGTTACAGAAGGCTAGATTGAAATTTTCCATTATTGTAGTATTATCTTTTTATGGGCTTGTTCACTTGTCACATGTCTTGATTTTGATCAATTAACTCCAAAAAACATAACTTTTACCAAGAAATGATTGCAACAACTTGAGAGGACAATAATTCATCTTTTATTTGCCAACAAGAAGGATAAGCCCTGAAGACGGTATAAAGTATGCCTTAATTACCAGACAGCTATGGCTGTAGTGGATTCCTGCCCTGTTAGGTGTATTTTGTAATAAACAATTATAATCAATAAGTGCTTTACTACAATTGATAGCCTCCTGGGAAACATCAATACTAGATGTGTAATGGTAAATCACACCCAGGCACAATCTGACCCAGTCGATGATTGACCTACACAATATAGGTCACTAACATGCTGATCTTGCAAGGCCATCACAAAAAAAAAATATGTCTTTGTTGTGCAGGTGACTACTGCACTGTACAAGGCTGTGTCATGCTCAAACAGGTAGTAATTTTGGATTCTATAGTATAAGGTTCTATAGTAAGGCAATAATTACACATGAGTCTTCAGTATAAGGCTGAGACATGCTCTAAAACGCAGTTTCTCAGTCTTCAGTACAAATCTTTGAGATCCTTTATAAAGCAGTTTCACAGTCTTCAGTACAAGGCTATATTTACATTTGCTCCGCATTTCCCAATTGACACAATGCTAATTAAGAGGCAGTTGCCACCATACGCCTATAACACCCAGTGCCTCAGGCTATAACACCCAGTGGGTGACATTAAAAAAGGCGGGATTTTTGTTTGTTGGTTCAGTTTTTTTCAAAGTTGACGGAAATGGTAAGACAATGTAAATATAAGTATTGAACAGTGGTTTTAATGTAGTTATAGTCGATATGGCAGCAAGATGTATGGTGGGCAAATGTAGCATGAAAACCCTAACGGGTTCCCATGCCATTTGCCCACCATACATCTTGCTGCCATATCAACAATAACAACATTAAAACCGATGTTCATTGCTTAAGTGACATGCTCTGATAAGCAGTTTCATAGTCTTCAGTACAAGGCTGTGGCAGTTTCACAGACTACAGTACAAGGCTGTGACTTATCTATAAGGCAGTTTCACAGACTACAGTACAATGCTGTGACTTATCTATAAGGCAGTTTCACAGACTACAGTACAATGCTGTGACTTATCTATAAGGCAGTTTCACAGACTACAGTACAGGCTGTGACTTATCTATAAGGCAGTTTTCACAGACTACAGTACAATGCTGTGACTTATCTATAAGGCAGTTTCACAGACTACAGTACAATGCTGTGACTTATCTATAAGGCAGTTTCACAGACTACAGTACAATGCTGTGACTTATCTATAAGGCAGTTTCACAGACTACAGTACAAGGCTGTGACTTATCTATAAGGCAGTTTCACAGACTACAGTACAAGGCTGTGACTTATCTATAAGGCAGTTTCACAGACTACAGTACAATGCTGTGACTTATCTATAAGGCAGTTTCACAGACTACAGTACAATGCTGTGACTTATCTATAAGGCAGTTTCACAGACTACAGTACAAGGCTGTGACTTATCTATAAGGCAGTTTCACAGACTACAGTACAAGGCTGTGACTTATCTATAAGGCAGTTTCACAGACTACAGTACAATGCTGTGACTTATCTTAAGACAGTTTCACAGACTACAGTACAATGCTGTGACTTGCTCGAAAGGCAGTTGCACAGACTTTACAGCACAAAACATTTATGATGCCGTTAGTGAGTGACAAGGCAGTCAATTTATACTTTACAAGATGTACATGTTTTCAAAGGTTTTAATCTTCATTATAATGCTGCTTCAAATAAATAACATGAATGTTTTAAAAGCTTGGCCGTGTCTTAAATTCTTAGAGTTTGAACAACATCATCCACATCTGACACAATTGTCTTGATATTAAATAAAAAGATAAGAGAGTTGCAATCTGTCAACAAAACTGTAATTCCTACTAAAAAAATGTACTACCCCAGTCAAAATTTAGTTGTTTTTATAAAAGTTTTCACTTATTTTCACATGAGCAAGTGATGTAATTATAATATAAGTGATGTGAGAATCTTATATCTTATTCTAATGTACATTTAAGATGGAATTTATAAAACCCATTAAATAATATGGTATATGACTCACCTAAAGGATTGTTGTATTATACAAATTATTGAACTTGTTTACACTGACAGTCATGCAAGATCTTCCATATTTTACCACAAAATGACTCAGCCCCACCCTTTAGTGAGAGTGTGCTGGTACCACAAAGGTTACAGAGATATTTTTTAGAACACAGACTGTTAACATAGTATTATTTATCCACTTGGCTTTATAACAGTGAAGCAGTACGATTTGTAAACATTATAAATGTATTCTGTTATTTTCTTGAGAGCAGGGCCGCGGTGGCTGAGTGGTTAAGGACTGTCCCGAAACTTTATCTCTAGCCCTCCACCTCTGGGTAATGAGTTCGAAACATACGTGGGGCAGTTGCGAGGTACTGACCGTAGGCCGGTGGTTTTACGTGAGGCAGTTGCCAGGTACTGACTGTACGTGGGGCAGTTGCCATGGCAGGTACTGACTGTAAAGGCCGGTGGTTTTACTCCGGTACTCTGGCTTTCCTCCACCTCCTAAACCTGGCACGTCCTTAAATGACCCTAGCTGTAAATAGGAAATTAAACAAAAAAAACAAAACAAAATTTCTTGAGAGCAGTAGCAATGATAAAAAAAATCTAGGTTGGCCTGGCCTTTTAAAAACCCACCCCAGAACTATATGTTAACAATGTCGTAAACATGTGTGATGAACCAATCGCTGTAAATGTTTCCTGACACCAAGGTGATGATAGACGACAAGGGACATTGGAGTTATCTTTGGTAATTAACCTAAATACACTGCCATTACTGGACCAGGTATCGGTGACCCAACTACACTGATTAGTGGGTTCATTCCACTTGAGGGTAATCTTCATTGTTTACACAGAAGCTTGTCTAGATGTTCTAATACATCATTGTTTTTCTCGTAACAAGTCACGGTGGATCAAATCGCACCCAGTTTCCTCATCAAGAAAGATGATGTTCCTGGTAAGGCCATTAAGCCCAGAAGGTCTGTGTCACATAGGCTTATAAAACATCCTGTTAATATTGTGTCATGTAAATGACTACATTGCCTCAATTTATTTTCACTTTGATGAATTCAGGACATCAGAGAAAAGTCAGATATGCTAGCTAATAAGAAAGAATAAGAATGCTTTTGAGTTATTTTAACCAGCATGCCTGTGTGTGAGTTAAAACAACTTTGATTGGTATTCTTTATAAGATATGAGAATAACCAGGGTCTTTTTGATATAGGGTTTCAATGTAGCAGATGGTGGCTACCTAACTAATATCATTACTTACTCAGCAGAATTATGACAGGTTTTTCCTGATTTAGCATGCAGTAACAAGAAGTGTAATAAACTGTTATGAAGCTGATATTTATTGATTATATACATTAATTCATCACCTAATCACATTATGGGCTTCATCTGTTTAAGACATGGCCTAATTACTTGACCTGTGATACTGTTTAGATTCATGTCTGGATCAGTGCCTTTGTGTTGATTATAATAATGGGATAGTTATGTTTGGTCATTGATATAGATGTCAGTAAAATAAATGTCTTTAGGGATAGATGTTTACTTTAAAAACATCTATATAGGATATGAACTTGAATGAAATTGACTGTCCCCCATTACTTGTCTGTGGAAGGTATCAATATTCAGCTGGCACCAATAAGCAAAGTACAGTGTATGGTTTCCAAGTAAATTGCATAAGAAAAGTAAATGGTTAATAAATTGTATGCAATGCATTAGCAAACTGTTACATACTCTCATGGGGTTGTTCCAATTTCTGGTAAATAGTTCATATGACAATTCAATCTTCGGGAAAAGGACGTCGAGACCATTTACAGAACTTGTATAATGTTTGAGAAACATTTTATGGAAATTATGTCTAGCTGATGAAAGGAAGGGATCACGATATATTTTGTCTTTTATACAGCTCATTAAATGCTATCGAAAACTGAAAAAATAAGTTTAGCCAGTAGAAGTGACTACAGAGGAGCCCACTTATTTGCATATCGGTTATTTGAATATCCCGCTTATTTGCATAAAATTCTCAGGTCCCGATTTTTTCCTTCTTTATCTTTGTATTTTAATCCCGTGTATTTGCATCGACTAAAACACCGACTCCCGCTTATATGCATATAAAAATTCAAAAAAATTGAAAAATTTCAATTGATTTTAGGGTATTTTTGTGATTTTCCCGTAATAAAAGTTTTATGAAATGTGTTTTAAGTTACATATTGATTCGACACGATGTACAACGTTATCTTATCATTGGTTCACACTTTGTCATTACAGGTTACGTTCGATGCATCGATATCGACATTAAGTTATTATTCAGACCATATCAGTAGCAATGTGCAGAAGAATTACTGAATAAAATATTTATATGCCTCATCTTTTGATGAGATTTGTTTATTTATTATAGCATCGATCCAAACCTGTGTTCTGTGCACTTAAACACTCGCTGAGGCAGGTTGCGATCGCCATGATTGTTTACTAGGCGCGTTGCATTGTGGGGGCATATGTGTAATGAACGACAACTCTTTGTGTGTGTGCGCCATTTTCCAAAACAAACCCACAATAACATGTCACGGTCATTTAAGACAGTCTATTGCTTCAGCAGTTCATCATCTATGATCAAACAACTAATATACTCATAGCAGGAACACAACGCATCTCGAGACGATAATGAATGTTAATTGAAACGATGACATTGTACATCGTAGTGCCAACCCACGCGCGTATGACCAATAGTATCGGACCCAGAGACTCGGAGTGACAAGTAGTAAACGATGAAGTGTATGCAAAAATTTGTACATTTACAAAAAATAACAACCCATGTATTTCGTATTTACTCTTATATTTTAAATAATGTTGTTGTTTTTTTAAATATATTTTTAATGCAAATAACGTAAACAATCATAAAGCGCCCATTTTGAGTACCGACCTGACGATCTACAAAATGTATAAAAGGGGCAAAAACCCAACTCCGCCTATACGAATACTCCGGTTATTTGCATATTTTGTCGTGGAAAAAGGGGTATGCAAATAAGCGGGTTGCTCTGTATATCTATGTGAAGCATGTGGATGTATGAAGTTTCTGTCTGTCAGTGGGAAAAATGATTGTTATATATCCTTGACATTTTTGTCATCAAGTTGCAGCTGTATTATCATACTCAGATTATCATGATTTTTGGTATTATTTCATTGGATTTAACATTAATGGCTTGGCGAGGTTATTTGTTACTAAAATACACACTTACTAAACATAGAATCTCATAGTCAAACTCTTTTGTCATAATAGGATCTCGGTCAAACTCTTTGTAAAATGTCATTGGGACAACGTAAGGACCAGATTGGGACTCAAACCCAGGACCTCCAAACTTTTAAAGACCATCACTCTAACCATATCAGCTACCTGGCCACTAGGGCTCAGCCAAATCCACTTCCTCTACAATTTTATTCGATGAGAAGCCAAACAGATTTTCGTGAAACTTAACAATATATTTGCCTTTGAAGACATATAAAAGATAGATGTGAGTATTGTCTGAGATGGATATTGGAGTCTGGTTGATTTGGGGTATGATATGAAAACAGCCATGAGATATTTCCTGAAAATCAGTTATTCAGGGTTAGAGGAAAAGCCAGACCAATGGTGTCTGATTCTTTGTATTACACACACAAAATGTCAAATTAGGTAGTACCAAATTAATACTATATACCTATAAGTGAAAATAAATTACAGGAGAGAGACAAAGGTGACCAGACGCATCTGTAGACTGACCTTGGAGATGACCTTAATGTGATTGCGACTCAGTAGGATACACAAGCTGTGTATATGTCTTATTGGTATTGGGAGGCAATGTCAGTAATGCACATATTAGTCTGTTTTACACAGCGATCGAGGAGGACATTGTCAGGGACAGTGTCCAGGACATTCCAGGGGATGTAGACCATAGGGAAGATGTCAACCTAATTGTAGGCAATGAGATACATTCACTCCTCGTAACCTTTATCACAATATATCTTTCAGCTGGTGATAGGACAGATTGGAAAACAAGAACATTTGGTATATTTTAGTAACAGATGTCATAGACATTGTGGTATGTAATATTGTCATTAAGTAACCTATATCTATGTTCATTATAAAACTGTAGGAGTTGTTAGTGAGACTAATTCATAATGCTACATATTTCAATTAGAACTTGTTTGTGATGATGACGAAAATACATTTCAACAACGTAAGATATTCTTGGGGCTAAAATTACCAATAACTGAAGACAATTTGTATTAAACTCCATATCCTGTAGACTGTACAGCTGTGTTTTTGTATTGTTTTCTAATTTCATTATTCTCATGTTCAAGTTCAAAATATCAGTTAAAAAATTACAATTATTTTAGCAAAATTTATTGACTTCAGTTTGAATTTATCTCGGTTAAAACCAAAAGGTTAGTCCTGAGGAGGTGTGAGGTGTTAGTCAATTAGAACCAAAGGTTAGTCCTGAAGATATGTGAGGTGTTAGTCAATTAGAACCAAAGGTTAGTCCTGAGGATGTGTGAGGTGTTAGTCAATTAGAACCAAAGGTTAGTCCTGAAGATATGTGAGGTGTTAGTCAATTAGAACCAAAGGTTAGTCCTGAGGATGTGTGAGGTGTTAGTCAATTAGAACCAAAGGTTAGTCCTGAGGATGTGTGAGGTGTTAGTCAATTAGAACCAAAGGTTAGTCCTGAAGATATGTGAGGTGTTAGTCAATTAGAACCTAAGGTTAGTCCTGAGGATGTGTGAGGTGTTAGTCAATTAGAACCAAAGGTTAGTCCTGAAGATATGTGAGGTGTTAGTCAATTAGAACCAAAGGTTAGTCCTGAAGATATGTGAGGTGTTAGTCAATTAGAACCAAAGGTTATTCCTGAGGAGGTGTGAGGTGTTAGTCTATTACAACCAAAGGTTAGTCCTGAGGATGTGTGAGGTGTTAGTCTATTACTACCAAAGGTTAGTCCTGAGGAGGTGTGAGGTGTTAGTCAATTAGAACCAAAGGTTAGTCCTGAGGATGTGTGAGGTGTTAGTTAATTACTACCAAATGTTAGTCCTGAGGAGGTGTGAGGTGTTAGTCTATTACTACCAAAGGTTAGTCCTGAGGAGGTGTGAGGTGTTAGTCAATTAGAACCAAAGGTTAGTCCTGAGGAGGTGTGAGATGTGTGTATATTACAACCAAAGGTTAGTCCTGAGGAGATGTGAGGTGTTAGTTTATAAATACTAAAGGTTAGTCCTGAGGAGGTGTGAGATGTGTGTATATTACAACCAAAGGTTAGTCCTGAGGAGGTGTGAGGTGTTAGTTAATTACTACCAAAGATTAGTCCTGAGGAGGTGTGAGGTGTTAGTCAATTAGAAACAAAGGTTAGTCCTGAGGAGGTGTGAGGTGTTAGTTAATTAGAACCAAAGGTTAGTCCTGAGGATGTGTGAGGTGTGTGTATATTACAACCAAAGGTTAGTCCTGAGGAGATGTGAGGTGTTAGTTAATTACTACCAAAGATTAGTCCTGAGGAGGTGTGAGGTGTTAGTCAATTAGAAACAAAGGTTAGTCCTGAGGAGGTGTGAGGTGTTAGTTAATTACTACTAAAGGTTAGTCCTGAGGAGGTGTGAGGTGTTGGTCCTGAGGAGGTGTGAGGTGTTAGTCTATTACTATCTAAGGTTAGTCATGAGGATGTGTGAGGTGTTAGTCAATTAGAACCAAAGGTTAGTCCTGAGGAGGTGTGAGGTGTAAGTTAATTGCTACCAAAGGTTACTCCTGAGGATGTTTGAGGTGTTAGTCAATTAGAACCAAAGGTTAGTCATGAGGATGTGTGAGGTGTTAGTCAATTAGAACCAAAGGTTAGTCCTGAGGAGATGTGAGGTGTTGGTCTATTACAACCAAAGGTTAGTCCTGAGGAGGTGTGAGGTGTTGGTATATTACAACCAAAGGTTAGTCATGAGGATGTGTGAGGTGTTAGTCAATTAGAACCAAAGGTTAGTCCTGAGGAGGTGTGAGGTGTTAGTCTATTACTACTAAAGGTTAGTCCTGAGGAAGTGTGAGGTGTTAGTTAATTACTACTAAAGGTTAGTCCTGAGGATGTGTGAGGTGTTAGTCAATTAGAACCAAAGGTTAGTCCTGAGGATGTGTGAGGTGTGTGTATATTACAACCAAAGGTTAGTCCTGAGGAGATGTGAGGTGTTAGTTAATTACTACCAAAGATTAGTCCTGAGGAGGTGTGAGGTGTTAGTCAATTAGAAACAAAGGTTAGTCCTGAGGAGGTGTGAGGTGTTAGTTAATTACTACTAAAGGTTAGTCCTGAGGAGGTGTGAGGTGTTGGTCCTGAGGAGGTGTGAGGTGTTAGTCTATTACTATCTAAGGTTAGTCATGAGGATGTGTGAGGTGTTAGTCAATTAGAACCAAAGGTTAGTCCTGAGGAGCTGTGAGGTGTAAGTTAATTGCTACCAAAGGTTACTCCTGAGGATGTTTGAGGTGTTAGTCAATTAGAACCAAAGGTTAGTCATGAGGATGTGTGAGGTGTTAGTCAATTAGAACCAAAGGTTAGTCCTGAGGAGGTGTGAGGTGTTAGTTAATTGCTACCAAAGGTTACTCCTGAGGATGTTTGAGGTGTTAGTCAATTAGAACCAAAGGTTAGTCCTGAGGAGATGTGAGGTGTTGGTCTATTACAACCAAAGGTTAGTCCTGAGGAGGTGTGAGGTGTTGGTATATTACAACCAAAGGTTAGTCATGAGGATGTGTGAGGTGTTAGTCAATTAGAACCAAAGGTTAGTCCTGAGGAGGTGTGAGGTGTTAGTCTATTACTACTAAAGGTTAGTCCTGAGGAAGTGTGAGGTGTTAGTTAATTACTACTAAAGGTTAGTCCTGAGGATGTGTGAGGTGTTAGTCAATTAGAACCAAAGGTTAGTCCTGAGGAGGTGTGAGGTGTTCGTCTATTACAACCAAAGGTTAGTCCTGAGGAGGTGTGAGGTGTTAGTCCTGAGGAGGTGTGAGGTGTTAGTCTATAACTACCAAAGATTAGTCCTCAGAGGTCATTTGTCATGCTACTGAAGATTTCTCTTTCTGAACTGACTGTTTAAGCACTTTCTTTCTTAAACATGGACATTCTCATACAAAACACAGACATTTTCAGAAAAATCATTTATGCCATTAACATCAATTTTCCAGAGTTGGGATGTACTGATCCTTTTTCCAGAGGTACAAATGTCCACAAACAAAGTACAGACACAGCCTACAGGCGTGTGTTTAGTCATCGTTGTCTCTTCAAGAAAGTTCCCAGTATTGTTGATTACCTATAGCGATGGTGCCCTGTTTGTGTTTTACAGACAGAAATAGCCTTGTGATTAAATGACGGAGCTGATAGCTTTACCACCAACTTTGTCATGAAGACTGATGAAGGTACGTGTAGCACTGCAAGGACTAGTCTAACCAAATGTCTGGTCAAAAACTCAAAATATTCATCAAAGTTGAAAGAAGTATGTATTACAATAGACACAGAAATGTTTTTAACACTTCTACAGAGAGGAAACTTCCATCCAATACCCTTCTAATCCAATCCTGCTGATTGGAACACAGTAAATTCAAACAAAATATATTTCTGTTCTGAGATGAATGTTCCAAACATTGTTACTGAAGGCACTTTTATAGACAAGAGGCTCAAAATGTATCGGATGATAAATACTTCCAATGATTTTAATTGAATTATTTTCTTTATCATGTAATTACTTCCAAACATTTGATGGAAGGAAAACTGATTATACACACATAATTATGACAAGTGACTGAACTTCTTAGCTAATTTTGAAATGGTTTCATTGCATGGTTATCAGGTTTTTCTGTGTTTATTTGTTTTGGAAATTCCCGGGAAATGACTCATAATAAGCTTTTAAAGACCATTAAAAAGCTTACTGTCTGGAAAAAGTGTTCCATATAACCATGAAATAGGTTTGGTTGGAGGGGATATTATGATATTGATATCAGTCCATCTGTTACACAGTTATGTCATTTCCATAGGACGTTGAGTTGTGGTCAGATCATCAAAGTCAGAGCTACTGTATTTCTGTAACACCTTGGATCTAGGTGTCAGGTGTTTGTATTCTTTTTGGAGATGATCTCAGAATCCGGAATGCCACACTTTCTGCAACTTAATATTGTGTGAAACTGTTATGTGCGATAGACTTTTTAAAACTTTCTAAAGTCAAGGTCACTGTTACTAAAAACTGAACCGAGTACATACAGTCAATTGCATCATATACAGCCCTTATAGAACACCAAACTTGCTGAAATTTCACATGATATACTTTGCAAGTAGATGTGCATAGGGGTTTAAAACCTTCTACTGTCGAGGTAATTTAACGTCACTGCTACTAAGAATGAAACTGAGTGTATACTTTCAAAAATACCATATAGATGTGTATTACAGGTTAAAGAATTTCCTAATGTCAAGGTCGCTATAAATATAACTGGGGATATACTTTTAAATACATAATATAGTCCCAGACAAAAGTCCTAACTTTCTTAAAGATCACAGTCATGATGATACACTTTGAAATGTAGATTTGCATAAGGGGTTTAAAACCTTGTAGTCAAGGTCAAAGTATACTGGGCATTACAGGTTTAAAAACTTCCTAATATCAAGGTCAAGGTCGCTATAAATATAAATAGGAAGATACTTTTAAAATACATAAGATTAAGTCCCAGACAGTATACTGGAATCAGGTTATCTGACTGGCTGTCTGTAGATGCAACGATCAGCGGGCTACTTCTTCAAACAAATCTTGCTGGCAATAATCCCTATACATTGTAGATGTACGTAATCTATATCAGGTTTCTGATCAATCGGCCAAGATGGCCACCACGGCCTCTGATTGGCTAAAAAACTAATTTCCTATAGCTCTTAATTTTACTGTTCAATGGAATTCAATAAAACTTTGTTGGACGAATGGCTACATGATGAACTTTAATTTTGTGTAAAAAAAATGAAACAAAATGGCCACCATAGAGATGACTTCTGATTGGTCAAAATTTAGATATTGTTCGATTTCGATGAAATTTAGTATGTACATTGTAGGTGTAGTATGGCACTGCAAAAAAATGGCAGTGTTTATATTTGGAAACAAAATTGGCCACCATTTCCTAGCCTCTGAAATTTAAATATTGTCCAGTTTTATAGAAATTTGTATATATGTTCACTATATTGAACAATGTTCAATTTTGCATTCTCATTTTGACAGTATAAGAAAATGGCCTCTTCGGGAATATGGGAGGCATTTGGGGAACTTCTGTAATGGTTTTCCATTGCTATGAGTCCTTGTCATATAGATGCAATGGGATTTCAACTAAACCTAGCAGCAATAATCCTTAACATTGTAGATGTGTACATGTGTCATCTATAACAGGGGGGCGGGAATATGAAATCTAAATAAATCTGGGTGGACATCCTTCAAGATTTAAGGGTCAAAAGTCGCATTTTACCACTTCTGAAATAAAAAAAAAAAAAAGGATATTACTTCATTAATCCCTCAATTTCCTTCTTCATAAGTTTCATAATTATGTTGTAATTTGTACTATATTTGCAGCATATAAATAGTAATTCAGCATCAATGTAACACTCAGATTCAGTTCAGGTTTAGAGACAGACACATTGCGGGGCCCCTCACTGACTTACATGTCGGTAATCTAGTTTATGGTTATAGATTCCTATCATACTAAATGTCAATGGCTGCAATATGCAATTTTCTATATATCTGTATCCAAATATAGCTGAAGCAATCTAATTAATATTGCAAAAAAACAAAATGGCAAATTTGATCAACTCATTGAAGACAATTTATATCTTTTACATCATAAATTGGTAAAGCTACATATCCAATGTATGATTGTGATACATATTGTGAATTTTGTTAACTCAATTTGTTTCCTTAAAATTGTTTATCATATACACACTTAAGATACTGTATTATACATTCTAATTTGATATTTTCATATTACAGTCAAATTAACTTTTTAAAATAAAAGATAAACTTTTGGTTTTGGGGAAAACATCACCACATGATTTCTCAATTAATTCAGATTTGACCCACTATCCTATTACCACTTTATCAGGTTATCACACAAAATATATATCCAGCCTTCACTAACATGGTTATCCCACTACCAAGCCCTGAATGTACCACTTAACTATTCAGCCATCATTAGCCTGGTTAGGTCCCACTAAACTATTCAGCTTTCACTATAATCTGGTTGTCCCACTATCCACCCATCACTAACCTGGTTCTAACACTATCCATCCATTACCAAACTGGTTGTCCCCACTATCCACCCATCACTAACCTGGTTCTAACACTATCCATCCATTACCAAACTGGCTGTCCCCACTATCCACCCATCACTAACCTGGTTCTAACACTATCCATCCATTACCAAACTGGCTGTCCCCACTATCCACCCATCACTAACCTGGTTCTAACACTATCCATCCATTACCAAACTGGCTGTCCCACTATCCACCCATCACTTCAACCTGGTTCTAACACTATCACTCCATTACCAAACTGGCTGTCCCCACTATCACTCCATTACCAAACTGGCTGTCCCACTATCCAACCATCACTAACCTGGTTCTAACACTATCCATCCATTACCAAACTGGTTGTCCCCACTATCCACCCATCACTTCAACCTGGTTCTAACACTATCACTCCATTACCAAACTGGCTGTCCCCACTATCACTCCATTACCAAACTGGCTGTCCCACTATCCACCCATCACTAACCTGGTTCTAACACTATCCATCCATTACCAAACTGGCTGTCCCCACTATCCACCCATCACTAACCTGGTTCTAACACTATCCATCCATTACCAAACTGGCTGTCCCACTATCCACCCATCACTAACCTGGTTCTAACACTATCCATTCATTACCAAACTGGCTGTCCCCACTATCCACCCATCACTAACCTGGTTCTAACACTATCCATCCATTACCAAACTGGCTGTCCCCACTATCCACCCATCACTAACCTGCATGGTTCTAACACTATCCATCCATTACCAAACTGGCTGTCCCCACTATCCACCCATCACTAACCTGGTTCTAACACTATCCATCCATTACCAAACTGGCTGTCCCCACTATCACTCCATTACCAAACTGGCTGTCCCACTATCCACCCATCACTAACCTGGTTCTAACACTATCCATCCATTACCAAACTGGTTGTCCCCACTATCCACCCATCACTTCAACCTGGTTCTAACACTATCACTCCATTACCAAACTGGCTGTCCCCACTATCACTCCATTACCAAACTGGCTGTCCCACTATCCACCCATCACTAACCTGGTTCTAACACTATCCATCCATTACCAAACTGGTTGTCCCCACTATCCACCCATCACTTCAACCTGGTTCTAACACTATCACTCCATTACCAAACTGGCTGTCCCCACTATCCATCCATTACCAAACTGGCTGGCTGTCCCCACTATCCACCCATCACTAACCTGGTTCTAACACTATCCATCCATTACCAAACTGGTTGTCCCCACTATCCACCCATCACTTCAACCTGGTTCTAACACTATCACTCCATTACCAAACTGGCTGTCCCCACTATCCATCCATTACCAAACTGGCTGGCTGTCCCCACTATCCACCCATCACTAACCTGGTTCTAACACTATCCATCCATTACCAAACTGGTTGTCCCCACTATCCACCCATCACTTCAACCTGGTTCTAACACTATCACTCCATTACCAAACTGGCTGTCCCACTATCCACCCATCACTAACCTGGTTGTCCCACTAATCAGCCTTCACTAGCCTGGTTGTCCTACTATCCAGTCTTCACTAACCTGGTTATAAATATGTTATCCAGCCTTCACTAACCTGGTTATAGATATGATATCCAGCCACTACAAATCTGGTTTTCTGACAATAATGCTGCCAGCTAAATGAGTATTTTTGTGGACAGATTCTTGAGTTCCTGGTCACACTATAATCAGTGTTTTTAGGCGACAGATTTGACTCATTGCCCAGCTGGTTAAAGAGACTGCCATATTATATACTGCCATGATAACCATGCTGTCTGGCTAAGGCTAACATTGATAATGCTGACAATAAAATTGGAGATATTGTCTAAGCCTTGATAATTTTTACACTTCCCACAATTAGACAAGGCAATAAAATTCACATTCGGGCTTATCATATCAAGATAAGAGTTAAGCATCTCTGCTCTATAAAAGTTTAAGATCACTCAAGAAGAAGTCTTAGATGATGTAGCCTTTTGCCGGTTGCCATTGTCATGTGTTATCTTCCTATAAACTATTGGCATTTAAAATTCTTCTCAAAAACCTTTAAACCAACTTTGATTGAATTTGCAAGAACCTTTCCTACCAAATGATGCACCAACACCATGAATCATATGGTCTTCTGACACCCTCACAAGATCTAAGAGGGCTAAGTGGCTCAAATTTCATCACTTCTTCCGACCCATATGTATGCTTAAAATTCAAATACTTTTCATTGATGATAGGGTCATAGGATGCCTTATCAAATTGTGAATTTCATTCCCCCATGCAGTGTTTCTCATTCTCCTTGGCGAGGGATTGAAGTTTACTTTACAATGTACCATTAGTTCATAAAGGTAACATACACATTTGGTATGTATTTTATCAATTTTCTGTTGTAAATTATTTAAACTGGTAAGCAAGAGATGACAGTTTGATGGTATGACAATATTTTCATCCTGGCCCAACCTGGGGCTAAGTAGCAGGACGAAGATAGATCAAATTGGCTAAAACTTCAACGATCTCCTTCAGACCCAAATGTGCTGAAATGAAATACTTTTCAATCTTGAAACAGTATTCTAGATATCAGTTAATGTATTTTAGTTGTTAGTATCACAGATTTCATCTGTAGAGTAATATGTCTTTATCCTGTTGTTATAATCTCACAGATCCTGTTTTTGCTTATCAGGTACAGGAAATTCTGCTTTCTGTATAGGATTGATCACAACAAGAACATAATATCAGTATGTTAAATCTCAGGTGACTGATCAGGCCAAATGGGCCTTTTTATATTTTGCAAACTTTCTTTACTTTAAAGTAATTGACTTTCCAGACAAACACCATTCTTCTGTTAAATCTCGCAAGTAAAAAATTCTTCCTGATTTGATCTACAAAAATTGTTGATTTAGAGAGTTCACTTGAAGCTCTTACAGTAGCACAAGTGTCAAATTGTGGTCTTCATCACCATACCTCTGGTGGGTATGGTTGTACTGTGAGTGATGGACGTTTCTCCTCTGAATCATCTCTCTTTCTGACATCAAACTTTCCCCATTCTGATATACTGCCCTACCCATGACCTTATCAGGGTCATAGAGTACAAATTGAGATATGGTTTGTATCAAACCCTATTATATTTTGGTAAAAAAAATCCTGGTGTGTAAGTGTTATTATTTACATTCGGAGGATGATTGACAGTTGTGGTTGTCACATCAAGGATGTTCCTTGACCTTGGTACAACACTGCCAGGGAATTGTTCCACATTTAGAACAGTGTGTGGGCCGGTAGCCATGGAGAAGTGCCATATTTCTTACTGTCTTCCTGGATAGATGTTCTTTGTGTAGAAGATATGAAAACCATGGAGTAAGTTCAGAATTTTGTTATGGATTATCTATAACCAGATGTGATTTTATGATGGGACATCCAGGTACTACACAATCACTCCTTAATGGAGTAAAGTGGAAGATGATTTCATGGGGTGTTTTGATAAAAACTTACACCAAGGTCATGTACAAGAATGCCTCGCATCACTGTGTCATGGTTCCAAATTCAAGGTCTAGGCCATTGTTACTTTTTATAGATTAACCAGTTCCCTGTCACAATAGAGTCTTCATTTTTAAGGATTTTTTTATCAAAATACCTGTGTGTATAAAGGTCATTATGTGATTCAGGGATCCTAAGTCAGGGTCACTGCCATTGCTATTTATAGAAAATTAGTAAAAGAAAATTTACAAATTTGCATGGAAATTTACCCCATTGATGTGTTATAATTTCTTGTTGATTTAACTCTGGTTTATGATTTCATGAAAGTTAATTAGGTATGTCATCAAAATCTAAATATAGGAGTTGTAATTGATGATGGCAAACAAGATGAAAATCAGATATTGATCTTCTTCTACATTGTTCATGTATTAAGGTGTGTTATTACAGCTGTTACTTACCACCTGTTACCTTTAATCTGTAGGAAGAACCAGGTGTGGGTGGAAATCACAGTCCTCAAACAGCTCCTCTATTTCCACAGGTATATATTGAACATTCCACTAGTATCAGATGTTATACATGTACATGTCAATAAAATTCTACCAAGCTTGTAAAGTCAATAAAATTCTACCAAGCTTGTAAAGTATGCTGTTGTTGCTTTACAGTAAGCTGATTGAGTTATTGTCTGATCATCACTCTGTTGTATATCAGTGTCAACATTCTTGTACATACTCTGTGCCATCTCTTAGTTCGCTCCTATCACAATTACATAGGTAAATGTTTAGCCAAGTTATGGCTCTTTGAAGGCTCATTGACATATTGGGAAATAAAAATTCTCAAGAGTTCTTTGTGCATAGGTAATTATCATAGAAGACTTCTTTCAATGATTGGCCAAGGGGATTCATTGATGCTGTAAAAAGGGGGATATTCCCTATTTTGGCAGAGTACCAAACCAATTGGGAAAAAATAAATGTAAATCTTTAAGATCATGTTCCTTCTTTAAAAGTGTAAAAAAAAAGTTGTGACTGCTTCAAGGCAATGGAGTTTGAGAATAAATTTGAATTTAGAACACTCCCCTGCAAAAACCAGCTTAGCAGTCCACGTCCATAAAGGAAACTAGTTGTTTAGTTGATTGTGGATCAAACATCATTATATACAAGTATGATGGGAAAATCTCTATCCACTCACAGTTTAGCTTAGCATGAAGATACATACACATTCATGCTACCAGGACTGGTTATCTGCTTTCAAGTTGAGCTTGATGAATGTCAGAATGCTGCTATGTTAATTGACATTTGTAATGTGTACATGTGGCCACTATTTGAAGACCCACTGTCCATCTCTACAACACCCTTCCCTACCCTGCCAACAACAAAATTTACAATTCCACTGATTGCACAAGACCCTAAACCACATCCCATGGGTACATTTAGCTTAATGCCACATGAAACAATTAAGCATTGAACTGCTTTCAGTTGGAAGTTATGGGCTGATGAATGCCAACTGGACAAAGGCAAATTTAATTAAGCGCGCTAGTGCTTCATGTTGAATTTGCCTTTGTCCAGTTGGCATTCATCAGCCCATAACTTCCAACTGAAAGCAGTTCAATGCTGATATTTACATTTGACAACGATTTTTAAAGACTATATCCAGGAATTTTGCTCCGACAATGAATGAACAAATTATTATCGTCAAAGACGGAACAGCCTTTTCAACAGCAATCTTTCGTTATCGCCGACGTGACAATTATGACGTCACTATATTAATGACGTCATAATAAAGATTTGGAAGTTATGGACTCATAACTTCCAAGTGAGCTTGGTAAAGTTATATAGTGGGGATGCAGTGTAAATGTAAATATCAAAGGAAACATGTAACATCCAGAGCAGGATTCCAACCTCTGGACCTCCAATCTGCAGGCTGATCAGGCGATGCTCCATCAAATTGAGGGTCCAAGATTATCACCACTAAATACTCCAGTGACTGTTTATACTATTAAAGCTATACATTTTTATATACACAGGGGTAAGTTACTCTGATGTTCTTCAACTGGCAGTTATGGAGGAATGTAAATTAGATATCAACTGGGGCTAATTGTACAGAATACATTGAATGTTTGGGATGGCAGAGTAGGGGATATCAAATAGAACTGCATGAATACTCGGAATTGCACAAGGGGTGTACAAGTACTGTAACAGTGTCTTTGTTGTGGTACATGTATAGCTATAGGCCAACACCTGTTGTCCATCTGTCCATTCATTGTGTGTGGTACATAGGAAAGCTTCAAAATGATTGTTCCAGTGCTAATTGGTATGGCATCATATCCTTGACGTGATTATCATTGTCTATCACTTATCTTATATATAACTCAATCGACCTGAAGCAGGGGCTGAAGTCTTGGGAGTGATCTTTATCATCTATCTGAGATATTTCTCTATTATGATTCATTCTTTAGGTAAAAATTTGGTATTGCAGATCACTGCAAGGGATTTTGATAGGATATCGTTACTGGATCAAGGGAAATCGAAGTAATGAATCCATCCCCTTTAAAACCCTAATGATAATCTATTATTTGATATTAGAAGCAATGTCATAAACCCAAGAGATAATAGGGGTTAATTATGCTCTTAACCCACCATTATCAAATGATGGTGTATTCGCCCAAATGTCTAGCTGCAGACATCTGTTGTCCTCTGTCCGTTTGTCCGTATACAATCCTTGTTATTGCTATTTCTTGTGAAACATTTGCAGGATTTTTCTCAAACTTCATATGTAGGTTCCCTTTGGTCCCTTAACATGTCCATTCAATTTTGAGTCTGATTGGGAAAGTAAAATGGTCAACTAGATCTTTGAAATTTGTATCACTATTTTTTTAGAAGAATTGGGAGGGTATTTAGAAGTTCATTGTTATGTTCCCCTTGGTCTTTAGTTGAGTGCCCATTATATTTCAAGTCTTGATGGGTGGCCAGGTAGCCATCTTGGATTTTGTAACGTTTGAATTTAGGTTGTTGTCACTATTCTTGAGACATGCTGAAATTGTAAAAAAGGAAAAGGGTAAAGAAGGGAAAGTAAAGGAAAGATCTGTTTTACAGGGATCCAAATCATTCAATGATGGGCGCTAAGATCCCTCTGGGATCTTTTTTTGATTGACTACTCTGAATGTGGGTGAAAGGGGTCTGAGCATATTTTGCATGGAGGTTACCAAGAAACTTAATTGTGTGTTAAGGTATATGAACACTTGTCATGATTTTGTGTCGCCTGCAAAAAGCAGACGACATAAAGGTATCCCTATGGCAGGTATGGAGGTTTCTGTATGATAACTCAAGTTCCCTTGGGCCAATCAAACTCAAAACTCCATGAAGATCTTCCTAATCCCAAGTGCTTTGCTGGGATTGTTTTTCAGGTCCGAAGGTTAAAGGTCAAGGTCACTGTTACTAAAAATAAAAAATATGTGTTACAAAAAATAGGAAATCTGTTTCTATACAATAACACTAGTAATCACTAATCACCCAATTTTCTGCACAGGCAACACATCCACTTCCATTGAATTCTTGCTTAAATCTGACAGTGCAAGTTAAAAAGTATCCAATTGAGATTAAAAAAAAATGATACATGTACAGATTTCCAAAAATCGTTTCCAAGACTTCCCCCAATTATGGTTGTGTCGTATCTAAGGACGGGCAGACATTTTTGTTTTTTGTAATGCGTAGATACGAACCGCTATAAAAGTGTGTGCGTTCGTTGAGACAAGTATCAGTCTATCGATACACGCGCATAGCGACACATATCTCCATTATACATAGTATACGTTCTCAATACAAACGCAAATGAGTTTTTGTTCACATTACGGAACTTGAATATGGAATTTGAAGAGGTAACTTTATATATATACATATATATCTTATTTTACAATAAAAGAAAGAAAAGAAAGTGTTGACAACACAAAATATTTGGGCCCCAACAAAACATGTACCTAATGAAATTATAAACAGAGTAAATATGAGTAAATTCCTACCTGAGTCTTTCCAGTGGGATATGCAGCAAGAACAACTTTACAACTGTTAATCATTATATCCATAGTTTCAATCGAAATATTTTCCGTGTCTTCGTACAAATGTATTATTTGTGCACGTGCCATAACGCAATTAAAACGTGATAAAACCGCACAACAGCCCTAGTGTAGTGTAGACAATAGGAAAACATCCAAGGAGTGCTAGTGTAGGATACGAGTAAAAGTCGGAACTCCTCAGACTGTTTACTTGTTATGAAAATGGCTGCACCCACGAAAAACACGTGAGAAGATGGATAGAGTATTTGGCATTAATTTGTTATGCATTTTCAAGCATTTATTTGGAGACTTTATTTTCAACTAGATTTGAAAGATAATTGAGAGACACTGACCATCTTTCTGCTCAAGTTACAGGTAAGTGCTTCTGTTTGGTGTCGTTCGCGAATACAGTTGTAGGTCACGTGGTGTACAGATATAGTGTAGAAGATACAGGTGTGTCACTGTGAACACCTGAGGTTAGAGTGAATGCACGTTCTTTTTATAGCAGCGGCGGCTTGGTTGTATCCACGCATAACAAAAAAGAAAAATGTCTGCCCGTCCTTAGATACGACACTACCATAACTGGGGATTGTCTCGGAAACGATTTTTGGAAATCTGTACAGGTATTTTTTTTTTTTTTAATTTCAATTGGATGCTTTTTGACTTGCACTGTCAGCTTTAAAGATGTTTTTCACTTCTTGAATGCAACCAATATGGTATAATAAGCCTATGGTCCTGAATGAGTTTTTCAAAGATATTTTGAACATCTCAAATGCAACCAGGATCAAGCTAAAATTTGTTTAGCAAGCTCAAAGCATTGAACAAGTTTTTAGGTCACCTGAGAAGTCTCAGTTGACCTATTGTGATCGCCTTTTGCCCGGCGGTTTGCGTCATGCGTCGTAAACAATTTACATTTTAAACTTCTTCTCAATTACCAAAAGGCCCATAGACCCAATGTTATATCTGTAGCATGCTCTGATGAAGGGCTACCAAGTTTGTTCAAGTGGATGACCTTGACCTTGATTCAAGGTCACAGGGGTCAAATATACTAAAATCTTTGAACGACTTATTCTTGATAACCAATAGGCCCAGAGACCCAATATTATATCTGTAGCATCCTGGGATGAAGGGCTTCCAAGTTTGTTCTAATGGATGACCTTGACCTTCATTCAAGGTCAAAGGGGTCAAATATACTAAAATCTTTGAATGACTTCTTCTTGATAACCAAAAGGCCCAGAGACCAAATATTAGGTCTGTAGGATGCTGGGATAATGTGTTACCAAGTTTGCTCAAATGGATGACCTTGACCTTCATTCAAGGTCACAGGGGTCAAATATGTTAAAATCTTTAAATGACTTCTTGATAACCAAAAGGCGCAGAGACCCAATATCAGGTTGTAGCATGTTCAAATGGATGACCTTGACCTTTGCTCAAGGTCTCAGGGGGCCATATGTACTTACATATATCAAAACTCAGGTGACCGTTAAGGCCCATGGGCCTCTTGTTCAAAGATGTTTTCAACTACTCTTATGCAACCAGGATCATGATAAACGTGGTATGAGAATTTAGTTCATGGTCCTGAATGTCAGTGCCCTAGTTTTTGGTATAAATTGAAATTTGAGAGATACAGAACAGGATCGTGTGTGGCAAGACATTACACATAACTAGTTCTTACTGAAAGAAATTTGGGTGAGATGATGAAAAATAACATAATGTGTTGAGAAACACTTGTCTGTCTAGAGAATTTAATCAAGATCAGAGCTAACCTATCTCAGCTTATATTGTCTATGTCACCATCCAAATTTGTATTTAAAAGAATTGTTTGAGATCAGCATTGAAAGCATTAGAGCACATGTTGATAATTTTGTTTGAATGTTTACATTGCTTGCAATGTTTATAAAGTACTGAATGAGTATAGCATATTTCATCCAGTGGTGGGGAATAAATGACTTAGTGCTCTATCAAAACAATATTACCAGATTTTATAAACTCATTAGAGGTATCTGCTTTGATTGAAAGGGCATTAATATGGATCAAAGCTTGGTTCGTAACAGTGTGTACTTTAACACCCGGATGTATTCGCTTAAGCCCTATTCTCATTTCTCCCAAGGTCATACCTTGGGGAAAAACAGTTGAAAAGCTTTAAAATTGAGTACACATGTTACCAATGATCAGTGCGTACCTGTTGTATGATACAATTAAACTGTAGTAAACCTTGAGAAATGTCTTCTGTGTTTTTCATTTATAAGCATATAAGTGAGAATGTTTGTTGTGGAGAGTATAGGCTGTCTGTAACAGATGCTAAGTTAAGATCTAGCAGGCTGCCGTCTCTCCACATCAGTCGGAGATAATTCACCAATACGCCGATATAATGATTGTTTTTCTGTAATTGACATAGATCTCAGGTCTGTTACGACTCCTGTCCGATACAGGTAATGGTTTTTACCTACCCACAGGCAAACAGAAGAACTGCACCACCTCTTCCAGACATCTGGTCTACTGCATGTCAAGGGGCTCCACCACAAAAGCACTGGATCCGTACTGCAGCAATTTAATCAATTTTGTTTGGTTAAAAGATGCACGTTGTTAAATGTTTGAGAAATGTTAGATTACTCTAAATGTACTTAATATATGGGTGTCTTGTTTCTACACATTGACAACCATTTTCAGGATACAGAAGTTGTGATTTTTATCTAACATGAATTAGTTTTCTAGCCATCAGTAACTTGCTAGATAAAATCAAATATACTCTTCGAGAGGTAGCTATAGCATTCTCCTTAAAATCAACAGCTATATATGGTTCTTTAAAGACAGCCTCTTGCAAGTTATTGGGTAGAAGTTGTTAAGGATTTTAACATATTTGACCCCTGTGACCTTGAAAGCAGGTTAATATTGTTAATTTAATTTTATGTTAGTATTGTCATTTAAGTATAGCCTCCCTTGTGTGTGAGATGCATGTATGTTGTAAATGTGTGTCTTGGAAGCTGTGGTATGCTTGTGTTTGTGACTCCTTGTGATAGTGCCAAACTGATGTCACCATTATAGTGTTACCTCACTGAAGTATACTACTGAAGACATCCTGCAGGACACCCAACATGCTTATATTATACTGACAATGGGCGAACCATCCTTCCTGATAGGGGCAAATACCCACTAGAGGCTAAAAGTGAGACTGTGTCAAGGAGTCATTATGATTTGTTTGTTTGCTGGGCTAATCGCCCCATTAACAGCTAGGGTCTTTTTAGCTCACCCGCCCAAAGGGCAAGTGAGCTTATGCTGTGGTGCGGCGTCCATCGTCTGTCAGTCCGGCATCAACTTTTGAGGTCACCTGAGACAAAGTCTCGGTTGACCTATTGAGACGCCTTTTGTCCAGCGTCGTGCGTCGTCTGTCGTAAACAATTTACATTTTCAACTTTTACCAACAATTACCAACAGGCCCAGAGACCTGATATTGGGTCTGTAGCATGCTGGGATGAAGGGCTACCAAGTTTGATCAAATGGATAACCTTGACCTTCATTCAAGGTCACAAGGGTCAAATATGCTTAAATCTTTAAACAACTTCTTCTTGATAACCAAAAGGCCCAGAGACCCAATTTTAGCTCTGAAGCATGCTGAGATTAAGGGCTACCAAGTTTGTTCAAATGGATGACATTGACCATCATTCAAGGTCACAGGAGTCAAATAGGCTATAATCTTCAAACGCCTTCTTCTCAATAACCAAGAGGCACAGGGACTTGATATTAGGCCTGTAGCATCATGGGGTGAAGGACTACCAAGTATGTTCAAATGAATGACATTGACCTTCATTCAAGGTCACAAAGGTCAAATATGCTAAATTTTCAAACAACTTCTTCTCAATAACCAAAAGGCCCAGGGACTTGATATTTGGTATGTAGCTTGCTGGGATAAAGGGCTGCAAAGTTTGTTAAAATGCATGACATTAACCTTCATTCAAGGTCACAAAGATCAAATAGGCTATAATCTTCAAACAACTTCTTCTCAATAACCAAAAGGCCCAGGGACTTGATATTAGGCCTGTAGCATCCTGGGGTGAAGGAATGCCAAGTTTGTTCAAATAAATGACCTTTACCTGCATTCAAGTTACATTGGTCAAATAGGCTTAAATCTTCAAACAACTTCTTCTCAATAACCAAAAGGCCCAGGGACTTGATATTAGGCCTGTAGCATCATGGGGTAAAGGACTACCAAGTATATTCAAATGAATGACATTGACCTTCATTCAAGGTCACAAAGGTAAAATAGACTATAATCTTTTAACAACTTCTTCTCAATAACCAAAAGGCCCAGGGACTTGATATTAGGCTTGTAGCATCCTGGGGTGAAGGACTACCAAGTTGTTCAAATGAATGACATTAACCTTCATTCAAGGTCACAAAGGTCAAATAGGCTGTAATCTTCAAATGACTTCTTCTCAATAACCAAGAGGCCCAGAGACTTGATAATGGGCCTGTAGCATGCTGTGGTGAAAGGCTACCAAGTTTGTTAAAATGAATGACCTTGACCTACATTCCAGGTCACGTGTGAAATAGGCTAAATCTTTAAATAATGATTATGCGATAGCCAAGTGTCACCAAGACCTGATATTAGGCCAATAGTATGCTGGAATGAAGGACTAGAAAATTTATTGACATGAATAAACCTAGCTTACTCTGATATTTGAATAAAGTGGTAATCAGCATAGTGTCTGTAGAAATGGCCTCAATCAACTTCAAATTTTCTGTAAAGCCAGGTGAGTGATACAGGCCCATTGGGCCTCTTGTTTAGATGGGGTCTCCTTGTAGTAGTTGGTGACTGCTTTGCTGAACAACATACAGGAAGCTGTTCGCATGCCATCCAAAGCAATTAGGATAAAGTGTCTTGCCCAAGGACACAACCAAGACAGCACAGAACATTACATTTCTCCGCTTTCCAAGAAACAAGAAGCTACATGGGTAGGGAGGGTTGAACCATACACCTAGAATCTTCACCTGGGATTACAATTGACCTGGGCTTTTGGGCCAAGACACTAAGAAAGGGTTGTTTAGAAGAAAGAAAATAAGGTAAGATCCCAAATTTAGTCACCTCTTACCACCACTTTTGTTTGGTGGCAGCAGTTACATTTGCACCAACTTGGTAGTCCCCTATCCTAGCATGCTACTGCCCTAATATTACAATACATGGTCTTTAAGGTTATTGAGAAGATGTTGTTTACACATTTGATACCTATGACCTTGAAAGTAGGTCAAGGTCATTCATTTAAACAAATTTGGTATCTTTTGATTCTGGCATGCCACTACAATGTAGCCCAATATCATGACCCTGAACCTCTTGGTTTTTAAGATGCAATCATAAATGTGAATTGTTTATGAATTCTGAATGGATGGCACATGACACAAGACCATAGGAGATCACAATAGATCTCTTGTGACTTCATCTGAAAGTCTGAAATAACACATTTTAGAATGTTTTCTATCAGAAATTTTGAAGTTAATAAACATAGGGAAAAGTTTTAGTCGAAAATCTCATGCCTGTTAATTCCAAGTCTACATAAGCTGTATGAGAAGGTACCAGCATGGTAGGTTGGAGCCTTGTTACAGAAATTATCTATACATAATAACTAGATAACTTGATCACAATCGGCAACTAGGAATATATAAATATCAAATTCCAGACAGGTAGACAATCTATAGCATCCAATATTGATTGTTACAGAAAAAAAAAGAAAATTGTTTACAAAGAAAGGCACCATTGTGATGTCTGTAAGCAGGTAATATGAAAATACAGTAAAACCTCGTTATATCGCCACCTTCTGTTCTCCACGATTTTGGGGATATAACGAGTTTGGCGGTATATCGGGTTTGTCGCTCAAACCCAAGTTTCCTGTCCAAACACTATAAATAGTGTTTCCCTAACAACTGTACACTGTGAAAATCAAAAACAATTTATTCATATCAAAATATTGCATCAAATTTTACACATACATGTATATGCTTGATAAGAAATAAATATTAATTTCAATTATTTTCCCGAGAATGTCATCGTAATTTGCATCACATGATCTAGTAGTCGTAACATGATTTTCACCATTACCTCGTTTGACTGTGCATGTTCTACCGGGTGCCGAAAAACGTTCAATTGTCGTCTGTTTTGCCTTCAACCGACAAACTGACAAAACAAACTGTTGAAGAGTTAAACATTTCTCAATTTCTGATTCAGCTCTAGAATGCTTGTGTTGACAACGTTTCATCATTAGCTCGCGCGAGTAATGTTTTTAGATGTTTGTCTGGAGTTTCCGGTTACTGTTAACGTTGCGTCATCACGTGGTACGATAGCTCTGTGTACCCGACATCTTACTGTTGTCTCTACAGTAACAGAGTCCTATGACATTTTAACAAAGAGTGAAGCGGTATCACAAAAGTGAGTTTTATTCGTCATAACTTACGAAACTTTCCTAAAGAAATACCACAAAGCACTAGCCATGGTTCATTGATTTCATGTGTGTACACGCGCTCACGGTGTGTACAGCTAATTATCTGTCAGTCGACAGTCAGTCACGTAACAATAACATATAAACACACGTCCTTCTGGACTCAATTTGGCGATATTAACGAGGTCAATATGATATTATTTTTACCGTTTGTTCTGGAAATATGATGGCGAATGGCGGTATGCGAGTTTGGCGGTAAAACGGGTGTAATAGCGTGGTAAGAAATCTGTTCTGAATGAATTCATGGCGATAAGCGAGTTTGGCAGTATAACGGGTGGCAATATAACGGGGTTTTACTGTATGTGATTAAAAATTTCTTAATAAATGACAATTTATCACTTTGTTTTCTGTTTTATGGTAAATGACCTTGACCTTGTTTATTGTACCCCCATTAATGTTTGGTAGTGAGGATTTCGAGACATGTTGTTCAAAGTGTTAGTGAATTCTTGAATACAAGTCACACTCTGAAAACACACATTTGATCAACTTACAATTGATGACGTGAACTCTGTAATCTCAGATATGATGGAAAATGTGTAGTAATACTATTTTACAGATTTAATTCCATAGAGGTAATCACATGATAATTCCCTAGAAAATGAATGGAAAATTAATGTTATTGTTGACATCCACTAGCAGCTTTTGCTGCACCATTCAGACGAACACAAGACATATACATTACAGGATATAATTATCTACAAAAAATTCTGTCTGAAGGTATAATTTGAAGGGCCTGGTGATAAATCAATACCCAATAAGTATAATGTAATTATACAATGAATTGTTTTAATTTGTAAAACTGTCAAATAAAATCCCAATCTGAAGTGATGAAGAATTCTGCAAATGAAATTGAAGACTCGAGAGGTCTTGAATCAACATGAATTACTGCTATGATTTTAACCTGCCCTATTGAACACTATTAAAGTCAAGGAGTTAGCTCAAGGACACAGATTTTAATGCTACCAATTTAAGGGTCATAATCCTACTTTATTTTAGGCTATATGCTGCCAACTAATATTTGTAATGGATACATAAGGGGTAAATGCTATCTTACTACCCATTTAAGGGTATTACTATATAGGTTACTACCTATTTAAGGGTATATGCTACCTTCTACATATTTAAGGGTTTATGCTACCTTATTACCTATTTAAGGGTATAGGCTACCTTACTACCTATTTAAGGGTATATGCTACCTTACTACATATTTAAGGGTATAAGCTACCTTATTACCTATTTAAGGGTATATGCTACCTTACTACCTATTTAAGGGTATATGCTACCTTATTACTTATTTAAGGGTATGTTATCTAACTATTCAACTAAGAGTTATATGCTACCTTACTGCCCATTGAAGGGTATATGCTACCCTTCTACCTATTTAAGATTATATACTATTTTAGGGTATATAGCTACCATAACAATTTTATACAGATACCTATTTTATGGAAGATGTTACTTTATATACTTTATTGTAGATGCCACATGTTTATGGATATTTGCTACTTAAATGTATATGCTACCTTGTTTAGGGTAGATGCTACAAATCTATATTTAATGTGTATATGTTAGCTTTACTCTGCCCTGCAGGTAGGGTGTAAGAATTGTACCCACATCCTGCCCCCATATTGCATGATCTTACAGCTGACAGTGCAAGTTAAAATGCATCCAATTGAGATTAAAGAAAAAAAATACATGTACAGATTTCCAAAAATCGTTTCCGAGATCATCCCCCAGTTATGGTAGTGTCGTATCTAAGGACGGGCAGACATTTTTCTTTTTTGGTTATGCGTGAAAACGAACCGCTATAGAAGCGTGTGCGTTCATTGAGACAAGTATCAGTCTATCAATACATGCACAAAGCGAAACATCTCTCCATTATATATACAGTCAAACTTCGATGATTCGAACTTCGTTGATTCAAATTTCTCGCTGTATCGAACTTTTTGCTTGGTCCCGAATTTCCTTACTATATAATGCTACTAACGAACCTATGCATGATTCGAAATTTTATACATCAAAGTTTTCGATGTATCAAACTTTTTTCATGGCCCGTTAGCTATGATGTCATAGGTAATTGACATCTCATGATTAGAACAAAAATTTACCTGTACTGACCACTGGACAGGTGTTGGTCGTGACCCCTGCGGCAAGATTTCACACTTCTCCCCCAAATGCCCTGTCTGGCAATAGGGATAACGATAGCATGTGTTGTCACTCCCGATCATGGGGTTAATTAATAATCAGGCCAAATTGATAGATAAAAGGTGTATTTAGAAGCCATGACATTTAATCAACTCTGGTAAAACATTTCGGTAGTCGTCTCTGATAATCTTCGCCTCCATTGAAATCAGTGGTCAGTGAGTAAATTTTACGGAACTATAAAACAAGCGGACCAATTTTAAACACAAACAATTAGCGATGTCTTCGCTCATATTCAAAGTGTCACGTTTCAAACTTATACATAAATATCCAAGTAAATCGATTATTTGTCATTCAATCATGTATTCTCCAACCGATCGGCATTCCGTATTTTATATGCACATAACGTAAACGCACGTGTCTTTAGCAGAAAAGCCTAACGACTTACGTAAGTGTGCATTGTACTTCTTTTGCTTTATCTGTTAAACGCGATATAAGTGTTTTGTAAACCGATACATAGTTTGTTTAATTGATAAAATGCTTAGGTATAATTAATGAAAAGTATTTTTATGTTGTTGTGTTTGAGGTATAAATTAACTAAACTTTTCGATGTGAGCCTGACCGGCGACGATCAACACGAAGACACTGCGGACATGTAACGTTAACATATATGGTCATTATCAAGAAAACATCAATCTATTGTCAACCATGAATAATTCGAAGTCCCGCTGTTTCAAAGTTTTTCTGTTAGTCCCTTGAACATTGAAACATCGAAGTTTGACTGTAGTATACGTTCTCAATACACATGCCAACAGGTTTTTGTTTACATTGTACGCAATTGCAGAATTTGGATATGGAATTTGAAGAGGTAATTTTATATATACATATATATTTTATTTTACAATAAAAGAAAGAAAATATTGACAATACAAAATATTTGGGCCTCAACAAATCATGCACCTAATAAAATTATAAACAGAGTAAATATGAGTAAATTCCTACCTGAGTCTTTCCAGTGGGATATGCAGCAAGAATAACTTTACAACTGTTACAGTATTATATCCATAGTTTCCATCGAAATATTTTCCGTGTCTTCGTATCATTTGTGCACGTGTCATAACACAATTAAAGCATGATAAAACTGCACTACTGCACTACAACAGCCCTAGTGTAGTGTAGACAATAGGGATACATCCGAGGAGTCCCGAGTGCTAGTGTAGACGCGTGTAAACATCCGAACTCCTCGGACTGTTTACTTGTTATCAAAATGGCTGCACTCACGAAAAACACGTGAGAAAATGGTTAGAGTATTTGGGATTAATTCGTTATGCATTTTTCAGCATTTATTTGGAGACTTTATTTTGAACAAGACTCGAAAGATAATTGAGAGACACTGACCATCTTTCTGCTCAGGTTACAGGTAAGTGCTTCTTTTGTTGGTGTCGTTCGCGAATACAGTTGTAGGTCACGTGGTGTACAGATATAGTGTAGGTGATACAGGTGTGTCACCGTGAACACCTGAGGTTAGAGTGAATGCGAGTGTGACGAAGCACCTTCTTTTTATAGCAGCGGCGGCTTGGTTGTATCCACGCATAACAAAAAAGAAAAATGTCTGCCCGTCCTTAGATACGACACTACCATAACTGGGGAATGTTTCTGAAACGACTTTGGAAATCTGTACATGTAATCTTTTTTTAATCTCAATTGGATGCTTTTTAACTTGCATTGTCAGCTTTAAGAGGCAACTAAATTTGGGATCTTATCTTAAATCTTTCTAATGAAGTTTTTTTTCCCTAATGTCTCCCTTGACACTGCCATTCTTTTGACCTTTAGTTGAGTGTTCACCCTTGTAAGG
Organism: Pecten maximus; assembly: GCF_902652985.1. NCBI lineage: Eukaryota > Metazoa > Mollusca > Bivalvia > Pectinida > Pectinidae > Pecten > Pecten maximus. The sequence goes on along the minus strand of NC_047015.1, from coordinate 41,379,921 downwards.
AAGGATTTGGGTTCTCTCCCCTGGCCAAGACATCCCAGAGTCTGTAAAAGTTGTATTTCTCAGCATTTTTGGGAGTTCAACAGCTGGTTCACCAGTATAGTCAGGTATGATATGATGAGGTGAGATGTCCTGCTATGTGTCTTTGGCAGTATGCTTCAGTGACAATCAGCATCAATTCTGCGTTATCACAAGGACATAAACAGGAACATACACGCAGCCTCCTAAAACACACCTATTCACCACATGTGTCTCGCACACAGGGGAGGCCATCCTTCAATGACCATAGTTGTTGATAAAAGGTTAAACAATACTTAACGCAAGTGAACGACATTGACCTACTTTCAAGGTCACATGGTCAGACGTGTTAAAATCCTAACTCAAAAGCAAAATATCCACCACAGGTATGCATTTCAGAACTCCGTTGACTACTAAAGCCCAATGGCCTTTTGTTATACTCTGAGCTGATGTCCCCCCTGCATGCAACGACAGGCAGTTACAGATGTTAGAGCCAAGCATTTCCTTTTTAGCCCACCATCATCAGATGGTGGGCTGTTCAAATCGCCCTGCGTCCGTCCGTCCCTCCGTCCGTAAACAATTTTTAGCCCACCATCATCAGATGGTGGGCTATTCAAATCGCCCTGCGTCCGTGGTCCGTCGTCCGTCCGTCCCTCCGTCCGTAAACAATGCTTGTTATCGCTATTTCTCAGAAAGTACTGAAGGGATCTTTCTCAAATTTCATATGTAGGTTCCCCTTGGTGCCTAGTTATGCATATTGGGTTTTGAGACCAATCGGAAAACAAAATGGCCGACAGGCAGCCATCTTGGATTTTGACAATTGAAGTTTGTTATCGCTATTTCTGAGAAAGTACTGAAGGGATCTTTCTGAAATTTCATATGTAGGTTTCCCTTGGTGCCTAGTTATACATATTGCGTTTTGAGACCAATCGGATAACAACATGGCCGACAGGCAGCCATCTTGGATTTTGACAATTGAAGTTTGTTATTGCTATTTCTGAGAAAGTACTGAAGGGATCTTTCTCAAATTTCATATGAAGGTTTCCCTTGGTGCCTAGTTATGCATATTGCGTTTTGAGACCAATCGGATAACAACATGGCCGAAAGGCAGCCATCTTGGATTTTGACAATTGAAGTTTGTTATCGCTATTTCTGAGAAAGAACTGGATGGATCTTTCTGAAATTTCATATATAGGTTTCCCTTGGTGCCTAGTTATGCATATTGCGTTTTGAGACCAATCCGAAAACAACATGGCCGACAGGCAGCCATCTTGGATTTTGACAATTGAAGTTTGTTATCGCTATTTCTGAGAAAGAACTGAATGGATCTTTCTGAAATTTCATATATGGGTTTCCCTTGGTGCCTAGTTATGCATATTGCGTTTTGAGACCAATCCGAAAACAACATGGCCGACAGGCAGCCATCTTGGATTTTGACAATTGAAGTTTGTTATCGCTATTTCTGAAAATGTACTGAATGGATCTTTCTCAAATTGCATATGTAGGTTTCCCTTGGTGCCTAGTTATGCATGTTGTGTTTTGAGACCAATCTGAAAACAACATGGCCGACAGGCAGCCATCTTGGATTTTGACAATTTAAGTTTGTTATCACTATTTCTGAGAAAGTACTGAATGGATCTTTCTGAAATTTCATATGTAGGTTTCCCTTGGTGCCTAGTGATGCATATTGCGTTTTGAGACCAATCAGAAAACAACATGGCCGACAGGCAGCCATCTTGGATTTTGACAATTGAAGTTTGTTATCGCTATTTCTGAGAAAGTACTGAATGGATCTTTCTCAAATTTCATATGGAGGTTCCCCTTGGTGCCTCGTTATGCTTATTGCATTTTGAGATCAATTGGAAAACAATATGGCCGACAGACCGCCATCTTGGATTTTGACAATTGAAGTTTGTTATCTCTATTTCTCAAAGTACTGAATGGATCTTTCTCAAATTTCATAAGTAGGTTCCCCTTGGTCCCTTGTATTGCATTTTTGGACCAGTCTGTCCTGAAAACAACCTGGCAAACAAACAGCCATTATCGTTAAATCTCAAATTTCTTATATAGCTAGGATTCCCTTGTTTGAAAAGTACTGGAGGGATGTTCTCAATTTGCACAGATTAGTAAAATGAAGGGAAAAGTAGAGAAAAGATCAATCTGACATGGAACCTATGAAGATCATTCAATGGTGGGCGCCAAGATCCCTCTGGGATCTCTTGTTCTGTATTAGATAGAGTTGTTTCAGTTGTATATCCTTGCAGAAATAAAAATTCAACACAGAATAAAAAACAAGAATGCTGAAGAGTCTTTTCACAATGCTGAAATGGAGAACTCAGCAAACTGATTACAAGAACATGAGAATGTATTTGTGGAATTTAATTGAAGTATATGGCTTCTGTCATTAATTTCATGTTTCCAGACACAAATATTTCTCTTGAATCTTCTGGTCAAAACCTGAAGGCAGGGAATTGTTAAACTTGTTCTGTTATGTTCCAGAAAATTAATAAATCAAAGGTTCATTTCAGATGTGCCTAGTCAGGGAAATATACAATAGTACTAAAACTGTCACACACACTGCTATCTGGCAGACTGTGTATGGCTAACAAGCAGAAGTAAACAATTGTACATAGATGATAACTGTTTTACATGAAACACCTCAGCATTTCTAAGTGCATGATTCAGATTGAAGTTGGTGTAATTATCTTCTTTCAAACTAAGATGGAAGCTCTGTCAGGTTTGATTCTCCAAGTTTGTACATGTAAATGTATTACAATCCCCTCTTCATTGCTCTAACAGCTTTATTTCTGATTGGATTTTAATGAAACTTTATACATCAGTTTGCTGGTATGTATACAAACACCGTAATTTGCCATTAATGCAGTGATTTTATTTCTTAACCAATTTTGATGTCATTTCAGACTTGTAGATGTTAGCTACAATGTATTTATCCAAAAGTAGGGGTTACAGGAACCAGACAAACTTACTTACCTAGCTTATTTATCCTCAAATAAGCCTACCTTTCATAGTGTAAAAGCAAGTATGGATCGAGAGAGGATATTTGTGATCCACTTTCTGCTTACCAATCTCAAATAAGCCCCTACCTTACAAGTTTTTATTTAGTATTAAAGTTTGGGAAGATATTATTCATCAACTACTTTTAGTTTACTATTGTAAAATTGAATGTTCTGCAAAAGTGAAGAAGAGGGTTTATTCGTGGATAAGAGATCATTGTAGATAAGGGATTATTTGTGGACAGGGGGCTATTTTGTATAAGACAGGAGTTATTTGTGGACAAGGGTTTATTCATGGACAGGGGCTATTTTGTATAAGTCAAGGGTTATTTGTGGTGAAACATAATAAATTTTAAAATAATTTATTATATCAATATAATAAATTATTTTAAGGATTTACTAATATGATGTCAAAATTATATCTAATTTGAAATCATTTTTGACAAAGGGACGAATGAAATATAATAAATTATTTTAAAATTTAGTTATCAGATTTTATATCCAAAAATATTCCTAGATCTGTATTTTTATATAACACATTTGCCCTTTGGCGCCAACTCTGTTTACCTGTTGACGTAGTTGATCTGATATTAGCGATGGTTATCTAATATTGTCTCAGGCTATATGACAGACGTCTTCTGGGTTATCATGTATCAATCAATCATACTCATACCTAGGACTATATAAGGTTAGATATTACTGTACTGTTTCGTCGGTTTCCAAGGACTGTACTGAGCAGTTCTACACAGGTGAATAAACCAAGATACAACTACTTGGACTCCGTCTTCCTCTCTTACACAAAACAAGATATAACTACTTGGACTCCGTCTTCCTCTCTTACACGGTACACAACAATTCTACAAGTGACTACAAACCTTGTAGTTCACAGTGGACAAGGGTGTATTCATGGACAGGGCCTATTTTGTTTAAGACAAGGGTTATTTGTGGACAAGTGTGTATATGGACAGGGGCTATTTTGTATAAGATAGGGGTTATTTGTGGACAAGTGTGTTAATATGGACAGGGGCTATTTTGTATAAGATAGGGGTTATTTGTGGACAAGGGTTTATTTATGGACAGGGGGCTATTTTGTATAAGACAAGGGTTATTTGTGGACAAGTGTGTTAATATGGACAGGGGCTATTTTGTATAAGATAGGGGTTATTTGTGGACAAGGGTGTATATGGACAGAGGCTATTTTCAGACTAATTCTGTAAAGTCCAATCTCATTCTGCTTCATTGTTTTGTCCTTCAGTCATAACATGGAGGTGAATGATGGAGCACATTTGAATCATCTTTCAATGACATTTTTATTGGTGTAAGTCATATACCAAAAAGGTTGTTCTATAATGTATGAGGTTATCAGAGAAAAATAAAGGCAATATGGGATGATGAATTTATGATAGGGGTATGAGTTAGCCTATGTATAACTGTTCCTGTTTTACCTGCCAATATCTCCCCCTCCTCAGCTCAGACAGTTTACCTGTATACTCTCTGTATTAGACTAGTTTACCTGCTAGCCCATTACAAAACATTTTGCTTGCAATTTCGTTGAAGGATCTATTTTTGCGAGCATGCTTAATTATTATTGCAGAAGTTTTATTTTAGTTGCCTGCTCATGGTATGATTATGCAACATTTAGACATGGTAATTAGAGATAAAAAGTTATGAGTAGAGCGAGTTGCAACTCTTTGGAGAACCGATTGTGTGGAGAGAGTGATTAGCCTGAACTATTTTGGGAGAGTTTAACACTTCGGACATGTACAAAATCTATCCACTGCATCCAATACATGTTGATGACCTTCACCAGGAGGTGTAATTATTATGTAGGAGTACAATAAAGTCTCCAGAGAGAAGAAGAATCCTTATATATTCAGGATAGTAAAGCACTGTGTTCTTAACCATGCATATTCAGATCTAAACACCAAAGACCGATCTTAAGGTTAAAGGTGAAATTCATTGTCTGGACTGTAACTTCAACTCACACTGATAATTTTAGAAAAGCAAGATGATGTGTTTCGTTTAAGTCTGTTTGCCTAAGTTCAAGGTCATCCAGAGGTCAAAAGTCATTTGTAACCTCCGATTTGTTAATCTGGTGAGTAGAATTTCAATTTAGTACCCCTGCCCAAGTAATGGGTTTTTCCTTGGACAGTCTAGTGTCCTTTCACAGTAAGATCTCTCATGAGCTTCTATACCAGCCAACACGAGTGATTAATATAAGTTTGATTGATATAAATCATTTCACAACATTGTAATACAATTATGGTATATTTTTGTATATAATTGTCCATGCCTTAGGTAGTGTTTCACTTGATTATCACTTACAAGTTGATTCAAACACATTTCAAATACACCATAATATAAAAGCTGAAATTATTTTTACTAAGAGGTTCTGGTTTTTGCCACCATTTCCATTAAAAACATGGATCAAGTGTTTTAGAAATGTTCCTTTGGTCATTTAACTTGACTTTTCCGTTTGCATTTATGTGTATTAGTTAGTCTGTAGCTTACAGTTCTAGATGAATGTGTATTATTAAGATCCTATACTATTAAAAAAAAACATGAAACTTTTATTCTGTCTTCACCAATGCAGACAGAAATGTCACATTTGTGAGATTACTTGTCCACGAGAAAAAAATTCAACCTTCTCTTTATAGCAAGAGCGATTTGAGTAGTGTGCCCTATGTTCATACTGTAATGGTTCTGTTGGTGTAGATATAGCTTTATGGCTATCAATGATTTTTTTGTGTCAATTTAAAATTGTTTTTTTCTTTATTTCCTATAATCCTATAGGCTGTTTTTGAGTGTCTGTCTATAGGAATGACAATTGCATATTTGTAGAGGTTCAAACTGCATTCATGTTCTTTTTGTTACAACAATCAGCATACATGGCAATTTAGATTCCGGATGCACTTAGCATCGTACACTGAGATTAAAATCTGGGATGCTAGCATCATACATGGAGATTAAAATCTCGGATAACACGGAGATTTAAATCTGGGATACTTGCATTGTACATGAAGATCTAAATTCCGGATGCTAGCATCATACACAGAGATTTTAATTTGGGATGCTAGCATTGTACATGGAGATTTAAATCTGGGATGCTAGCATCGTACACGGAGATTTAAATCTAAGATGTTGGCATCATACACAGAGATTTAAGTCTAGGATGCTAGCATCGTTACACAGAGATTTAAATCTGGTATGCTAGCATCGTACACGGAGATTTAAATCTGGTATGCTAGCATCGTTACACAGAGATTTAAATCTGGTATGCTAGCATCATACACAGAAAATTAAATCTAAGATGTTGGCATCGTACACGGAGATTTAAATCTGGGATGCTAGCATCGTTCACAGAGATTTAAATCTAAGATGTTGGCATCGTACACAGAGATTTAAGTCTAGGATGCTAGCATCATACATGGAGATTTAAATCTGGAATGTTAGCATCGTACACGGTGATTTAAATCTAAGATGTTGGCATCATACACAGAGATTTAAGTCTAGGATGCTAGCATCTACAAGGAGATTTAAATCTAGTATGCTAGCATCATACACAGAGAATTAAATCTAAGATGCTGGCATTGTACATGGAGATTTAAATCTGGGATGCTAGCATCGTACATGGAGATTTATATCTAGGATGCTTGCATTGTACACAGAAGTTATAATCTGGGATGCTAGCATCGTACACAAGAGATTTAAATTTGGGATGCTAGCATCGTACATGGAGATTTAAATTTGGGATGCTAGCATCGTACACGGAGATTTAAATTTGGGATGCTAGCATCGTACACGGAGATTTAAATTTGGGATGCTAGCATCGTACACGGAGATTTAAATTTGGGATGCTAGCATCGTACACGGAGATTTAAATTTGGGATGCTAGCATCGTACACGGAGATTTAAATTTGGGATGCTAGCATCGTACACAGAGATTATAAATTTGGGATGCTGGCATTGTACACGCAGATTTAAATCTGGGATACTGGCATATTGTTTGGTAGGTGTAAAATATTGATGCTACAAGTGGTGTTCCCACCGACGAACTAAATTTGCACTTAAATTTCTGGATAATTTCTGATATTTGGAGACAATTGCCCTGAACAGACATCTTATCATCAGATAGCATTTTTCACCCCCAACATTGTCAGTCAGGCTCTGCAATATTCATGAATTTATATTATGTGAAAAAAATAATCCCTAAATGTTACAAATTAAGACTATGTATAAGCTAGATTTCATGTTCAAAGTGTCTGTCATTCAGTCATCTTAATTCTATGAACCTCTTGCCTTCTTAAATGCTACTGAAATTCCTCTTTTCTATGTGTCGCACTAAAGTTTTACAACGAAATGTCCAAGGATGAAATACCCAAATTAATAATAATAGTCACTACAATTGCACCATATTATATAATTCACTAGGTGGTTGGGTGTCACAGTGGTAACAAACCTGTCTTTCACCCAGGCAGACATGGTTTGATTTCCCAGTCGGTTGTGAAAAGGTATGGGGTTACCTGTCTGACCACATGGGTATTATCTGGGTTCTCCCCTCATGCGCTTACATCTGGGCCAACAACATGATTCATGTAAGTTTGACAACTTGTTTTGCAATTGTTAATTGAACTTTTCCCTAAATGTCATATTGATTTCTAAGATGGCCCCTTCATTTTCCTGGTCCAGGTTTCTTGTCTCAAAGCTCCTTACTAGGTCCACCTAAAAATGGAAATCTATTATACTAGCCCCAGAGTTTATATGACAGTAGATTGAAACAAGTTAGAATTGGGATGTGGGAAAGAATCATGTTTTGCATAAAAATACATTCTTTCCTTGGTAACTTGTTATAATGGCTTTGCAAGTTTCAGCTAGATAAGGCTCGATCTTTCATAAAGCAGTGGAATTAGGAAAGAGAAACATTTTTGGCTTCATATAAATCAAGAAAGAAACACTATCATTTCTTCAGTGTAATAGCTTTCATTCCCTGCTGTCCATTTAGACTGTTCCAGCTGAAGGTAGGGTGAGTTTAATGTTGAATCTAGGGGTTATTTAGGATATACATTGTTCATGTAGTTTGCACTCTACAGAAACAACAGCTTGTCGTGTTTATCTTTCTTGTTTGGTGGGTTATTATATATTTATCTCGAAAGATTAATTGAGCTAACGATAACGATCTTTTAATAGAAATCAAAGGTAGAAAAGTTCTATATTTAAGAGAAGTCTGACTTAGGTAAACAAGCTATGATGCAAGTGGAGTACACATGTTGCAGGAATATTATCATAATAATTAAATCTTTGCATCAAAAGCTAAAATCAATCGAAAGAAATTTCACCACGCAGTGAAATAACATTTAGCTGACCTTATATATAGCTATAGTTGCTAAAGAACTGAAAAATCTTGATATTTTGCTCCTTAGCATGCGGAGATGAAAAGTTAGGAACTTATATATTTAAACCTTTAAAGATCTTCTGATTGACCAAAAAAACTTGAGTGATGAAATTTGGCCTGTAGCTGATGGCAGCAGGATGGGCAAATAATGAAAGGACAGAAAGACAGGCTCTTGCATATGTAAATTATTACATGCATTGATGATGTTGATTTTTTTTTTCATTGTGATATTGGCTGTTGCTCCTAATTTTTCAAAAAAATTCAAAACGCCTTGATCCCAAGTTGTGCATATTTCATTTTGGGATTGATCAGAAAACAACATGGCCAACAGGCAGCCATCTTGGATTTTGACAATTGAAGTTTATTATCACTATTTTACAGAAGGTACTGAAGGGATCTTTCTCAAATTTCATTTGTAGGTTCACCTTGGTCCCTGGTATTGCATTTTGGGACCAATCTGAAAGCAACATAGCTGACAGACAGTCATTATCGCTAATCTCAAATTCCATATATAGGTTCCCCTTGTTTGAAAAGTACTGGTTAGTAAGAGGAAGGGAAAAATAGAGAGAAGATCAATCTGACATGGAACCTATAAAGATCATTCAATGGTGGGCGCCAAGATCCCTCTGGGGTCTCTTGTTCCTTATTTCTATTCTATAGTACAAAGGGTCTGTCGCTTGTAAATGTAAACTTTATTATACCCCCCCCGCAATGAAGTTAGGGGGGTATACTGGAATCAGGTTGTCTGTCCGGCCGGCCGTCTGTCTGTCTGTAGACACATTTTGGTCCGGACAACTCCTCCTAAACCGAAGGGCCGATTTCAATGAAACTTCACACAAATATAAAGGACCATGTGTAGATGTGCATGCCACTTTCTTTTTCTCAATATTATTGTTGCTATGGCAACATTTCACTATAAACAGGTTTTCTGATAAGAACCATAACTTTAAGTTTGTCTGGACAACTCCTCCTAAACCAAAGGGCCGATTTCAATGAAACTTCACACAAATATAGAGGACCATGTGTAGATGTGCATGCCACTTTCTTTTTCTCAAAATTATGGTTACTATGGCAACTGGTCACTATAAACAGGTTTTCCGATAAGAGCCATAACTTTAAGTTTTCTGGACAACTCCTCTTAAACCACAGGGGCCGATTTCAATGAAACTTCGCACAAATATAGAGGACCATGTGTAGATGTGCATGCTGCTTTCTTTTTCTCAAAATTATGGTCGCTATGGCAACTGGTCACTATATTACTGGGTTATCATTGACTCATGCAGATTGCGGGAGTATTAGGCAGCCATCCTGGGACAGTTCTAGTTTATTTTACAACATTTGCAAAACAAGTTATATTAACGTATATTAATCACGCTTGTTGGCCCGGATGGAAGCACACGAGGGGTCTTACTGTGGGAGGAAATCGGAGTACCCGGGGAAAACCCACGTGGTTGGGCAGGTGACCCCATACCCTTTCGATCGGGGAATCGAACCCCATGCAGTCACCTAGGTGAAAGGCAAGTGTGTTACCACTGTGTCACCCGCCCACCCAGGTCTGACGTCACTTGATTCATTATGAAGATAGATATAAATATTGGTACTTTAAAAGTCACAGGATCTACACAACATTCATGTGAAAAATGTATGTCCAGTTTTAAGGGAAAAGACTAAAGGAATAAATTAATTTTGAAAATGTGTTACATTGTTTTGTTTTCATTGTCATGATTGTAATAAAGGCGATATTGACGATTGTTTTATGCCAACTCATTATCATACTGATAATAATTGCTTATAACAATTTTCAACATGCAAAAATCACATCTCTTGCGTAATGTTAAAGGTAAAAGAAAGTTTCATATATTTTTTAGCTTGCCAGGGCAAAGCTATGCCTCCTGTGTCAGCATCATCCATAGACTGTTAGGTTTAAGTTTATATAAAACAGTGTTGTGTCAATACTAATGAGGATACAGATTAGATAATTGACATGTGTGTTACTTGTGACAGCACCTTTCTATTTGTACTACATTTGTGGATCTGCTTACCTTGACCTTGACCTACTTTTTGTGGCCCTGCTTACCTTGACAGTGACCTACTTTAAAATGCAAACTCTGACTTTCAACCCACTAATTTGCAAGCTATATTGTCTTCTGATAACTCTTGCTTGTTATACACATTATTAGCTCACCTGCCCGAAGGGCAAGTGAGCTTATGCCGTGGTGCGGCGTCCGTGGTCCGTCCGGGCCGTCCGGCGTCAACTTTTTCATTCAAACAACTTCTTCTCAATAACCAAAAGGCCCAGGGACTTGATATTTGGCCTGTAGCATGCTGGGGTGAAGGAATGCCAAGTTTGTTCAAATAAATGACCTTGACCTTCATTCAAGGTCACATGGGTCAAATAGGCTATAATCTTCAAACGACTTCTTCTCAATAACCAAGAGGCCCAGGGACTTGATACTAGGGCCTGTAGCATGCTGGGGTGAAGGGCTACAAAGTTTGTTCAAATAAATGACCTTGACCTTCATTCAAGGTCACATGGGTCAAATAGGCTATATCTTCAAACGACTTCTTCTCAATAACCAAGAGGCCCAGTGACTTGATATTGGGCCTGTAGCATGCTGGGGTGAAGGGCTACAAAGTTTGTTCAAATAAATGACCTTGACCTTCATTCAAGGTCACATTGGTCAAATAGGCTATAATCTTCAAACGACTTCTTCTCAATAACCAAGAGGCCCAGTGACTTGATATTGGGCCTGTAGCATGCTGTGGTGAAGAGTCTACAAAGTTTGTTCAAATAAATGACCTTGACCTTCATTCAAGGTCACATGGGTCAAATAGGCTATAATCTTCAAACAACTTCTTCTCAATAACCAAGAGGCCAAGGGACTTGATATTGGGCCTGTAGCATGCTGGGGTGAAGGGCTACAAAGTTTGTTCAAATAAATGACCTTCACCTTCATTCAAGGTCACATGGGTCAAATAGGCTATAATCTTCAAATGACTTCTTCTCAATAACCAAGGGGCCCAGGGACTTGATATTAGGGGTGAAGCATGCTGGGGTGAACGGCTACAAAGTTTTGTTCAAATAAATGACCTTGACCTTCATTCAAGGTCACATGGGTCAAATAGGCTATAATCTTCAAACGACTTCTTCTCAATAACCAAGAGGCCCAGTGACTTGATATTGGGCCTGTAGCATGCCGGGGTGAAGGGCTACAAAGTTTGTTCAAATAAATGACCTTCACCTTCATTCAAGGTCACATGGGTCAAATAGGCTATAATCTTCAAATGACTTCTTCTCAATAACCAAGGGGCCCAGGGACTTGATATTAGGGGTGCAGCATGCTGGGGTGAACGGCTACAAAGTTTGTTCAAATAAATGACCTTGACCTTCATTCAAGGTCACATGGGTCAAATAGGCTATAATCTTCAAACGACTTCTTCTCAATAACCAAGAGGCCCAGTGACTTGATATTGGGCCTGTAGCATGCCAGGGTGAAGGGCTACAAAGTTTGTTCAAATAAATGACCTTCACCTTCATTCAAGGTCACATGGGTCAAATAGGCTATAATGTTCAAAAGACTTCTTTTCAATAACCAAGAGGCCCAGGGACTTGATATTGGGCCTGTAGCATGCTGGGGTGAAGGGCTACAAAGTTTGTTCAAATAAATGACCTTCACCTTCATTCAAGGTCACATGGGTCAAATAGGCTATAATCTTCAAACGACTTCTTCTCAATAACCAAGAGGCCCAGGGACTTGATATTGGGCCTGTAGCATGCTGGGGTGAAGGGCTACCAATTTTGTTCAAATGAATGACCTTGACCTACATTCAAGGTCACAGGGGTGAAATCGGCTTAAATCTGTAGAAATAATTTTGCTATAGCCAAGAGCCTCCAAGACCTGATATTAGGCCAATAGAATGCTGTAGAGCCAGGTGAGCGATACAGGCCCATTGGGCCTCTTGTAAAGTTATATCAATTAAAACAGGCAATGTTTTTTTGCAAGGAAACATAGATTCTAGGCATTTTAAAATAACCCTTTGTTCTTTGAGAACACTGAATTGTCTTTTGTACAAATACATGTCATGCATGTTCAAAGGAGATTGGTTAAAAACATCAGCATGTATACAGCAAAATCTCTTTGATATTTCAGAAAGTATTGAACTAGAAAGGAACCCCTTACCAACTGTGTGTTTTGTTTCATATTCAAAAGAATTAAATTTTCATAGCTGTATTACAATATTTATCCTCCATTATCTCCCTCCTCTAGTATAAAAGTGCAGTGTCAATGTTTTGGGAGAGCTTATTAGTCTCCTGTCAGTGAAGCAGGGGATGGAGAAGGGGACTACAGGTTTACTCTAAGTCTAGCTTGTAACACCAAAGTTTGTCAGCGCTCTAGCGGCTTCATTCTTCTAGGGATTTTGATGAAACTTCTCTCAATCCATGATCATGATATCTCGGACAACTTTGGGTTTCACGGTTTTTTGGTTCAAGGTCAAGGTCACTTACTATTTTTATCTTTAGCAATACCCAGCATGCTTGTTAATTATATTGTGAACCATTATTAGCTTACCATTTCAGAATTGATGATTCTATAAAAATGAAGATTTTGTGGATAAATACAGTTATTAACAATAATATAGTTGATCCAGGCCTTTATTAAGGTCACTTTGTAACCCTACATAATTTGTATAAACCAGACATTTATTTAGGTTATGCTGTAACCCTGTATAATCTGGACACCTGTATAAAGTAGACCTTTATTGAAGCCCAATGTATCCATTTCTATATAACTCAGTATAATCTGGACACTTAAATAAACCAGACCTGTATTTAAGTCATACATACTGTATACATTTCTATATAACCCTGTATAATATGGACATCTGTACAAGACCTTACCTTTATTTAGGTTGCACTTTAACCCTGTATAATCTGGACACTTGGTTAAACCAGACCTGTATTTAGGTCACATGTACTATATACATTTCTGTCTAACCCTGTATAATATGGACACCTGTATAAAACAGACCTGTATTCAGGTCACATGATATAAATGTCTGTAACTGTATAATCTGGACACCTGTATATATTAGGAACATACAGGTATATAAATCAGTCCATTATTTAGTTTCCACAATATGCATTACTATGTAAATTGATTTACTAGTTTAAAATCTTAATTGTCTTTTCAAAACAACTCATTGTCATTGTTTGCTTCATGAAAAATTTCTGTGTAATTAGGTTTTGTCAACCTCTCAACCACCTCAAGATATTTTTTCTGGCAATTTATTATAATGGTAGCATTTAAAAATGAACACAGGCTAAAGGCATGTTTACTGTATTGCAAATTCTCTCAACAATAACTCCGGGTTAGCCAGAGTAGAATGATGGATATTGATTTTGTATTGTTATTATACTGTGTAGTTACTGGAGATGTTCAGTATTTTACTGATTCTACTCCTTCGTCTCTCATACAATATGTATAATCATAAAAAGTAGGTAAAATAGGTTTGTTATTGACACACTTATTGATTATTCGGTTTTGTCATCCCTACAAATTGATGTTGAAATATTGTAAAGTCATTAATAGTACATACCTTCATATACACTGTATTTACCAGTGTTCCTTATCTCTTTCCAGTCATGCAAGGAAGGATGCGATTGTTGAGTCGAACATCATGGACACAGGATGGAACCCATATTTTCATTTCTGAGAGCTTGTCTACAATCATCTGGATAATTATCTAGCTTATGGTAACCTAATGTCAGAATGGAATAAAATGATTATCTAACAGTTTCCTAATCTGCAGTTTACCCAGGAATATGCGCATTTGACCAGTTTTATAAGGTAACTGACCGCTGTGCCATAAAATTCTTGTCCAGTGCTTAAAGAAGGTTAATGATCTTTGGCTAGAATTTCTGACCAGTCTTTATAAAAAAAGTTGCTGACCAGAGCTGTAAAATCACTGACCAATATGTTTGGTGACAGAAGATGACACCTGGAGAAGTTGATGTGGAGACCACCTTTACCATATCACAGCTGGGCTGTATTAATTGCAGTGTAAGGGTTGCCTGCAGTCTGGAGACGTTCAGGTGATTAAGCCAGCCCAACCTCATCAGTATCACTATAGTGTGGACTCGCTCTGTGAGGGCTATTGATCTGGGGAGGCACCATAGAGTATCTACCTCCAGTGTGTAGCTACCCCACCGTTACACTAGACAGCCACACCCTGTAGCCTCACCCCTCTCTATTGGAGACAGATTCCGCGTATCAGGTTGTGGGAGTAGTGACTTTAATGGCCAGCACTGGCCGTGGAGTTAGAGCTAGAAGGTTCCTACACGTGGGAATGTGTGATAGACAGCTTACAACAGGAAACCACGAGTAGATGGCAAGTTTGTGTGTATTTCTACTCTAGACTATGGCATTGTTACAATGGCAGTCTTGTGTCGAGGACCTCCATGGCATTGTAACAATGCTGAATCTGCATTAATGGGAGATTTCTGTGTCTCTGTGACGTGGATAATGGGATACTTTGTCTCCGTTTCCAGATAGGATACGACACATGTTAGCCTGCCAGGTAGGTAACGTTGTATATCCTATTTCATTGCAAAATAAACCTCAGTATCTGACCTTAAGTCATCCATCAAAATATAGAGATTGGCTGATGATAGGTCTAGGGCACAGGGGCTGGTTTTTGTATTATAAGTAACATATGACATCAGATAACCACAACACTATAAATTCAGTATTAGTATTACATTATGAAACCTTATAAATATTGGGGTTATTGCTTTATAAAAAATGAACATTTTGTATATGAATACTGAATTTATAGTGTTGTGGTTGTTAAATGATGTCACATGTTACTCAAAATCCCGAGACCGAGCCCCTGTGCCCTAAACCCATCACATAGTATTACTTCAGGGATGAAAATTAGATATGTCCTGTTATGACTAATGAAATTATTTCCCAGCACAAAAATCATATAATGCTTCCTGTTTGAAATTATATGTATGCATAATTTTTGGATATCGAAGTATTACGTCTGATCGATATAGTCCTTAAGGTGGTCGGTTTGTTGTGACATAGATGAGGCATGTTTCACAATTCTAATAAGCAATACATGATATACCTGGTATATACATTCATCTCATAACTGGGCTGTTCTACCATGTAATACATAATCAATGATCTAGTGTGTATTACACACAACAATGGTTTATAACAATTCATTTTCCTCTTGTCTTGTACAGGCACGAGTGCCAGGATTTCCTATTTACCTGAAATATTACATAGGCATTTCAAAATATCAGTTAAATTTTCCACAAACAGTATTATGAAATATCCCCCTGACACACCACATAGTGTTACTTTAGCAGCATCTGCATCCTGTCTGCCAGGGTTATGAAATCATAGTGAGAGTATTGTGTAATACATCTCCCAAAGGCATACATACTGATATGCATATTTTATTTCCGCTAAAAGGATTTAAGTATTGTCTTGTGGAATATTGATTACTGAGAATATAGATACCTTAGGTTAAAGGTATATCCACTAAAACAGAATAACGAAGAGGTGAAGAATGGGTCATTATATAGGCAGGTATGTACGTAACTCTGTAGTGTCTGTAAGTGGTGAGGGCCCTCGATCATTTATGTTATTAGGATAAGACACCTTGGTCTGATTAAGTTAAGTACCTAGTAGTGATGTAGGTACCTGACACACATAGTAAATAAAGTACATAGATAAACTACCAGTAATCAATGCTGGTCTTATAGATGGAGCTGGGAGTTTTAGGCCTATACTGTAGATAGACCAAGTATAGTAGGTGAGACATCAGGAAAGGTTTGTAGGTGTGAACAGGAATAGGGTGTTGTAGACATAGGATCAGGGAAGGTTTGTAGGTGTATATAGGAATAGGGTGTTGTAGACATAGGATCAGGGGCGGTTTGTAGGTGTATATAGGAATAGGGTGTTGTAGACATAGGATCAGGGGAGGTTTGTAGGTGTATATAGGAACAGCGTTGTAGGTATAGGATCAGGGTAGGTGTAAATAGGAATAGGGTGTTTTAGGCATAGGATCGGTGAAGGTTTATAGGCGTGAACAGGAGCAAGGAATAGAGTGTTGTAGGCATATAGGATCAGGGAGGTTTTGTATGTGTTGACAACTATCAGGGAAATGCCAACCAGTCTGTAAACACTACAAAGAAAGGAGGTTTCTTCGGCATATATGTTGATGTGGTACTGTGAATTTAGAGTTTGGGATAGCAATGTAAACTATTGAAAATAGCTACCTCAGCACTTGTGACGGCTATGTATAAGGATTCTTTGGGTCAATAAAGGGTGGTAAATGTGAATTGAAGGTTATATGATAGTGGGTGATATCCCAAGATCAATTTAGAGTCGACCTTTTAAGATCTATGAAGGGTTAAAAGTATATCAAGGATCTGACAACTGGTGGGAAAAGTGTACTGGTCTATTGCTACAAATTGACTTGTGTCTGCCTTTGGCGTTATGTGGTTGTATATTCGATGAAAATAAGTACCATCGCATGCAATAATCTAAAAAAGAAAAAAATACACCAGCTCGAAAATTGCTTTAGTTAATCATTGAATCAAACCAAAACTGAAGCCTCATTAATTGAAGAAAAGAAGTAACATTTTCCTCTCCAGAACAGTTGATGTTGATTCAACAGTTGAGTGATTACTTATCCTGACACAAATTATTTTACTCACCGTTAACTCTCCGTGGTTGACGTCATTTAATTTTGATTGACTTAACTCAAACAGAAGCCAGTGCTTCACTCCCATCTTGATCTATAACATGTACGACTGCCCTAGGCATCCCTTGTACTACAATCACTAGGGATATTGTTTCTAATCTAAAAATTAATTTAAGAAGTGTCTTTTTTTCATAAATGAAAGATTTTAAAATCAATTTGTATACAGTCTCATATATTCATACATTAATTGCTTACAAGTTAAACCTAATGTGACTGATATTTCAGTGTTAACGGGACTATAAGATGGTTAATATACTGTAAACATGGTTATTTTCGATCCACCTTCATTTGAACAACAATAGTACTAGTGAGTTAAATGATTTGTGTCAGGATAAATAATTACTCAACTATCCTGTCCATGAACATCAGGATTTAAGTTCCGTGTCCTGTTGGATTGTATTTAACACAATCATTGTTACATAGCATACTAATTGGATAGTCTCAGTTGTAAATAGGCTTTCAGTTCCATCAAACCTGAGTATAACACAGAAATGATGTAAGTAACTGACCTGGATTTTGAACTGTAATGGAACTTTTGATCTCGTCAACATGGCAAGATGCCACTTTGTGTGTTTGTACTGTAGTCTATAGTGCTGATAATGTTTGTGTCCTTTGCTTTGACTTGAAGGTAATCAACATTAAACATTTGTGCCATTAGATGTGACTTTCACATACTCATTGATGATGTTTTTGTCCTTGTTTGTGATTCACATTTCCATACTTCTTGATTTTTGTGTCTCAGATGTGGATCAAATAGTTTCTCATTGGTGTTTATGTAACAACACTGTCTCGGATGTTGGTCACACAGGTACTCATTGAAGATGTTTATGTGACTACCCTGTCTCAGGTGTGGGTCACACAGGTACTCATTGAAGATGTTTATGTGACTACACTAGCTGTCCCAGATGTGGGTCACACAGGTACTCATTGATGATGTTTATGTGACTACACTAGCTGTCTCAGGTGTGGGTCACACAGGTACTCATTGATGATGTTTATGTGACTACGCTGTCTCAGGTGTGGGTCACACAGGTACTCATTGATGATGTTTATGTGACTACGCTGTCTCAGGTGTGGGTCACACAGGTACTCATTGATGATGTTTATGTGACTAACCTGTCTCAGGTGTGGGTCACACAGGTACTCATTAAAGATGTTTATGTGACTACGCTGTCTCAGGTGTGGGTCAGTGAGGTACTCATTGAAGATGTTTATGTGACTACACTAGCTGTCTTAGGTGTGGGTCACACAGGTACTCATTGATGATGTTTATGTGAATATGCTGTCTCAGGTGTGGGTCACACAGGTACTCATTGATGATGTTTATGTGACTACCTTGTCTCAGGTGTGGGTCACACAGGTACTCATTAAAGATGTTTATGTGACTACCCTGTCTCAGGTGTGGGTCACACAGGTACTCATTGATGATGTTTATGTGACTACACTAGCTGTCTCAGGTGTGGGTCACACAGGTACTCATTGATGATGTTTATGTGACTACACTAGCTGTCTCAGGTGTGGGTCACACAGGTACTCATTGATGATGTTTATGTGACTACCTTGTCTCAGGTGTGGGTCACACAGGTACTCATTGATGATGTTTATGTGACTACCCTGTCTCAGGTGTGGGTCACACAGGTACTCATTGATGATGTTTATGTGACTACGCTGTCTCAGGTGTGGGTCACACAGGTACTCATTGTGGATGTTTATGTGACTACCCTGTCTCAGGTGTGGGTCACACAGGTACTCATTGATGATGTTTATGTGACTACGCTGTCTCAGGTGTGGGTCACACAGGTACTCATTGATGATGTTTATGTGACTACGCTGTCTCAGGTGTGGGTCACACAGGTACTCATTGATGATGTTTATGTGACTACCTTGTCTCAGGTGTGGATCACACAGGTACTCATTGATGATGTTTATGTGACTACACTAGCTGTCTTAGGTGTGGGTCACACAGGTGCTCATTGATGATGTTTATGTGACTCATAATACTTTTTCGGGGAAGGGCCACATGAACACAGATGATCTTCATGTTTTCCATTTTATCTATATTTCCTGTTTTTGTACTCATGTCAGCACATATCTAAAAACTGTTGATGCCCAAGCATCTTCTCATTCATCTTCTTTACTAGTTTTGCCAGCATTCTCTGCTCATCTTTGTCAAAATATGCCGAGATTTCCAGCAGTAATGTTTCTGAAGTTTATTTTATTGGTAGTTTTCTTTGTGTTATGATTGGTTCTTGTTTTCTATTACATAATTTGTTTTCATTTGTGATCGTATCTAATATTGCCAGATATGATGGTAATGTATGATTCCATTATAGTTCCTCCCCACAACCACCTACCTCCATCTCCCGTTTTTTGCCCGTTTCTGTTGTACTTAATTCTCGCATTGTTTCTCATTCACTATCTCCTTGCACCATCTGTCATTCACTTGCTTTTAAAATAATTTTCTGATTGTGTGTCTACTCTCATCAGACATTTTTGCAGTCCATTCTGTCTATAGATGTTGAAGGGGATGGAGAATATGCCAGTGTTTGTATGCACCTGTAATTATAAGCTGCGGTGAGTCAGTATATAGCTAGGTTACTGGGTTAGGAGGTAACATCCAAGGATTATTTTAAAACTGTAATTTGGATGTTCCAGCCGGGATACATCTAACTCATTTATCAGTCTTTCTGTATTTAGGTTTTTTTGTACCTGATCAGGTTCTTACTTAATTTTCACCTCACCTGCCTCATAATGGGATGTCTAGATGAGGGAAATCCCACCAGATGGTGTTTTCGATATTGGTCCTATCCTGTCACATCTCATTAAATCACCTTCCAATGAAATATTGCTAGTGACTTCTGTATTTCTTTTAACATATTCTGGTCAAATTTCTATTGGAGATGAAATATTTAAGGGTCCTGTAAGAAAGTGTAGGGGTGCATTAATTACTGGGGTCTTAATGTAGCATCCTGTATAGAGGGGAGAGGGACGGGGCTGGCATGAAGGGTCCTGTATAGAAGGGAGGGGCTGGCATGACAGGTCCTGTATGAAGGTGAAAAAGGGAGGGGCTGGCATGAAGGGTCCTGTATAAAGGGGAGAGGGGAGGGGCTGGCATAACAGGTCCTGTATAAAGGGGAGAGGGGAGGGACTGGCATAACAGGTCCTGTATGAAGGTGAGAAAGGGAGGGGCTGGCATGAAGGGTCCTCAATGAAGAGATGTGGTAGGTAAGTACATGTAGCATCCTGTATGAAGGGGAGGGGCTGGCATGACGGGTCCTTTATGAAGGTGAGAAAGGGAGGGGCTGGCATGAAGGGTCCTGTTTGAAGGTGTGGGTGAAGCTAGTATATTAATAAGGGTCCTATATGAAGTTATGCTGGCATGTAGGGGTCCTGTACAAAGGAGATCTAGGGGCTGGGATCCAGGATCCAGTACAGAGGGATTGGATGGAATGTATGTGGAATATAGAAATTGTGTGAATGAAATTCGGTTAAATATTGCCAAACCTTGTCCTATTAAAAACACATCTAGCTAAACTAAAAGGAGAAAAAAAATCTGTTTCTGTATTTAGTAAATTAACCACATTGGTGAGCTTAAACCAAGCGTGGTGTGTACTCTAGGGGCCTCTGCTTAGCTGGTTCCTTGAGGTATGTAGCAGAACATGTTTGAAGACATCCTCATTTTAACTGGTACATTTGTATTGGTGATAAGTTCAGTGTCTGTCTTCTGTCATTTGACGTTTGTGTAGAGCAGTGAAGGTCAAAGTTCACGTCGACAGAATTTTATGTCTGTATTGAGCGTACATTTTCACATTGAAACAAAAGTATGTTGTAATTGTATAAAATCCGACAAACAGAGACTTGCATTGGTGTATATATCCTTATGATGTATATCTATTATATAAGCTATGATCTTAACCTTTAGTTATGTCAGTTAGCTGCAGGTTGATTTGGTCAATGGCAAGCTATAAAGTAGTACAACATTTATTTTGTAAAAAAAAAACATTTTCAGATAAAAAATACCATTCTTCAAAAATTGGTGGGACAAAAGCACATTTTGGAAGTGCTGAAATCATCAGTGTCAATACTTCTTCAAGTTAAGAGCAGTAATATCCCAGTTCCAAAATATAAAGGTTAAAACAAAATTGCTATGGTTGCTATGGTATCAGAAAAATAATGACAATACAATGTTGCTGATATATACATCTGAAATTTCTGGTATTGAATTTTTTGATTAGTCATTTTTATTAGCTCACCAGGTCCAAAAAATGCCATGGCACCCGGCATCTGTCTGTTTGTCCAATCCGTCAACAATTATCTTGCGAACATGATACCTTAAATAAATATCAACCAAGTATGATGAAACTTTGTATGCAGTCAGATATTAACAAGATCTCAGATGAGTTCGAAAATGGAAATTAATTATTTGACAGTAACTTGCAGTTATTGCCCTTTGTAATAATATTGTTATTGGACTTGTGAACATGATCACTGGAGTAAATATCAACCAAATTTGATGAAACTTTGTATGTAGCCATATATTATCAAGATCTTGGAGGAGTTCAAAAATGAGAATTATTTGACAGTAAAAATCATAGATATTTTTTTCTATTTCAAGAATGAAAGGAATTGGTTCAACTGTAGTTCGAACCATTGTTGGCAGCTCAAAAGTAGTAAAATATTTTAAATATAACTTAAATTACAGTATTTTGCCATAATGAAATATCCAGGTGAGCAATACAAGCCCAT
This sequence comes from Pecten maximus, assembly GCF_902652985.1. Lineage (NCBI taxonomy): Eukaryota > Metazoa > Mollusca > Bivalvia > Pectinida > Pectinidae > Pecten > Pecten maximus. The sequence goes on along the minus strand of NC_047015.1, from coordinate 41,357,970 downwards.
TGGACCTCTTGTATATCATTTGTGTTCTGCATTATCATTGGTGTTTGGTTGTAAATGGGATGTTTTTCACTGTAGTAAAATAAATAAAACTGGATTTATTTGATATTTTCTCTATACTTTCTCACTTACAAAAAAAGTATTAAAATGTAGAACCATACATTCTCCAAAATATATTGGGTTTAATCATTTCATCATTAAAACCAATGTCAGACCCCTGCGATACAGATTCCTTCTCATCATATTCATACTCATGCTGAGGCTGTTGTAGTACTCAGTTCTACAATGGGGAGTGATTGAGGAGTGTTGTTTTGACAGCTACATGATTGGGGAAGAGTAAAGCAAATACCTTAATTACTCAGATTGTCAGTGATGTATAGCTCTATAACATTGGATGGGTGGGATCACCCCTGGAGTCTAGAACCAAAAACTTGGCCTAATTAGCATTTGTGTGTGTAGATCCAAGATGAACATATAGGTTGTCAATATGTGATGTTCCACAAATTCAGAAACAAATACTTTTTGTGCTGTTTACAGACCACCACCACCCTCTTGGTCTTGGATTGAGAAAACAACACATCTGCTATAAGTTACTTTATGTCTGAACAAGCCCCAATGTGGGTAGCCCCTGTGGAATTTCGGATAAACATTTTTGACTTTCTTCAGTTAACATAAAAGTAACCAAAATAAACATGCTGCACCCGTTACAGGTTGTGTGCAGTCTTAAAAAGTTGCTGAATTTAGCTTTGTGACCTTGAAAAACCATGAGTTTACGTTTGACCTTGAAAAGCCTTGAAGTAACTGTTGGCCTTAAAAAACAATGAATTCTGGCCAATGGCCATGAAAAGTCCTTGAACATATTATTCATAGTTTGATTAACTGTCCAAAGGGCTAAGATCTAGAGATCTCAATATGCCTGTGTTTGTCTAATGTCTGTCAGACTCATCTTTCCCCTTTAAACAACTTCTTCTCAAATCCCAAAAGGCCTAGAATCAAGATATTTGGCTGGATGGTTCCTTCGATGACACCCAATAAAATCAGCAAAAAATAAAATTACATTGATCCATATTAAAGTTCACAGGTGTCAAATTTGTTATAGTTAAGGAGTAGAGATAATTGGTAAGTATACGTGGTAGGTTTACAAAAATGAATTACCTTGACTTAAATTCAAGGTCACAAGAGTCAAATTTGTTAAAGAACAGAGCTCTTTTGAAAAGTAGGAGAATCATAAAAGAAGTGAATGGCAGGTGAGTGATGCAGACACATTACACCTCCTTTATGTAATTACACAGATCGAGACATGAGGAAAAGCTTAACATCCAAATTAGAAGGGCAACTCTATTTAAATCTTGGTTCCATAAAAGTGTCTTGAATTGACCTTGAATTTGGTTTGACCATATTTGTATACATCCAGTTCCTGCATAGCAACATTTGAGGTTGCATTCCTAACTGAATTTCGTTCCTCACACCTTTACAGAAATATACTTTGTGGCGTTATTGTTGAGTGCATGGCCACACAAGGAAAGTAATTATTCACTAACTTGACCAAGACAAATCTACACAAAATTTGTCATCAGAGTTTGTTTTGTGTACAAATGGAAAGTATATACAGTCACCTTTCTGGATAAGGCTTGTGGGATTATTTCCCATTTAGCCTAATGGTAGGACATCATTTACTTTTATACTATGTATGTACATAAATATACTTTTGGTAGGCATTATTCTTTTTGAGGTCCCGTCCATGGCTGTGGTGTCATCCTGAATATCTAGTTCAAGATGACCTATAGCCATCATGCTTCATCTTTCAAACTTTCAACATTTCAAACTTCTCAAGTTCCAACAGTGGGATTCAGCAAAACCTTATCAGAAATGATCCCGAGATGGTCCTCACCAACTTTTCATATTTGTTTAGTCTGTCCGAAATTCAAAATGGACCAACATTATAAAAAAAAGGTTTCAATATTCTCAAGTTACACTAGTGGATTTTAGTTGAATCTTTTCAGGAATGATCCTAAGATGTTCCTGACCAAGTGTTGGACAAACTGGTCTGTATTCCCCACTAAATCTCAATTTGTTTTCAGTACCACTTCACTGCTAGTGAGTATGTATACTTTATGGTCAGATGACTGTTAAGGCCAATGGGCCTCTTGTTTAAGTTCCATCTTCTTCACTACACAAAACACCTTGCATGAAATGTTCCCAGGTCTATTTTGCTGTAACTTTCAGATTGTATAATAACCCCTGTAAGTGTCACTAAAATAGACTACAAGGAAGTTGAAATAAAATGGTGGTGCATTTCTGTCCCAGACTCTGATTGGAACTTACAAAGCATCCTAAACCAGTTGAAGTGTTTGTAAATAGTAGGGTCACTGTCTTGGATGATACAGGTCAATAGTCAGCCTGTTACAGGTCAATTAAACTGATATGGAACCTAATGTGTGTGGAGATGACCTGTGATACAAGGCCTGCAGAGAAAATCCTGTGAGAAATTCCTCTGACCTGTCTGTGTTTCAGATTGCTGAGGTCAAGGTCATCACAACTATTTATGATATGCTTCAAATAGATATTCATGATACACCACTGTATGACAATACCTGCAATTTTGTCATTTATAAAGGTAATGCATACAAGTTGTAAAATAATAAAATAATTCTTCATGGACAAAAATTTGTAATACACAACAAACAAAAATGGTGTCAGTTTAACCAGATTTCACCATACCGTAGTAATGATCACTAATATGTCTACATATAGACATGTTTATGAAACATGTATGCTCCCAACTCAAAATTTGACAGAATAAGTTAAACAAAATTTAGTCAGTCAAAATATGTCTGACGTTGAACAAAAAAATGTTTCTAATTTGACTGCATTGCATTGATTTTTACGCCTAAAGAACTTTGAATGCGATATATCAACATCCCTCTCTATTAATGAGTGCATAAAAAACTTAAAAACTTCCAGATCAAATCTGTCAACCTAGACATGTCAAGTCAAAAACATGTTATTATTCAAATGGGCAAAAAATGTCTGTTTTTAACTAGACTAAAATGTTATGCAGAGTTTCAGCATTGATTCTCAATGAGAGCATGACAAACCTTCAAAAACTTGTAAACCAAATTTTTCGCAGAAAGTTGAAAGGTAACACTTCAGTTATATGCCTTGCTGACTCTTTTATGGCAGGTGTAAAACTGTCATTAAATCTATAATTCACCTGACCTATTGTGTATGTCTTATAGGGCCAAAGAGAAGCAGTCATCCCTCAGTAATGCAGGAGTCCCTCCCTTAATAACAAGCAATAGTGCCAAACGTCTTTCTACATGGAGATTGATTTTAGAACAATTAATTTATATGAAATTTAGGGGACGTAGTCTAGCAGGACTTTTACAAGTCATTCACTGTTGAATGGTATTCACTCTATAAGGAATGTCTAATTGTAAATGCTACAGAAAAGAGAGTATTCACTCTTTAAGGAATGTATAATTATATCCCCGCAACGAAGTTAGGGGGGGTATACTGGAAGCAGGTTGCCCGTCTGTCCGTCCGTCTGTCTGTAGACGCATTTTGTCTGGACAACTCCTCCTAAACCGAAGGGCCAATTTCAATGAAACTTCACACAAATATAGAGGATCATGTGTAGATGTGCATGCCACTTTATTTTTCTCAAAATTATGGTTGCTATGGCAACTGGTCACTATAAACAGGTTTTCTGATAAGAACCATAACTTTAAGTTTGTCTGGACAACTCCTCCTAAACTAAATGGCCAATTTCAATGAAAGTTCACACAAATATAGAGGACTATGTGTAGATGTGCATGCCACTTTCTTTTCTTTCAAAAGTATGGTTGCTATGGCAACTGGTCACTATAAACAGGTTTTCTGATAAGAACCATAACTTTAATTTTGTCCGGACAACTCCTCCTAAACCGAAGGGCTGATTTCAATGAAACTTCACACAAATATAGAGGACCATGTGTAGATGTGCAAAATTATGGTTGCTATGGCAACTGGTCACTATATTACTGGGTTATCTTAGTAAGCCTCTAATTAACAGTTCCAATTCACCATTGACTCGTGCAGATTGCGGGGGTATTAGTCAGCCATCCTGGCGACAGTTCTAGTTGTCAATGCTACAGTAGAGGTGTAATCACTCTAAGGAATGGTTAATTGTCAATGCTACAGTAGAGGTTGTGTTCACTCTATAAGGAATGGCTAATTGGCAATACTACAGTAGAGGTGTATTCACTCTAAGGAATGGCTAATTGTCAATGCTACAGTAGAGATGTATTCACTCTATAAGGAATGGTTAATTGTCAATGTTACAGTAAAAGTGATTCACTCTAAGTAATGGCTAATTGGCAATGCTACAGTAGAGATGTATATTCACTCTAAGGAATGGCTAATTGGCAATACTACAGTAGAGGTGTATTCACTCTTTTATACACAACATACAAGAAAAGTCATAGATAAAATTCGAATATGATTTATTACTTTTAGATTTCTCAGCAACATGAATTACAATCTTAATTTTGGCTCTTCTTGGGGGCTACTCACCATGTTGTATACATTTACTAAAATATAACCATAACTTCATATTAAAAACACATGATCCAATTAATTAATTTGATATAACCTGTAAAGGTAGTTATTATCTGAATGGGGAAAAAGAATTCCCTGGAATTCTAATGGCCATTGAACAAGGCAAATCTCCACTTAGTAAGGTAACCTGGAACAGGTTACATTAAACTAAGCCCTGGAACAGGGTAAATCTCTAAGGAAGGTAACCTGGAACAGGTTATATAACTAAGCCCTGGAACAGGGTACATCTCAACTAAGGGAGGTAACCTGGAACAGGTTACGTAACTAAGCCCTGGAACAAGGCAAATCTCCACTAAGTAAGGTAACCTGGAACAGGTTATATAACTAAGCCCTGGAACAGGGTACATCTCAACTAAGGGAGGTAACCTGGAACAGGTTATATAACTAAGCCCTGGAACAGGGTAAATCTCTAAGGAAGGTAACCTGGAACAGGTTATATAACTAAGCCCTGGAACAGGGTACATCTCAACTAAGGGAGGTAACCTGGAACAGGTTGTGTAATGAAAACCCTGGAACAGGGTAAATCTCAAATTAAGGGAGGTAACCTGGAACAGGTTACATAACTAAGCCCTGGAACAGGGTACATCTCAACTAAGGGAGGTAAACTGGAACAGGTTGTGTAATGAAAACCCTGGAACAGGGTACATCTCAACTAAGGGAGGTAACCTGGAACAGGTTATATAACTAAGCCCTGGAACAGGGTAAATCTCCACTAAGTAAGGTAACCTGGAACAGGTTATATAACTAAGCCCTGGAACAGGGTACATCTCAACTAAGGGAGGTAACTTGGAACAGGTTATATAACTCAGCCCTGGAACAGGGTACATCTCAACTAAGGGAGGTAACCTGGAACAGGTTATATAACTCAGCCCTGGAACAGGGTACATCTCAACTAAGGGAGGTAACCTGGAACAGGTTACATAACTCAGTCCTGGAACAGGGTAAATCTCTAAGGAAGGTAACCTGGAACAGGTTATATAACTAAGCCCTGGAACAGGGTACATCTCAACTAAGGGAGGTAACCTGGAACAGGTTAAATAACTAAACCCTGGAACAGGGTAAAGGAACTGGATGGTTACATATATATACTACAAAACTACAACAAAATAAACTAAAGCCGCAAGCTACTAGTGACTAGAATAGGTTGAAACAAAACATAATAAACCTGAACACAAACATAATATGTGGTGAGTAGCCCATATAACTGCATGTGTTTAATGCAACAAAAACATCAAACTAAGATAGAGATCCAACAATGACCTCAAACATAAAATCAATTACTATATGATTACAATTCTATGTTAAAATTTACATGTTTACACCTGATCAAGATTTATTAAATACATGACTATATATATCGCTACCCTATGGTGATGACCTGGGGATGGTGGGTGCATGGGTACGATTCAACGACAAATGTAATGCTTGTATAAATTCACGTGCTGTCCCTTTCACAATTCCAATTTTAACTGTTCTATTATATTTACTTGGCTTCTCATTGGTTGATTCTGGTCACGTGTTACCTACTTCTCTACTAAATTTGCATATGCGCAAGATGTAAAAAACCACTGTCTATTCATCAAGTAAGCCACTATTTATTTTCTAATATACTTGATCAGACTAATAGAGAATTTGATAATAAAATAACCTGTTAGTGGATAACCAGTAGCTAGCAATATATATATATATGTTGTGTATAAACTCAAATTAAACAAATTTCCATATAAGGAATGGCTAATTGTCAATGCTACAGTAGAGGTGTATTCACTCTATAAGGAATGATATAAAAGATGGTATGCACTCTAAGGATTGGTTAATTGGCAATACTACAGCAAATGTTGAAACTAAACATACCGTGCTTTACAGATCCATGCGTAACTGACGAGTTGTGCTGCATTAAAAGACATTGATGCTGTCAGACTTGTTTTTAAATGGGTCAATGAATTCAAGAATGGCCAAGTTTACATCTAGCAGAACACACTAGTACTGCCATTCAGACCAGTTTTTGAGGAATCAGAGATAAGTGTATGTAGAAGCAATCCTAAGGGAGAATAGCCTTGATACTGTTTTTGTTTGTTTGTTTGTTTACTGATTTATCAGCACATGAACAGCCAGGGTCATTTTCAGGCAGGGTCTCTTGTAACAGCTGATGACTTCCTCACTGAGCAAACTATGGGAGACCCATTATGCCATCCAGAGCAATTACGGTAAATGTCTTGCCCAAGGACAGCGCAGACTGGCCAATGCAGGCCTGTGTAGGGTGTGTCAAACCACATCCGATCTTCACCCACAGGTTTTGTGATCCTAAAGTCTTAATTGGTGTTCGGGGGGGAAAAATCACTTTTTGACCCTGGGGGTTGGGATTCGGTGGAGTGGGGTCAGAGACACTCCCTTCGTCCTCTTATCATATCCTCGCAATTTCAGTTTAATAAATTTGAAATTAAAGTTTTTTGATAGGGGGTACGTTTTATACAGGGGGGGGGTTACATTTGGTAGGGGTATAAAAAGTATCCAGATACTTTCTATGCAGGAAGTTCATATTATGCATGACACTGGCGCTCGAACTGATTGAGCTTTCACCGTCTTCTGAAATACCAACTACATCAGCTACCTCAAAAACAGAATATGGGGACCAAATGCTTGGATTTAAAGAAGCTGTGTTTTCTAATATGCTAACATCTGAACAACTGACCAAATATTTGAAATCTACTATGTATCTGTTGAACAAAAAGTTTGAGTTACTTACACATTGTATGAGCATAACCTGGATGAGTTTGTGTTGCAGGGCTGCAAAGTTAATGTCAAGGTCCCTGTTGCTACATCTAGAATAATGACATTTATTTGCATGGAAGCAGGGGTCACAATAACTTGTATTGCGTAAGTTTTCTTATTTAACTTGGACAAAGGGCCATCTAAGTAGTATTTTTAGTGGTTTTTAAGCTGATTTGATTTAGCAATGAGTCATACTCTTCATATTCAGAATTATGATATTTTATTCATTCATAAGTATATTCAACAAAAGTTATTAAAGGATAAATTAACTCTACATGGGTGAATGTCAGATGGATTTGTACAAGACAAGAGAAGGGAATGCTGATAAATGTTTGTCCTGCTAATGTTCTTTGTTGGAAATCGTCATGTATTATGAATGGTGTTTATGTTTGATAGCAGAAGTGAAAATGTGTGTGAAGCTGACATCTATCTGACTCTGTTCTAGTGTTTTATTATCCCTATAGGAAATGTAAACAAAATCCAAAAGTAATATGATGTACATTGTCATCATCCTATGTTTTGATCAATGGTTCCAGATTAAATCAATATTTTGTCTGATAGGCTGTTTCAACCTAAAGTAGGAATGTCGCCCCAGTCTGTGATCAGTGATGGTGATGTGAGAGTCCGGTGTCTGTGGGTGAGTTGTTTTGACATATAAACCATTCCTATCATGTATACCACAGTTGTGTCATCACCAATTGTCTAGTACTTGATTGACATCTGTTATCAATGGTTGCCATTTTGAAACTCCATAGTCTTCACGGTGTTGTTGAAGACGGTCTACATCAGGTTGTATCTCAACTAGGACGGTCTACATCAGGTAGTATCTCAACGGTCTACATCAGGTAGTATCTCAACGGTCTACATCAGGTTGTATCTCAACTAGGACGGTCTACATCAGGTAGTATCTCAACGGTCTACATCAGGTGGTATCTCAACTAGGACGGTCTACATCAGGTGGTATCTCAACTAGGACGGTCTACATCAGGTGGTATCTCAACTAGGACGGTCTACATCAGGTTGTATCTCAACGGTCTACATCAGGTAGTATCTCAACGGTCTACATCAGGTGGTATCTCAACGGTCTACATCAGGTTGTATCTCAACTAGGACGGTCTACATCAGGTTGTATCTCAACTAGGACGGTCTACATCAGGTAGTATCTCAACGGTCTACATCAGGTTGTATCTCAACTAGGACGGTCTACATCAGGTTGTATCTCAACTAGGACGGTCTACATCAGGTAGTATCTCAACGGTCTACATCAGGTAGTATCTCAACGGTCTACATCAGGTTGTATCTCAACTAGGACGGTCTACATCAGGTAGTATCTCAACGGTCTACATCAGGTGGTATCTCAACTAGGACGGTCTACATCAGGTGGTATCTCAACTAGGACGGTCTACATCAGGTGGTATCTCAACTAGGACGGTCTACATCAGGTTGTATCTCAACGGTCTACATCAGGTAGTATCTCAACGGTCTACATCAGGTGGTATCTCAACGGTCTACATCAGGTTGTATCTCAACTAGGACGGTCTACATCAGGTTGTATCTCAACTAGGACGGTCTACATCAGGTAGTATCTCAACGGTCTACATCAGGTTGTATCTCAACTAGGACGGTCTACATCAGGTTGTATCTCAACTAGGACGGTCTACATCAGGTGGTATCTCAACTAGGACGGTCTACATCAGGTTGTATCTCAACGGTCTACATCAGGTAGTATCTCAACGGTCTACATCAGGTTGTATCTCAATGGTCTACATCAGGTTGTATCTCAACAGTCTACATCAGGTTGTATCTCAACGGTTTACATCAGGTTGTATCTCAACGGTCTACATCAGGTAGTATCTCAACGGTCTACATCAGGTTGTATCTCAACAGTTTACATCAGGTTGTATCTCAACGGTCTACATCAGGTTGTATCTCAACGGTCTACATCAGGTTGTATCTCAACGGTCTACATCAGGTTGTATCTCAACGGTCTACATCAGGTTGTATCTCAACAGTTTACATCAGGTTGTATCTCAACGGTCTACATCAGGTTGTATCTCAACGGTCTACATCAGGTAGTATCTCAACTAGGACGGTCTACATCAGGTTGTATCTCAACGGTCTACATCAGGTAGTATCTCAACTAGGATGGTCTACATCAGGTAGTATCTCAACAGTTTACATCAGGTTGTATCTCAACAGTTTACATCAGGTTGTATCCCAACAGTTTACATCAGGTTGTATCTCAACGGTCTACATCAGGTTGTATCTCAACGGTCTACATCAGGTAGTATCTCAACGGTCTACATCAGCATCAGGTTGTATCTCAACGGTCTACATCAGGTAGTATCTCAACGGTCTACATCAGGTTGTATCTCAACGCTCTACATCAGGTAGTATCTCAACGGTCTACATCAGGTTGTATCTCAACAGTTTACATCAGGTTGTATCTCAACGGTCTACATCAGGTTGTATCTCAACGGTCTACATCAGGTAGTATCTCCACTAGGATGGTCTACATCAGGTTGTATCTCAACAGTCTACATCAGGTTGTATCTCAACAGTTTACATCAGGTTGTATCTCAACGGTATACATCAGGTTGTATCTCAACAGTCTACATCAGGTAGTATCTCAACGGTATACATCAGGTTGTATCTCAACGGTCTACATCAGGTTGTATCTCAACGGTCTACATCAGGTAGTATCTCAACTAGGACGGTCTACATCAGGTTGTATCTCAACGGTCTACATCAGGTAGTATCTCAACTAGGATGGTCTACATCAGGTTGTATCTCAACAGTTTACATCAGGTTGTATCTCAACGGTTTACATCAGGTTGTATCTCAACGGTCTACATCAGGTAGTATCTGAACTCTGACGGTCTACATGAGGTAGTATCTGAACTCTGAAAGTCTACATTGGGTAGTATCTGAACTCTGACGGTCTACATCAGGTAGTATCTGAACTCTGACGGTCTACATCAGGTAGTATCTGAACTCTGACGGTCTACATCAGGTAGTATCTGAACTCTGAAAGTCTACATCGGGTAGTATCTGAACTCTGACGGTCTACATCAGGTAGTATCTGAACTCTGACAGTCTGCATCGGGTAGTATCTGAACTCTGATAGTCTGCATCGGGTAGTATCTGAACTCTGAAAGTCTACATTGGGTAGTATCTGAACACTGACAGTCTATTGAGGTAGTATCTGAACTCTGAAAGTCTGTATCAGGTAGTATCTGATCTCTGACAGTCTGCATCGGGTAGTATCTGAACTCTGACAGTCTGCATCGGGTAGTATCTGAACTCTGACAGTCTACATCGGGTAGTATCTGAACGCTGACAGTCTACATCGGGTAGTATCTGAACTCTGACAGTCTACATCAGGTAGTATCTGAACTCTGATAGTCTGCATCAGGTAGTATCTGAACTCTGACAGTCTGCATCGGGTAGTATCTGAACTCTGATAGTCTGCATCGGGTAGTATCTGAACTCTGACAGTCTGCATGAGGTATGTTGTATCTGAACTCTGAAAGTCTACATCGGATAGTATCTGAACTCTGATAGTCTGCATCAGGTAGTATCTGAACTCTGACAGTCTACATCGAGTAGTATCTGAACTCTGACGGTCTACATGAGGGAGTATCTGAACTCTGAAAGTCTACATCAGGTAGTATCTGAACTCTGACAGTCTACATCAGGTAGTATCTGAACTCTGACAGTCTGCATCGGGTAGTATCTGAACTCTGATAGTCTGCATCGGGTAGTATCTGAACTCTGATAGTCTGCATCGGGTAGTATCTGAACTCTGACGGTCTACATGAGGGAGTATCTGAACTCTGACAGTCTGTATCGGGTAGTATCTGAACTCTGACGGTCTGTATCAGGTAGTATCTGAACTCTGACAGTCTACATCGGGTAGTATCTGAACTCTGACAGTCTACATCGGGTAGTATCTGAACGCTGACAGTCTACATCAGGTAGTATCTGAACTCTGACAGTCTACATCGGGTAGTATCTGAACTCTGATAGTCTGTATCAGGTAGTATCTGAACTCTGATAGTCTGTATCAGGTAGTATCTGAACTCTGATAGTCTGTATCAGGTAGTATCTGAACTCTGACGGTCTACATCAGGTAGTATCTGAACGCTGACGGTCTACATGAGGGAGTATCTGAACTCTGGCAGTCTGTATCGGGTAGTATCTCATTTCTGACGGTCTACATCATATAGTATCTCAACACTTGACTGTCTATGTCTAGTAATATCTCAACTCTAGCTTTCTATGCATCAGCCTAGGTGATGCTGTGATACCTGTAAGGTGAAATGCTTTGATACTGTAATGCAATTGCCTTGCATGTCATGAACGTTTTGTGATGTAAGTGTAGAGTAAATTGTAGTGGCAAACCTCCAGTGAAGATCAATGTCATATTAAATATTGATGACTGGAGTGATTTATAGTAAAATAGTATCAGCTTATCTATCATCTTCTGCTTACTGATTGCTGTACATGGAACGGTTATCTCTGCTGGGGAACTTACCTGGGTAATGGCCACAGGGAGGCGGACAGTTGTTAATTGTAGCAGAATTTTATTCATTAAAGACAATAAGGTGTACATGACTTTGTTATAGATATTGTAATCTATCACCATCAAAGTGTATTAGATAATGAGAATCTGTCCACTGGTGGTCATTACAATAGTCGTTCATGGTCAAGTCTCTGTCCATAGTATATGACTATAATCCATACGTCACAACAGTGACGAGGATATTGTGAGGATATAAACCCTGTAATAGATCTGGCCTTTTAGACCTTGAGTATAAGCTTACGCCATCATCATAAACCCTTGATTACTATAGGTGATGATAGATTTAGCCTCTCAGCCTTCAAGCTTATGGGGCGCCTGTTTATCAAATCGTCTGTTCATAGACATCAATATCCCATAGTGTATAGGGATGGGATTTTGGCGGGTATCTGTCAATACAGTGTCTTAAGACAATGACACACCTGAATGTATATAGATGGGACTTGGGCATCTGTCCATACCATGTCTAAGACAATGACACACCTGAATGTATATAGATGGGACTTGGGCATCTGTCCATACCATGTCTAAGACAATGACACACCTGAATGTATATAGATGGGACTTGGGCATCTGTCCATACCATGTCTAAGACAATGACACACCTGAATGTATATAGATGGGACTTGGGCATCTGTCCATACCATGTCTAAGACAATGACACACCTGAATGTATATAGATGGGACTTGGGCATCTGTCCATACCATGTCTAAGACATTGTCACTCCTGGATGTATAGATTATACTTGGCCATCTGTCAAAACAGCAACTTAAGACACCTACACTCTTGTATAGGGATACATGGGATTCGGGCATTTGTCCATACAGCATCTAAGACATCAACTTCTCTGGGTGTATATGTATTTGAGGGTGCCAAGGTCAAGGTCACCATTACTGTTTATAGAAAATCTTGGACATCACTCGTTAGTGATTTCATTTCTTGAGGGATTTTAATTGACCTATATGAAAAGGTCATTTATGAGAACATGTTAAGATGAATTTGTGTTTCAAGGTTCCAAGATCTAGGTGACATTTACTGTTTACCAAAAAAACCTTCAACCAATCCTACAAAATTGCATGGGAGACTTCTTATATAGATATTTTCTAGTTCTATTGTGATTGGTTGAATTACGAAAAACTTACACCAAAAATGGTTAAGAACCTACCATTAACATCTATTGGAAGTATTCGATGCCAATCTTGAAGATTCCAAAATTTTCTTGGCGAAATTTCTCATTTTAAAGGTATTCCCAGGCTGCGTGGTTTATGTATAATCACAGAAAATCACTCTAAATCGACTCTTAAACTTTCTGGTCCAGCATATTTACCTATAGACAGGACTGTGAATACATTTGTATGTATAAAGATATCCAAGATCAATAGAGTTGTCCTTAAAAATTTGAATAAAATAGCTATTTGTATTCCTATGAAGTCTAGAGTACCTATAGCCCCCCTGTATAGTATAACATTGAGGTTGTTTTGGCAGATTTCAACTTTACTTGTCTGAAAAGCTATTTGCCAGGTTCATTCCTTGCCTGAGAAACACAATCTGTCTATCTCTGCTATGTATATTTCGGTAGACTTATTGACGTAGATGCTAATGTTATACATTTGTATTCATGCCTGCTTCTTCAATAAAATATAGCTTTAGGTATTTAAATCTGAACTGTGTTCTTGAGTGGAGTCCATTGCCCTTTTGATCCACAAGGTTATATGGCCATTTTGTATTTGTTTTTTTAATGTATTAAAATGATGAATAATACAGTGCGGTCTTCTCCTCACCTTTAATCAGAACACTCGGACAATAATTCAGTATACCATTGTCATTCAGTCTTGTCTGTGGTGAAGTTGACTGTTCCACATTTTTCTTAAGTTCTTTTATGATTTTGACCAGCTTATCGTCCTCAAGTCGAACTGATTGTGTCGATAGGACGTTAAACAATACCAAATCCAACTAGACTTAATATCCTCACGACAGCTTCGATTGTGTGAGGATAAGTTTGAAGGTGTAGGATACATACTAGGGCTGTCACAGGTACAAATATTTTGCCCCGGGTACTCGGTCTTTACAACCTGACCCGTACCCGGTTACCCGTTGGCTGTAGTCTTGTAAGGTTGTAGCCCTGTCCGGACGTTTAGAGCTAGAACAGGAGAGGCCTTCGATATTATGAACATGGATTTGTTTATGTTAAATGAATACTTTGATTAGTTCTTACTTCTTAGTAGAACATTACTGATGAAGTCATGATATGTACTGATGAAAAGACATCGTATTGAGTCACGCTTCAATCAAGGAAGCCATGTTGTTTGGTTGACATACGTGCAGTTTGTTTTGCGCATGACCGGAAACACAGCTCTACCGTAATAACTCGGGTAAAGAGAACACACGAAAACGACATGATGAAAGTGAGCAGTTTTATACTATCATTATCGTCCATGACTTGTGCGAGGCTTGTGTATGGTTATTAGAGTAAATGTTTCTTTGGTGTCAATTCGAGGTTTCTCTAATGTGTGTGTTTCTTTGGTGTCAATTCGAGGTTTCTCTAATGTGTGTGTTTTTCCTTATGTACATTGCGGAGTTCCGAGTGTTACAAGAAAAATCTGTGTCGAGGCAGCACGTTTCGCAGCCCTGAGAAAGTGTCAATGTAACTGTTCATACAGGAGACATGTTTACTGAACACTAAAAACAATGTTTAATTATCTATATGTGATGACTCAAGTGTGTCAAAGCTATACGGTGTTCTTTGAAATACAATGCATTCCGCTTAATTGGGTTGCCTATTTGCGGGGACTTTTTACCCAATTAACCCACTTATGCAATAAGCCGAAATGCACGTCGCCATCTTAGATTTGGTCCGTAATGGTTGTCAAGACTTGGGTCAATTTTGGATGAAAATATTTGTGTTATTATTGTTAATAAACGGTGTTTTTGTTTGTGCTTTTACTGATGTCAAATTGTCATATTACTATTACTAATTGTATAAAAATACATGTATTAAAATAATAAAACCTTAAAGATTTTTCTTATTCGCGACACAGTAAAATCGTAGCACCTCAAATCGGGGGTCATACATCCCTGTTTCATCCACGTATTCCTAATTTGACATACAATCGAAGGACTCGCTGACAATTACAGCTAAAATCATTTATGTTTATCATAGAGACATTCTTATGTTCGCTATGAAGTTTAAAATATTCCATATTATTTTCAATTGCCAAAGCACAGAGATCGGAGAAACCGAGTTTATTTAGGTCGTTTCCTGTTCCTGTTATACGAACTTGACACTGGCAGTCACTGATAAAATAACACGAAATCCAATGTAATATTTTTAGCCCACATCATCAGATGTTGGGCTATTCAAATCGCCTTGCATCCGTGGTCCGTCGTCCGGCCGGCCGGCCGGCCGGCCGTAAACAATTCTTGTTATCGCTATTTCTCAGAAAGTACTGAAGGGATCTTTCTCAAATTTCATATATAGGTTCCCCTTGGTGCCTAGTTATGCATATTGCATTTTGAGACCAATCAGAAAACAACATGGCTGACAGGCAGCCATCTTGGATTTTGACAATTGAAGTTTGTTATCGCTATTTCTCAGAAAGCACTGAAGGGATCTTTCTCAAATTTCATATGTAGGTTCCTCTTGGTGCCTAGTTATGCATATTGCATTTTGGGACCAATCGGAAAACAACATGGCCGACAGGCAGCCATCTTGGATTTTGACAATTGAAGTTTGTTATCACTATTTCTGAGAAAGTACTGAAGGGATCTTTCTCAAATTTCAGGCGTAGGTTGCCCTTGGTCCCTAGTTATGCATATTGCATTTTGAGACCAATCGGAAAACAACATGGCCGACAGGCAGCCATCTTGGATTTTGACAATTGAAGTTTGTTATCGCTATTTCTGAAAAAGTACTGAAGGGATCTTTCTCAAATTTTATATGTAGGTTGCCCTTGGTCCCTAGTTATGCAGATTGCATTTTGGGACCGATTCGAAAACAACATGGCCTACAGACAGCCATCTTGGATTTTGACAATTGAAGCTTGTTATCACTATTTCTGAGAAAGTACTGAAGGGATCTTTCTCAAATTTCATATGTAGGTTGCCCTTGGTCCCTAGATATGCATATTGCATTTTGAGACCAATCAGATAACAACATGGCCGACAGACAGCCATCTTGGATTTTGACAATTGAAGTTTGTTATCGATATTTCTCAGAAAGAACTGAAGGGATCTTTCTGAAATTTGATATATAGGTTGCCCTTGGTCCCTAGTTGTGCATATTTCAATTTGGGACGAGTTGGATAACAACATGGCCGACAAGCAGCCATCTTGGATTTTGACAATTGAAGTTTGATATCGCTATTTCTAAGAAAGAACTGAAGGGATCTTTCTCAAATTTGATATATCTGTTGCCCTTGGTCCCTAGTTGTGCATATTTCATTTTGGGACCAGTCGGATAACGACATGGCCAACAGACAGTCATCATGGATTTTGACAACTGAAGTTTGTTATTGCTATTTTACAGAAGGTACTGAAGGGATCTTTCTCAATTTTCATATGTAGGTTCCCCTTGGTCCGTCGTATTGCATTTTTGGATCAATCAGAAAACATTGTCAACAGACAGCCATTATTGCTAAATCTCAAATTTCATATATAAGTTTCCCTTGTTTAAAAAGCACTGGAGTGATGTTTCTTAATTTACACAGATTAGTAAGAGGAAGGGAAAAAAAAAAGAGAAAAGATCTATCTGACATGGAACCTATAAAGATCATTCAATGGTGGGCGCCAAGATCCCTCTGTGATCTCTTGTTTAAATTGCCTTGCGTCCATGGCCGCCGTCCGTCCGTCCGTCCCTCCATCCGACCGTCTGTAAACAATTCTTGTTATCGCTATTGCTGAGAAAGTACTGAAGGGATCTTTCTCAAATTTCATAAGTAGGTACCCCTTGGTCTGTAGTTATGTATATTGCATTTTAGGACCGATCGGAAAAACAACATGGCCGACAGGCAGCCATCTTGGATTTTGACAATTGAAGTTTGTTATCACTATTTCTCAGAAAGTACTGAAGGGATCTTTCTCAAATTTCATAGGTAGGCTCCTTGGTCCCTAGTTATGCATATTTCATTTTGGGACCAGTCGGATAACGACATGGCCTACAGACAGCCATCTTGGATTTTGACAGCTGAAGTTTGTTATCGCTATTTCTCAGAAAGAACTGAAGGGATCTTTCTCAAATTTGATATATAGGTTGCCTTTGGTCCCTAGTTACACATATTTCATTTTGGGACCAGTCCGATAACAACATGGCCAACAGACAGCCATCTTGGATTTTGACAGTTGAAGTTTGTTATCACTATTTTACAGAAGGTACTGAAGGGATCTTTCTCAAATTTCATATGTAGGGACCCCTTGGTCCCTAGTTATGCTTATTAGCTTGTCTCTTCGAAGAAGAGTGAGAGCTTATGTTGTCACTCCGGCGTCGGCGTCAGCGTTGGTTTTCCAAATGTTAAATTTTTGGTGCAAGTGTTGAAAGGCATAGTAATTTATGGTAATATGGTCCCTGTGGGGGTCAAACTATCCCCTGCCGGAGTTAAACTAAAAGATTTTTTGGAAAAAAAACAGATTTTTGAACATTTTTGCGTTAAGTTTTTGGTGCAAGTGTCGAAAGGTATTAATACATCACTTTATAATTGTACTAGGGTGCTGATAATTGGCAATAGAGTTCCTCTGGGGTTAGACTATCCCCTGCCAGAGTTAAACTAAAAGATTTTTTGGGGAAAAAACCAGAATTTTCAAATTTTTGGACTTAGAATATTTCTGCGTTAAAGTTTTTGGTGCAAGTTTTAAGAGGTTTTAATACATCACTATATAATTGTACAAGGGTGCTGATATTTGGCAATAGAGTCCCTATGGAGTAAGACAATCCCTTCCTGGAGTAAAACTTTAAAAAAAAAAATAGGATTTTTTCTTTTTAAATCTGTGTTTTTTTAGCCCACCATCATCAGATGGTGGGCTATTCAAATCGCCCTGCGTCCGTGGTCCGTCGTCCGTCCGTCCGTAAACAATTCTTGTTATCGCTAATCCTTAGAAAGTACTGAAGGGATCTTTCTCAAATTTCATATGTTGGTTCCCCTTGGTGCCTAGTTATGCATATTGTATTTTGGGACTGATCGGAAAACAACATGGCCGACAGACAGCCATCTTGGATTTTGACCATTGAAGTTTGTTATCGCTATTTCTGAGAAAGTACTGAAGGGATCTTTCTCAAATTTCATATGTAGGTTCCCCTTGGTGCCTAGTTATGCATATTGCATTTTGGGACCGATCGGAAAAGAACATGGCCGACAGGCAGCCATCTTGGATTTTGACCATTGAAGTTTGTTATCGCTATTTCTGAGAAAGTACAGGAGGGATCTTTCTCAAATTTCATATGTAGGTTCCCCTTGGTGCCTTGTTATGCATATTGCGTTTTGGGACCGATCGGAAAGCAACATGGCCGACAGGCAGCCATCTTGGATTTTGACCATTGAAGTTTGTTATCGCTATTTCTGAGAAAGTACTGAAGGGATCTTTCTCAAATTTCATATGTGGGTTTCCCTTGGTGCCTAGTTATGCATATTGCATTTTGGGATCGATCGGAAAACAACATGGCCGACAGGCAGCAATCTTGGATTTTGACAATTGAAGTTTGTTATCGATATTTTTAGCCCACCATCATCAGATGGTGGGCTATTCAAATCGCCCTGCGTCCGTGGTCCGTCGTCCGTCCGTCTGTCCGTCCGTCCGTCCCTCCGTCCCCCCGTCCCTCCGTCCGTCCGTAAACAATTCTTGTTATCGCTATTTCTCGGAAAGTACTGCAGGGATCTTTCTCAAATTTCATATGTAGGTTCCCCTTGGTACCTAGTTATGCATATTGCATTTTGAGACCAATCGGAAAACAACATGGCCGACAGGCAGCCATCTTGGATTTTGACAATTTAAGTTTGTTATCGCTAATTCTCAGAAAGCACTGAAGGGATCTCTCCCAAATTTCATATGTAGGTTCCTCTTGGTGCCTAGTTATGCATATTGCATTTTGAGACCAATCGGAAAACAACATGGCCAATAGGCAGCCATCTTGGATTTTGACAATTGAAGTTTGTTATCGCTATTCCTAAGAAAGTACTGAAGGGATCTTTCTCAAATTTCATATTAATTTTCCCCTTGATGCTTAGTTACGCATATTGCATTTTGAGACTAATCGGAAAACAACATGGCCGACAGGCAGCCATCTTGGATTTCGACAATTGAAGTTTGTTATCACTATTTCTAAGAAACTAATGAAGGGATCATACTGAAATTGCATATGTAGCTTCCCCGCGGTGTCTAGTTATGCATATTGCATTTTGAGACCAATCAGAAAACAACATGGCCGACAGGCAGCCATCTTGGATTTTGACAATTGAAGTTTGTTATCGCTATTTCTGAGAAAGTACTGAAGGGATCTTTCCCAAATTTCATATTTAGGTTCCCCTCGGTGCTTAGTTATGCATATTGCATTTTGATACTGATCGAAAAACAACATGGCTGACAGGCAGCCATCTTGGATTTCGACAATTGAAATTTGTTATCGCTATTTCTAAGAAACTAATAAAGGGATATTCTTGAAATTTCATATGTAGGTTCCCCCTGGTGCCTAGTTATGCATATTGCATTTTGAGACCAATCGGAAAACAACATGGCCGACAGGCAGCCATCTTGGATTTTGACAATTGAAGTTTGTTATCGCTATTCCTCAGAAAGTACTGAAGGGATCTTTCTCAAATTTCATATTTAGGTTCCCCTTGATGCTTAGTTATGCATATTGCATTTTGAGACTAATCGAAAAACAACATGGCCGACAGGCAGCCATCTTGGATTTCGACAATTGAAGTTTGTTATCGCTATTTCTCAGAAAGCACTGAAGGGATCTTTCTCAAATTTCATAAGTAGGTTCCTCTTGGTGCCTAGTTATGGATATTGCATTTTGAGACCAATCAGAAAACAACATGGCCGACAGGCAGCCATCTTGGATTTTGACAATTGAAGTTTGTTATCGCTATTTCTCAGAAAGTAATGAAGGGATCTTTCTCAAATTTCATACACAGGTTCCCCTCGGTGCCTAGTTATGCATATTGCATTTTGAGACTAATCAGAAAACAACATGGCCGACAGGCAGCCATCTTGGAATTTGACAATTGAAGTTTGTTATCGCTATTTCTCAGAAAGTACTGAAGGGATCTTTCTCAAATTTCATATGTAGGTTCCCCTCAGTGCCTAGTTTTGCATATTGGGACCAATCCAAAAACAACATGGTCGACAGACAGCCATTATTATTTTATATATAGGTTCCCCTTGTTTGAAAAGTACTAGCTATAGAGGGCTGGTTCTGAATTTACACAGATTAGTAAGACTTAGAGGAAGGGAAAAGTAGAGAAAAGATCAATCTGACATGGAACCTATGAAGATCATTCAATGGTGGGCGCCAAGATCCCTCTGGGATCTCTTGTTGAGAAAGTACTGAAGGGATCTTTCTCAAATTTCATATGTAGGTTCCCCTTAGTGCTTAGTTATGCACATTGCATTTTGGGACTGATCGGAAAACAACATGGCCGACAGGCAGCCATCTTGGATTTTGACAATTGAAGTTTGTTATCGCTATTTCTGAGAAAGTACTGAAGGGATCTTTCTCAAATTTCATATGTAGGTTCCCCTTGGTGCCTAGTTATGCATATTGCATTTTTGAGACTAATCAGAAAACAACATGGCCGACAGGCAGCCATCTTGGATTTTGAAAATTGAAACTGGTTATCGCTATTTTTAAGAAACTAATGAAGGGATCTTCCTGAAATTTCATATCGAGGTTCCCCCAGGTGCCTATAGTTATGCATATTGCATTTTGAGACCAATCGGAAAACAACATGGCTGACAGGCAGCCATCTTGGATTTTGACAATTGAAGTTTGTTATCGCTATTTCTCAGAAAGTAGTTAAGGAATCTTTCTCAAATTCCATATATAGGTTCCCCTTGGTGCCTAAATCTTAAATTTTATATATAGGTTTCCCTTGTTTGAAAAGTACTAGAGGTTTCATCTGAATTTACACAGATTATTAGTAAGACTTAGAAGAAGAGAAAAGTAGAGAAAAGATCAATCTGACATGGAACCTATGAAGAACATTCAATGGTGGGCGCCAAGATCCCTCTGGGATCTCTTGTTTGTTTTTGTTTTTAAATCTTTGGACTTTGTGTTAAGTTTATATTGTGAGTGTTGAAAGGCATAGTAATACATGGTATTAGGTTCCCTGTTGGGGTTAAACTATCCTTTTCCTGAGTTAAACTGAAATGTTTTTTTGAGGAAAAAACACATTTTTCAAAAAATTTCGTGCAAATGTTGAAAGCTTTTTAACACATCACTTTATGATTGGACTAGGGTGCTGATATTTGGTAAAAGAGTCCCTATGGAGTTACACTATCCTTTCTTGGGGTGAAACTGAATATAAAACAATATGAAAACGTCACAATAGACAATTTATACCGGTCCACATTTTTCAAGGGAGACAACTATCATTAGGATATGTTGTCAAAAAATTGAAGAAATATGTCCAAAAGCAATTACATTTGTGTTTAATATCTTCATTTAATCTACAATAGCATAATTTGTCTCCCAAATGTTTGTCAATAAATAATTTATATATATATAAATTGGTATGGTTTTGAAAATTGCATGAATTCACAAAACATAATCTGATCAAGTAAACAATATAAATATCATTAATGCAATTTGCGAAACCATTCCAATTAATATATTCTAATTATTTATTGACAAACATTTGCGAGACAAGCTATGCTGTTCTCCAACAGCTCTTGTTGCATTTTGGAGCCAATCTGAAAACACCACGGCTGACAAGCAGCCATCTTGGATTTTGACAGTTGAAGCTTGTTATCACTATTTTACAGAAGGTACTGAAGGGATCTTTCTCAAATTTCATATGTAGGTTCCCCTTAATCCGTCGTATTGCATTTTTGGACCAATCTGAAAACATGGTCGAAAGACAGCCATTATCGCTAAATCTCAAATTTTATATTATAAGTTCCCCTTGTTTGAAAAGTGCTGGAGGGATGTTTCTGAATTTACACAGATTAGTAAGAGTAAGGGGAAATAGAGAAAAGATCAATCTGACATGGAACCTATAAAGATCATTCAATGGTGGGTGCCAAGATCCCTCTGGGATCTCTTGTTGATAAATGTGTTGGATTTTATAACATCTTCTATTTGAACCTGCATTGCTTGTACAAGTGTGTCAAACATGCTGTGTCAAGTCTGTTATTAATTATTTTAAGTATATACCATTAATTAAATTTCATGCTGCCTAAATCCACAAAAAAATGATTATTCAATAGATAAACTGTATTTCATGTCTTTCAACTAAGATATTGAGAATATAATTATGGGCCAGGTTAACATATCATAATATAAAATTTCCTTCTAGTCTGTCTATAATTGACTTTTGCTAATATAAAAAGCACGTAATGATATCCGATATACATAGATTTGCCCTGGTATAATGTGAATAATAGCCTTCATTTTTTTCAAACTTTTTAAATAGTTTAAAATGAATGTGATCTGAAAATTAAATATTACTTATTATGTAGTACTTAAAATAGTATTAAATATATGTACTTGTGCTATTATGTCAAACAAACTAAAGACATGCTATTTTTTCATGTTTAATTAAACTTAAAAATTGGGGGGGAAAATATGAAGTTTTTAATTTTGACATCATAACTCTACTTATATGTGGTCATGACATGGGCTATAGAACCATTTCATAGTCACTCAATGTTTTAAAGTAGGTGGTATTATATGGTTAAGTTAGTGGGATATAAAATAATTTTTTTTTTTTTTTTAAAGAATGGAGAACCATAAATGAAATAAGTAGACAGTAAGTAAACTACAAAATATGTTGAGGTTTCTGTATAGTAAAGTCTGTGTTGCCCTTCTGTGTGTACACATGGATCTGTCAATCTGTTCATGAATTTGTGTTTTGGACTGTGTATGTGTAATGTTCAGCTGCTGTGACAGGCCCAAGATTTATATATCTTACCTGCATGCATCTTTAGTATAGAATCTTGTATGTCTTACCTGCAGGTGTCTTCCCTGTAGATAATATATCTAGCCTGTAGATATCTTACTGTAGATAATATATCTAACCTGTATATATCTTACTGTAGATATCTAGCCTGTAGATATCTTACTGTAGATAATATATCTAGCCTGTAGATATCTTACTGTAAATATCTAGCCTGTAGATATCTTACCTTTAGATGCATTATATATCTTATCATTAGATGACTTGCCTGTGTGCATCTAACCTGTAGATAGCTTATCTGTAGATATCTTACCTGTTTATGTCTACTTGCAGATATCTTACCTGTAGATATCTTACCTTGTACATAGCCTACCTTGTACAAAGCTTACCTGTGGATATCTAATATGTAGATATCTTACCTGTGGACATCTAATGTGTAGATATCTTACCTGTGGATATCTTATGTGTAGATATCTTACCTGTGGATATCTAATGTGTAGATATCTTACCTTGTACATAGCTTACCTGTGGATATCTAATGTGTAGATATCTTACCTGCGGATATCTTATGTGTAGATATCTTACCTGTGGATATATAATGTGTAGATATCTTACCTGTGGATATCTAATGTGTAGATATCTTACCTGTGGATATCTTATGTGTAGATATCTTACCTGTGGATATCTAATGTGTAGATATCTTACCTGTGGATATCTAATGTGTAGATATCTTACCTGTGGATATCTTATGTGTAGATATCTTACCTGTGGATATATTATGTGTTAGATATCTTACCTGTGGATATCTAACGTGTAGATATCTTACCTGTAGATATAATATTGGTGATTGCCTGTATAGATATTAAATTGGTGGTACTTACTTGTTTATAAATGAGGTATTTGATTATCTTATTTGCGTTGAAACTTAAATGTTTGGACATGTTTATCCCGTCTTTTGTATGGGTAGAATAGGAAAACTGTGTATTTAAATTGTTATAAATGGTAGTGGAGCAAGAAGACGGTGAGTTCAGGCGGCAGTCTGATTTATATTTAGCCGGGATAAATTGGTGTATCTGGGTATAGGGGTGTATCCATCCTGTGTATTTGTACGGTGTAGACGTTCGTAATTTATGTACTCCTGTGATGTCAATCATAGACGCCGATCAAAGACTAATCAGGATTAACTGATCCAAATTGATTGATTTTTCAACAGGTAGGTTAATATCTTAACAAAGGGTAAGTTTTGTCACAGGATAAGGTCAAGGTAACATGATGAGGGAGGGGGGAGGCGGCTTTTAACCTATTACGAAACAAGCTGAGACATGGATAGGCTATCTGACTGATTTTACCAAGCATAAACGTAACTTGATATGTATTAGATCCACTCACTGCCCACAAACATATGCTGATACCATTGTTATAGACACACAATACCTTTTGACTTCGGCTTTGTCGGGTACTGTTGTGTACTAATTACTCAGACCAGATGTGTACTTGAGCTTCGAGATGTGGTCGGACTAGGTCGTGTGGGGACAGCACATGCTTGTGTACAGATTGTAGGGGACAGATTTGTACAGGAAACCTGTTATTGTGAGCACTTGTTGTGCTTTATACCGAGGGAAAATGTGTTCAGTGGATTATAGAACTTCCTACTCTCAGGCCTGTAGCCTCAGGAGGAATACATAGCCTCCACTAATCTGTCACTTCCTATGTTTGAGGAAACATTACACGTATTTTCAGTACAACACACAGATCAACACAATGAGGTAAGATTTCACATGGCAAGGTATATGAGAAAGTATACATGTGCATTACTACTTTAAAGTAATCCTTTAATCAGAGTTACATACTAATGTTTTTTTCTTTCTGGATAGCTGTATACCAGGAGTATAACAATTACATTGTCTACAATACATAATACACACATTATATAAAAATATGCAAACTATCATTGTACCAGCAACTTATCTACTTACTCAAGGCAATTAATTGTTAAAGTCGCAAATCAGAAAACTATTGGGTATACTTGAGTTTCTTGCTTCTTTGATCTCAGGCCTGTCCACACCTATTTGTAACAGACACTGTAGCACACACGCAAACATCTTTATTTTCTTTCCTTTTTTTTATAATTAAAGAAAATATATTGTAAAATAACAATGATTAAGTGTCACAGTATAATCACTATTTCATTATATTTGTCAAAGTCCTGAATGTGTTTGTAACTGCCCATGGGATTGAATTAAGAGTATTGCAGACATATATATACATTGATCTGCATCACGTCTTTTCAATACCTAATGTAATGCGTTTGTTTTTGGTGTATGATTGGTTAAAAGATGGGACATTAGGGGGGCCACAACTTCTAGATTAAATTTTGAATTTATCTCGATAACTAAAAGGTTGTTAATCATGAGAAATTACGTACTTGCTCTTTTAAATAATATATTATACGAACAATTTAAAAGCAAATACAGAGTTAAGAATATAGTAAGGGTTTTAGCAAAGGACTAGACAACAGACAGCACATCTTGGTTATGGAGTACTACATCATTATATCAAAAGTAGGTCACTGTGACCTATATTTCACACTTCACTAACTTTGAAAAAATGAAAATAACCTTTATTTATTGTCGTGTACATGGTAACAAGCAACATAAGCTCTGTAGAGCTTTTATTACGATGCCGCTGAGGGAACAAATATTGTTTGAATGTTGGAGGAAAACCAACGTGCCATCGGTGGGGAAACAACAAACCCAACAGACATCATCCCCTGTCGCCAGCGGCTCGAACCCACGTTCTAGGGGAGAGTGGTCTGAAGCTCATGCATGACTACACTGACGACTGTCAGCTCATTAGCGATCACGGCTACCGAGGCATCCATTTTGATATGCATATTTGTTTAGCTACACACAAAATATATTTCATTCAAAAGGAAAACCAACTGCTCAGGAATATGAATATCCCAATTATTAGATCTATATGGAAACTCATAATGAAAAACCTATTTCATCAAAGATTTAGCCAAAAATGTAATGAGGTAGTTCAAATTGAAACGGGAAGTTTATTTTTTGGACACAAGTATTGCCCGCTTTACGGAATTTATGTCTACACATTTTACAAACCAGTAGAGTTTGTTCTGAGGGAGTTATTTTGCAATGTGACAAAGTGTGTTATATATCCGACTCGATTCAGCAGCTGTGGTGTGTACACAGGTGCTGTCAAGTCCAACTATAGATTTAATCGGTAGAGTCTCTTTTTGTGTGGCCTGATCTTCACATTGACAGCTTCTCACATCATTGCCATTTTGTCATATGCTACAGTATTGACTCTAAGCCAACAAGCAGGCTACTCCATGATCTGAGGGCGTGCAACAATCCCAGCCTGATAACATAGTACTGGACCGATCGAAACACTTACTGATTTATGCCATGTGAAATGTGTAGAATTTCTCAACAAAAGTATATATTGCATACACCATGCACTCATTGTTATTCCTGATACAAGTGTCAAAGCATCATATATAGGTCCATATTTTCCTGTTTGATTCAAATTCCATACAGAGGAGTCTATATCGGTCATGTATCTACACAAATGCTGACCATCCAGTAAGATTAATATTTGATGATGCAATTGATTATTGAGGGTATTTATGTTGTTTATTCAGATAAATTATTTTTGATATTTCCCCCAATGTTTCATATAAGTATATGATGTGTCCAGTTTTAATTTTCAATCTTTTAAAACTGCAGATATCTGGGGTTCTCGATGATTGAAATGCAAAGATAAAGGAAAATATTTCATTCTAAGTGTAGAATTTTCAGCCTTGGTGAGGAAAAAATGCAGATGTGTTCATGGTTACTTCACAAAGGTGAGTCCCCATTTGCACCTCCAGTATAGATCGCCAGTGATTTATAATGCCTTGTAATTGGTAATCCTGATTTTTCAGGCGGCTAATTCCTGTGTTTTGGTTGGACAACAGTACCACCCACCATTATCAACATAACAATTAACATGCATGTCTCCAGTAAAAGTAGTTATATCAAAGGATTAGCCCGTCACCAGTAAAGGAGCTGTGTCGGAGGATTATTTCGTAATCCCACAAAAATGTAAGATTGTAATTCAGCATGCTAAATCTCACTACCTGGAGTTGTTCAAGGTCTTATACATGTGTATTAGATAAAATCACAGTGATGTAAGGGGAGGCAGATATACATATGGTTTATGTGTTATATCATAAAGCATGAAATGACGTAGGCTGGGAATTTTTTTCACACTATGTGTGTGAAATATTCTGTGTCAATAGGTCAGTGCAGCATATTTACCACCTTAGAAATTCATTAGGAAATTGCAGCTAATCCATGCCTCAAAGTTTTTGTCTACACATCTGATATTTTTTATCAAATGTGTAGCATTTGCAAGTTACAATGTGGAAATTTTGTCACCTCAGGGTAAAGGTAATTTTAGAATCCAAGGAAATGGGCACGGAGGAGTTAGTTCATGGTACATGTGGAATTTGTCACTTGTCTGCATTAAAAAAAATTGTCTGTTTCACTTCCCCTTCTGAAATTCAACAGTCGCCCTGGCAACTCAAGGTCATATACACGAAGAACCACAAAGAACAGGAGTAAGTCCAAAGCTTTTGATTCAGGGGGGATAACTGTGTATGGAAGTTGGAACTTTGGTGGTGTTGTAGTGCTGTCTACCATATTGTATTCCTCAAAAGATGAGTTTTGTTGGCACAATAACTAACAAAACAACACCCAAGATAATATTCCTCCCCTCCCTCTAATTTCCTATATCCCCTTTTGTATTTATCTTGTTATCCTCCAATGCTTAATTTTCTGCTTTCAGAAGAAAAAAAATTCTTTATACATCTTCTCTTTAAGAGTTCCACTGAGGCATTCATCTCATATTAAAGGAGTTCATGACTGTGACTTGCACCTCCAGTTAAAAGAGTTCCACTGTCATATGTACCTCCTTTTAAAAGAGTTCTGCACCAGCTGTGACATGTATTTATTAATCAAAAGGTTTCCATCTAAGAAACTCAAAAATTATCTTTTATAAATCATCTTTTACAAAGTTTTATTAAATGTGTATTAATCAATGACTCATTTAAGACATACATCAGATTGCAATGCTTGGACAAATTTGAATTATTAGATAATGCTAATTAATACATTAATTCAAAGGGAGATAACTGGCATAAATCATGAGTAGGTTGTGTAACTGATTAAGATCCTATGAGATATGAGTGTGGTGAGGGCCAGGGTCACGTCAGTAGTACAGGTCAGCGGTTAATTTGGACAATGCACCTGTTGGTTACCCACTCATACCTGTCACAGTTGTGTACTTGGGTGTGTTGGATGACATTTGTTCTAAACTTAGATTTCAAAATGGTATAGAACTATAGTTAATGCTTGATTACCAGTGTTTACAAACAGTTTATTTAGAGCATGATAAATATGTCAAGTTTGAAAATCAGATATAATGCTGCTTTATGATGATATGTGTAACATTAAATTCAGGAAAGATAATAATTATTAAATAAAATAGTTCACAAATATTCTTCCAACAGTATTGTAAAGCAATTTGTTCTATTAATCGTCTGAAGTGAGTTATGGTGAGCATTTCCTTTCCATGTCTGTCAATGCCCTAAATATTCTCTGTTGCACAGGGATCATTTCTAAAATTGTCTCTAGAGGTGAATTTTGTATGCATCGAGAAAAAGGACCAATATTATGTGTGGACTTAATATTTCAAGGACTATTCTGTTAATGTTTTTTTTTCTTAAACCTCATCCATTATATATTAATGATATATCACATTCATGAAATCCTTTAATATGAGATGAATGCCACAGTGGAACTCTTAAAGAGAAGATGTATAAAGAATTTTTTTTTCTGAAAGCAGAAAATTAAGCATTGGAGGATAACAAGATAAATACAAAATATAGAATGATAGAAAATGAATAGATGACCCTGTCTGTACTATAACAAGGAAAATAAATGGATGACCCTGTCTGTACTACAACAAGGAAAATAAATGGATGACCCTGTCTGTACTACAACAAGGGAAATAAATGGATGACCCTGTCTGTACTACAACAAGGAAAATAAATGGATGACCCTGTCTGTACTACAACAAGGAAAATAAATGGATGACCCTGTCTGTACTACAACAAGGAAAATAAATGGATGACCCTGTCTGTACTACAACAAGGGAAATAAATGGATGACCCTGTCTGTACTACAACAAGGGAAATAAATGGATGACCCTGTCTGTACTATAACAAGGAAAATAAATGGATGACCCTGTCTGTACTACAACAAGGAAAACAAATGGATGACCCTGTCTGTACTACAACAAGGACAAAGTAGTATGATGTAAAATTGGATGATTGACGAAGCATGCAGTCTAGGAAGTACTATTAATGCTGTAGGGTTGAGGTGCCAGGAAATGGTTTGTTCCAGGAGCCAATATCCTTGAGGGCACAACCATACAGGTAGCCTAAAAGTCAGACATACTCCTAATCTACAAATCCTAAGTTTCCGAATTCTGATAAAAGTTATCCTTAGTTTCCTATATGTCCTATTCTACTGAACCTAAGTTTCCTTATTCTAATAAAATTGATCCTAAGTTTTCTTTGTCCTAATCTACTGATCCTAAATTTCCTTATTCTAATTAAACTGATCCTAAGATTTTTGTCCTAATCTACTGATCCTAAGTTTCCTTATTCTAATAAAACTGATCCTAAGTTTTCTTCATCCTAATACACTGATCCTAAGTTGCTTTTGTCCTAACATACTGATCCTAAGTTGCTTTTGTCCTAATCTACTGATCCTAAGTTGCCTTTGTCCTGATATTATTTCACCCCCTCACCCCCACTCAGTTTGGGGTTGTAGTAAATACAGTATCTGTCCATCCCTTTCTGTTTGCATTCCATTTGTCTGCAAAACTTGTGTGTATGATAATCTCATGAACCACTGGACATATTTTTGTTTCTGTTCACATCGTAATATCATGCCGTCAGATGCTACATCACCTTAGATGTTGGTGAATATCAATCAAGTTAAAAGTCAAAGCTCATACATGACCCCTTTTAAGTTGGATGAGGGACCCCCATATCATGTGTTTATTTGTCCATTATAATTGGCAGCTGACACATTACTTCATGAAAAGAAAAGAACTGCAACTGGAATATATTTCGTACTGAATGTTGAAATGTCTACATGATTACAGGATCGGATATTGTATAGCAAAAATCATGATCACAATACATGTATATAGTAATTGTTTTTAGAATAAGATTTTAAATGGCCTAGCAACAGCTTCGATCATATGAGGGTAGCATGTTTCAGAGTAATGGCCAAAACAGATCTGATCAGTTAATAGGTGGATAATTTCTTTAGACAGAAAAATTGATTAATAGTAAAAAACATGATTTATCATAAGAAACATGGATATAGTGAGAAGTGATTTGTTATTTTACCTTCATAAAGTTCTTTTACTTGATTAGCTGTAATGTGTAAATGATGATAGAAGTGGGTGGGGACCCAGACATTTTCAATTAATTCTTTATTAACGTAATTTGATGTAACTCATAAAGTCGAGCCACATATCATAAATTATTGTTAACTCTACAACTTGTACTAGCAAGGTCTGTTCATACCATATTATATGTGACCACCTGAAAATGCTACCCGGGGTTACTTGAAAATTCTACGTTATGAAAGAACCTGTGTAAAAAATGGAAACTGTTAATTGTCAATTAATGTTTGAAGAGTTTTATTCCTTTAGTTTACTGGAGGTTGTTAGATTATTCTGTTTGTAGATGGCACTGCTAACCATACATGACAGTTTTACCTGTACTCCCTATACATCTTTAGATATATACATCCTACTGTCAGAACACTCAGAAACCTCACCAAACAAAATCTCATTTATTACAAATTCTCAGCTACAAAAAGTATGTAATTTAAATTACATCCTCAAAGAAATGA